>NC_058519.1:286835707-287151748 GCF_904849725.1 Hordeum vulgare subsp. vulgare
ATAAGGGTCTTGGTGACGAGGACGTTGCTGATGATCGGAGTGCACATCATGGGGAGCTTGCCGGCTATGAACGAGCACCTGAGCTGATCACTTGGGTCGAAGGTGATGGTGGTCTGCAACCAGTTTAGGGGGCCCATCCCTTCAGGCTTTGGGAAAGTGACATTCACCTCCCGAGCGAACTTCTTGAAGGCGCGGTTCAAGGCCGGGGTCTGGGCGCCGCCCAGGATGAGGGCCACCGCCTTGACCTCCTAGAAGCCCCCAGCCCCATCATTCTGCCTATCTTCATCCCTCTTTCTGAGTGGCGGAGGCAGCCCAGCCTCACGAGGGCGAGCGTCACGAGGCTGACCGTGTCTTTGCCCGTCCAGAAGATCGTCACGCCAGCAGTCATCCTGAGCCTGGTCGCATCAGTGGTCCTCCTGAGGCTGGCCACACCAATGGTCTTCATGAGGCTATTCATGCCACACCTGACGCGGCTCCTAGTCATCACAACAGCCTCTACTGCGACCACTGCCGCGCACGGGGCCTCTGTCTTCCCGTCTGCGGTGCCTGCTGAAGTGCTCATCACGAATGAGTCGGAGCTCGTGGCACTCGGAGGTATCATGGCCGTTGGTGCCATGGAAGATGCACGTTGGCAGCATTCCTGCCGGACGCTCTTCCCCTCGGCCATGCTTCGCCTCAGGCTCGGCTGCGAGCACCGGCGGAGCCTTGTGTTTCGTCTCCTTGGCCTTGGTCTTCTTCTCTTCTGGTTCTGGCGCCTGAGGCCTGAGGAGCGACAGGCGACCTTCTTCAGCCCTGGCGCACTTGTTTGCCAGGTTGAACATCTCCAGTGCAATGCTCATTTCATCACTCATGGTGAGCTCCTCCTTCATCCTGACGTCGGTGACTCTGTTGGAGAAGGCCGAGATGACGGCCTCGTGTGACGCCTTTGGGATCTTGAGGCGCATGGCCGTGAAGCGCTGTATGAACTTGTGCAGGGTCTCCCCCTCCAGCTGCTTGATGCGCCGCAAGTCGTTCATGGTGGGAGCAAGGTCGCGGGTGCCCTGGAAGTTGGCGATGAAGTGTTCGTGTAGATCATCCCAGGAGGTCATGGACGCCCTTGGGATGTTGAGGAGCCAAGAGGGTGCGCCGCTCTTGCATGCCATGGGGAAGGAGCACGCCGTGACCTTGTCACCCACTCCTGCCTCCCTGATACTCAGCGTGTAGAGTTGCAGGAACTCGGCCGCGTCAATGGTGCCGTCGTAGAGCGGGGGTAGGTTGGGCTTGAACTTGCAAGGCCACGTAGTTGGGTAGAGCTCACAGGCGATGGTGAGGCACCCCACCGGTCCGACGGGTGCAGTGCGTGCGGGGGTGACCTGATCATGTTGCTCCAATGGGTCTGCTTTGAGCGGGGCAAAATCGTGTTGTGGGATTTGCAGCGCAGGGAGCGGGCGCGCGTCAGCGTGTGCCCGAGGAACCACCTGACATCTTCCTTCATCTCTTGGCCTCGCGCTGGGTTTGCGAGGCCGGTCGCGGGGAAGCGCTTCCTGTCTGGGCTCGGGGTGCGTGCCACACTGTGGAGGTGGGGGTGGCGCGTCTTGCTCCTCGTCGTTCGCCAGGGACAGTTGGGGTCGAAATGAGCAGGAGAGCGCCGCGGGATCACTGACAGCGGCGATGAGCTCCTCGATGCGTTGGAGCCAGTCATTCTGGCAGTCAGGGGCGGGCCGGTAGCGGAGCAGCTCGGCGGCCATGGCAAGCACGCCCTGGCCATGCGAGAACTCCGGACGAGCGACGGAGTAGTGATGAGGCCGTTAGGGAGGAACCTTGCTATTCCTGAGCTTCTGCGCCCGTGGCGGCGTTCACCATGGGTGATGGTGACCTGCGCACGCCGGCTGGGCCCACGGGCGCCATTTGAGCAACGCGGGTGGCACGGCGCTCGACGCGAGCCCGGCAAGCGTCAGCCATTGGAGCGGCAAAGCTTGGTGAAGGCGGAGCTTGGAGGAAACCTTCACACGCCCCCTACCTGGCGCGCAAAATGTCAGATTTCGGGCTCCGCAAAACCCTAAAGTTTCGAACTCAGGTGCGTGTACGAAGATATCTCGCGGGCTCGCCTCACCCAACTCGCTACTTGTTGGGGATGGGAGAGAACTCACTCGATGGTGAGGAAGACACAGAACACGGCAATTTACGCAGGTTTGGGCCGCTAAGAAGCGTAATACCCTACTCCTGCATTGGTGGATTGCCACTCGTGGAGGTTGGTGGATGAGCTAGTACAATGTTCGAGGGCCTACGAATGCTGGGTCGCCTTTGTGTGGTGATAGTGGGTGAATGAATGAATCGGGTCCCCTATGAAGTGACCTACTCTCTATATATATAGTGGCGGCCCTGGCCCTCTTCCCTTATCGTTTCGGCAGGAAGGGATCCCACAACGTCCAATTTGAAGGGTAACACGGGAACATGCTTCCCCTGTCCAAAAGTAGTCTTTGCCTGCAAAGTGGATGTCAGCGCAGCAGAGACGGGTCCAGGGATGACGTCCGTCCTACTGGTGGGCGATGATCGCCTTCTTGCACCAGTAAGGAAACCTTTGGAAGATTCCTTGGGGACCCTGGTTCGTCCTTGATCGCTTTGCACTAAAGGGAAGATAGCTCCGTCCTGCTGCCTGCTGCTTGCATGTCCTTCCTCTGCATCATCCTTGACTCGTGAGGCCGGTTCTCGCCTCGGAATATCCGCTGCTCTGGACGGGTCCTCATGAGGCCTCCTACGGGTCTTGATGCTGCTCCCCCTCGCGAAGCTTGGCCCCTCACAAAGACCTTGCCTTGAGTGGTGTCGTGCCCGATTGGGCTTGCCTGATGAAGTGGGCCAACCCTCAGCCACAGGCAGGCAGGTCTGGGTACCCCCATTCCCAGAACACCGACACTTACAAACATCTTGGTTTAACTCCATAACACGTAGTAGGAGGCTCCCAAGCGACACCTAACCATTATAAAAGATATCAAGTATTTCATTTTTCTCAAGAGGGTGATCAGGCAAAGCATTCAGTAACTGGACAAGCCTCCCCCAAGCTTGTGGGAGACTCTCTTCTTCAAGTTGCACAAAGTTATATATATCCTGCAAGGCAGCTTGTTTCTTATGGGCAGGAAAATATTTCTCAGAGAAGTAGTAGATCATATCCTGGGGACTACGCACACAACCAGGAGCAAGCAAAATAAACCAAGTATTAGCATCATCCTTTAGCGAGAAAGGAAACATCTTAAGGATATAGTAATGGCGAATCTTTTCCTCATTTGTGAATAGGGTGGCTATATCATTCAGCTTAGTAAGATGTGCTACAACTGTTTCAGACTCATAACCATGAGAAGGATCAGATTCAACCAAAGTAATCAACTCAGGATCAACAGAGAATTCATAATCCTATCAGTAACGAAGATGGGTGAAGTGGCAATCTTAGGATCGTATTTCATTCTAGCATTGAAATATTTTTCTTTCCACTTGCGCAATAAATTCTCAAGATCATAGCTATCCTTACAAGCAAGAAAGTCCTCAGCTACCTCACCCTCCATAACATAACCCTCGGGTATATTAGGCAATTCATATCTAGGGGAGCTAGTTCTAACAGGAGAAACAACAGGTTCTACTTCAATAATTTCAGCAGTTTCAGAAGTATCATCACATTCAACAACAACTCTAGCAATTTGTGCATCAAGGAATGCACCCAGTGGCAAAGCAGTATCAAGCAAAGCATCATCATAAGCATCATGGATAGCAGAAGTAGCATCATCAAGCGCATGCGACACATCAGAATTTCTAGTAGGTGGTGGTGTCACAAACTTACTCATAACTGAAGGTGAATCAAGTATAGAGCTAGATGGCAGTTCCTTACCTGTCCTCATAGTTGAGGGCAAGACTTTAGGTTTTGGATCTCTCGGATTCCTCATAGTGATCAACAGATGTAAATCCCAAGTGACTCGGAGAATAGAGCTAGGCCTCCCCAGCAACGGCGCAGGAAAATAGTCTTGATAACCCACAAGTATAGGGGATCGCAACAGTTTTCGAGGGTAGAGTATTCAACCCAAATTTGTTGATTCGACTGAAGGGAAGCCAAAGAATATTCTCGAGTATTAGCAGTTGAGTTGTCAATTCAACCACACCTGAAAGACTTAGTATCTGCAGCAAAGTTTCAGTAGCAAAGTAGTTTGATAGTAATGGTAGCAATGGTAATAGTAGCAGTAGTGACAACAGTAGCGGTAAAAGTAGCAGTAGTGACATCAGTAGCGGTAAAGTAACGTAGCAAGGACCAGTAGGAAAAGATTCGTAGGCATTGGATCGGTGATGGTTAATTATGTTGCATGACATTCATCATGTAACAGTTATAAGAAGGGGTGATTTGTAACTAGCTCCAGTTCGTCAATGTAATGTAGACATGTATTCCGTATATAGTCATACATGCTTATGGAAAAGAACTTGCATGACATCTATTGTCCATCCCTCCCGGGGGAGCGGGGTCCTAAAGGAAACTAAGGGGTATTAAGGTCTCCTTTTAATAGTGAACCGGAACAAAGCATTAGCACTTAGTGAATACATGAACTCGTCATACTATGGTCATCTCCGGGAGTGGTTACGGCTAATGTCACTCCGGGGTTGCCGGGTCATAACACATAGTAGGTGACTACAACTTGCAAGATAGGATCAAGAACACACATATATTGATGACAACATAATAGGTTCAGATCTGAAATCATGGCACTCGGGCCCTAGTGACAAGCATTAAGCATAGCAAAGTAGTAGCAACATCAATCTCCGAACATAGTGGATAATTCGGATCAAACCCCATCAAAACTAACTCGATTACATGATAGATCTCATCCAACCCATCACCGTCCAGCAAGCCTACGATGAGATTACTCACGAACGGTGAAGGGCATCATGGAATTGGCGATGAAGGATGGTTGGTGATGACGATGGCGACGATTTCCCTTCTCCGAAGCCGTAATCGGACTCCAGATCTGCCCTCCAGAGGAAGAACAGGTTATGGCGGCGGCTCCGTGTCGTGAAACGTGATGAACTCTTCTCTCTTAATTTTTTTTGGGCGAGGGAGACTATATAGAGCTGGAGTTGGAGGCGGCGGAGCCACGAGGGCCTCACAAGCCTGCCAGGCGCGGCCAGGGGGGTCGTGCCTCCAGGGCTTGTGGGCTCCTCGCTCCGTCCCTCCAGGTAATTCTTGCGCCAGTATTTTTTATATATTCCACAAAAAATCCTAGTAAATATCCAGGTCATTCCGAGAACTTTTATTTCTGCGCAATAACTACACCATGGCAATTCTGTTGAAAATAGCGTCAGTCTGGGTTAGTTCCATTCGAATCATGCAAATTAGAGTCCAAAACAAGGGAAAAAGAGTTTGGAAAAGTAGATACGATGGAGACGTATGAGTGACCTATTTTTCTTTTTGGACGCTTTCTCTGGCTACCATAAGATCAAGATGGTGGGGAAAGATGTGGAAAACACGGCCTTCGTCTCCCCTTGCAGGGTGTACTGCTATGTGAGCATGCCCTTCGGCGTGAAGAGTGCTGGTGCTACCTTCCAATGGCTAATGAAGATTGTGTTGGGGTCCCAGCATGGGAGGAACGCAGAGGCTTATGTCGATGACATCATGGTCAAGACGCGTGAGGCGAGGACGCTCATCGAGTACCGGGAGAAAACTTTCGTGAATTTGCGGAAGGTCAAACTGAAGCTCAACCCTGACAAGTGTGTCTTCACGGTCCCCTCTAGCAAGCTCCTAGGTTTCCTCGTGTCGCATCAAGGGATAGAAGCAACCCAAAGAAGGTCAAGGCCATTGAGCAGATGCGCCCCCCGAACCCTCAAGGAAATGTAGAAGCGAGCGGGGTTCCTAGCCTCCCTCGGGCGCTTCATCTCTATGTTCGGCAACCGGGCGTTCTTCAATCTGAAGAAAAGCTCGGTCCCATTGGCATGGACCCCTGAGGCGGACACGGCCTTCGCGGACTTGAAACGGTACCTCATGAGCACCCCATCATGGTCGCGCTACAGCCTCGCGAGTGCCTGCTGCTGTACCTGGCACCAACCCCTCAAACGACCAGTGCATCCCTCATGGTGGAGCGGGAAGGACCTTCTCGCCCCAAGAAGGAGTTGGTGGCCACCCGGCAAGCGCCACACGAACTTGCGCGGGCTCTGTCACGCACCAACACGGGTACCCCTTGGGAGGCCTCCCCCACTCTGGGGAGCGTTGATGACCCACAAGTATAGGGGATCAATCGTAGTCCTTTCGATAAGTAAGAGTGTCGAACCCAACGAGGAGCAGAAGGCTCTGATAAACGGTTGTCAGCAAGGTAATAACTGCAAGCACTCAAATTAGCGGTAACAAGTGATGGTGTAGTGAGGTGAAACGTAGCAAGCGAAAAGTAACAAGTAACAAGTAGTAGCAATGGTTCATAAAGTGGCCCAATCCCTTTTGTAGCAAGGGACAAGCATGAACAAAGTCTTATAGGAGGAAAAATGCTCCCGAGGACACACGGGAATTTCTGTCATGCTAGTTTCATCATGTTCATATGATTCACGTTCGTTATTTTGATAGTTTGATATGTGGGTGGATCGGCGCTTGGGTACTACCCTTACTTGGAAAAGCATCCCACTTATGATTAACCCCTCTCGCCAGCATCCAAAACCACTAAAGAAGAATTAAGACAACGTCTAACCATAGCATTAAACTAGTGGATCCAAATCAGCCCCTTACGAAGCAACACATAGACTGGGGTTTAAGCTTCTGTCACTCCAGCAACCCATCATGTACTTACTACTCCCCAATGCCTTCCTCTAGGCCCAAATATGGTGAAGTGTTATGTAGTCGACATTCACATAACACCACTAGAGGAAAAGACAACATACATAATATCAAAATACCGAACGAATATCAAATTCACATGACTATTATCAGCATGACTTATCCCATGTCCTCAGGAACAAAAGTAACTACTCACAAAGCATAATCATAATAATGATCAGAGGTGTAATGAAAAACATCAAGGATCTGAACATAAACTCTTCCACCAAGTAATCCAACTAGCATCAACTACAAAGAGTAATCAACACTACTAGTAACCTTACAAGTACCAATCAGAGTCGCGAGATGGAGATTGGTTACAAGAGATGAACTAGGGATTGGAGAGGAGATGGTGATGATGAAGATGTTGATGAAGATGCCTCCCCTCCGACGAGAGGAGTGTTGGTGATGACGATGGCGAAGATTTCCCCCTCCGGGAGGGAAGTTTCCTCGGCAGGATCGTCCTGCCGGAGCTCTAGATTGGATTTGCTCAAGTTCCGCCTTGTGGCGGCGGCGAAACCACGAAAAAGCTCCCGATTGATTTTTTATGGAACGAAACCCTTCATATAGCAACAGAGGGGGGCCTGTGGGCCGTCAGGGAGCCCACAAGCTTGCTAGCCACCACCAGGGGGTGGCGGCTACTAGGATTGTGGCGCACTGGTAGCTCCCCTTTGGTACATCTTTCGCTCAGTATTTTTTATACAATCCCAAAAAATTCCACATAACTTTTCAGGTTATTTGGAGATGTGCAGAATAGTGGACTAAGATTTGCTCATTTTCTAGTCCAGAATTCCAGCTGCCTGAATTGTCCCTCTTCAAATAAACCTTGCAAAATAAGAGAGAAAGGCATAAATATGGTACCACAAAGTAATATAACAGCCCATAAAGCAATAAATATCAACATGAAAGCATGATGCAAAATGGACGTATCAAGCGTCCTTTCACAGGAGGCCACCTTCCCTGTGAGAAGCGCCACGCCTCAATAGATCGCCTCACCCAGGGGGCTCCCAAGACCCATGATGTCGCGCCTTGGGAAGGCCCCGCGGCTTCGCCCCACGAGCCCCTCGACGGTGCAACGACGACACCATGGTCGCAAGGCACGTGGAGCACACCGTTTATTATGTCAGTACAATACTAAGGGATGCGTGCGAGTCTTGTCCCATGCAGTAGAAGCACCTCCTTGTGCTCCTCATAGCCTCCAGGAAGTTGTGCCACTACTTCCAGGGGCACCCGATGAAGGTTATCTCTGCCTACCCCTTGGAGCAGATCCTGCGCAGCCCTAACGCCACTAGCAGGGTCGCCGAGTGGAACATCGAGTTGCAAGCCTTTGAGTTGGAGTTCTACACCACCAGGGTCATCAAGGGTGCGAACCTGGCGGACTTCGTCGCGGAGTGGACGTACCCAAGTGAAGATCAGCCTCGCGAGGGTGAATCCACCCTGCCTGGGGATGAAGTGCCTTGCGGCTGGGTCATGCGCTTTGACGTAGCCTTCTCCGTGCAGGGCACAGGGGCTGGTGTGCTGCTCACTTTGTTTTGTTGCGAAGAACTCTACAACACAGTCCAATTGTGCTGGAAGAACAACATGAAGGTTTCCAACAACATTGCTGAGAACGAAGGACTGATTGCCGGCCTCAAGGACGCCTCGACTCTTGGCATCAAACGCCTCGTTGTGAAGGGCGACTCCCAGCTCCTCATCTACTAACGCAACAAGAAGTACACAACAGAGGATGAGCACATGGTGGGTTACCTAGAGGAGGTACGTACACTTGAGAAACGATTCCTTGGTTTGGAATCACAATGCATTCATCGCGACACCAACCAGGAGGCTGGCGACATCGCCAAGCGGGCGTCACGCCGGAAGTCCCAACAGACTGGCATTTTCATGGAGTGGCTCCTTAAGCCGTCGGTCGTGCTGCCCGGTCCCGGCACCATGCCACTGCATGAAGACCTACTGCCAGCGCCAATGATGGTCGCGCCTGACTCCAGCCCACCCTCAGGGGATCAACTGCTGCTGGCACTGGAGCCTGAAGAGGGCGTCTGGATTGCCGAGCTCAAGGCCTACTTGATCCGTAGTGACCTCCTCAAGGAGGACGAGGGGGAGGAGTGTGTCGTCCGATAGGCCACTGCCTACTGCCTGCAGGATGGGGAGCTGTACTGCACGTGGCCCAACGGCGCCTCGTTGATGTGCAACTCGGAATAGCAAAGGCGTGAGGTGCTGGCCGACATCCATGATGGGGACTGCAGGCACCACTCCTCATCGCACACCCTCATCGGCAAGGTGTCCCATAGCGGCTTCTATTGGCTCACGGATCTTCATGACGCGACTGAGTTGGTCCGATTTGGCGAGGCATTCCAGTTCCCTGTCAAGCCAATCCACTAACCCCCACAGGGACTGCACACCGTTACACTCTCTTGCCCTTTTGCAGTGTGGGGGCTAGACATCCGAGGCCCTTCCACCGCGTGGCTGGCAGGTACCGCTACCTCGACGTTGCCGTCGACAATTAAACCAAGTAGATGGAAGTAGAGACCGTCCAAACCATCCCGGCTGGCTGTGCCGTCAAGTTTATCAATGGCCTTGTACGCTGATTCGACATCCCCAACCGGATCATCACAGACAATGGGTCCCAATTCATGAGCATCTTTTTAAATCATACTGCACTAACCTTGGTATGTAGATATGCTACGCCCCCGTGGTGTACCCGAGAAGCAATGGCTAGGCTGAGCGCACCAACACCGAGGTTCTCAAGGGCCTCAAGATCAGGAGCATCAAAAAGAAGTTCGAGGCTTGCAGAAAGGACTAGCTTGATGATTTGCAGTCTATGTTGTGGCCCATCCGCACCACCGTGACGAAGACCACCAGCAGGACCCCCTTCTTCCTCCTCTATTGGCAGAGGTTGTCCTTCCTGTAGATATTAATTATGGTTTCCCGCGGGTGTTTGCATTTGATGAAGAACATCAAGCCGACTCGTGGGAAGACGACCTCCTGCTCCTTGAGGAGGCCCGCCGCTGAGCCTCCTGTCACGCCCAAGATACCAGCAGGCCTGCGGTGCTACCACAACCGTAGCGTCCGCCCCCGCACCCTCGAAGTTGGAGACCTTGTCCTGAGGCGGTTCCTCTCCAGGGAGGGCCTTCGCAAGCTTCCCCCTATGTGGGAGGGCCCCTTCAGGATCACCCACGTCTATAGGTCTGGCGCCGCACGTCTGGAGACTGAGGGTCGAAGCATGGTGGCCAACACATAGAACATTTCGCATCTCCACAGATTCTACCCGTGAAACTCTTACGTAAGAATGAGTGGGATGAATACGTCCAGGGCCTCCTAAGCATAACTCCATGACGAATCGCATCGTGCCCACGGTGGAGGGCCCCTCCCACGCCCAAGTGGAAGTCCCTATGCTCAGTGCTGGCGGAACGACTGTCGAACCACGACTATGACCCACCATAGTGGAATCCTATGCATCGTGCCTCAGATCGATCGAAGAAGACGTATCGCGAGCCGCAGCTAACAGTTCTTTTAGGTTGACTTGTGCTGGATAAGGCAGCCACACTTTCTTTCTAGGTTGACCTATCCTGGGTACGTAAACCAATTTTCCTTCTTCCCTTTTTGACTTCCAAGCAAGCTCAACAGGCTGACTCTTGCCAGATACGACAGCCGTGCATTCCCTTTTGGGCTTGTAAACAAGTTTGTCTCTGGTTTTCATAAAGATCTGGCTCTTCTGGTTTTCATGGAGTTTCGTTGGTTTTGCCTTTTCTCACCACGTGCGCTCACCGTCTCCCAGTTGAACGTCATAGGAGTGGGGGCTGGGGCATGGTGCTCGCACCCGAGATATGCGCTTCGTCCACGGGCCTGTCAAGCTCCGTCTACGAACATGTTCCCACACGCACCACCTTGCCAAGGCCTTAGCGCCTAAGTTCCTCGTGCGATTGAAAAAAGTGAGTGAACAAGCGTACGTTGTGCCCCCGAAGCACGGCGCATCGCGTGAAGGCGCAAGACCATATGAAGGACGTCATATCGGGCATACGCCTCCGGAGGGCCCATGCCTACCTCGGGCACCCTCGCCGCTTGCCCCTACACAGGTGATTGCAGCTTGGTTACCAGGTGGCTGCCAAGCCCCGCATGCGGGTCACACATTGGGTGAAGCACGATATGAAATAAAAACAAAGGCATCAGAATGCATACATAAACATTCATGACAGGAGGAGGAGGAGGTTCAAGCAAAAGCTGTTGGCGTCGTGCCTCGGCGGGATTATAAGCCAACAAGGCCATTCGGTCGGAAAGGCCTAGAGGGACGCACAACTCTCGTCGCCATCATTCGCAGCTGCATGCGGTTCGGCATCATCGCCGACTTCATCGACCGCATGCCCCTTGGCACCCCTGACCCTCAAAGACGTCGGGGGTGAATTGTGCAATCAGCTCATCGACATGGCCCTTCATCGCCTTCCCTAGGGTGTCATCGCTTGCCTTGGGAACGCGGGCCATTGCGGCCTCAAGATCAAAGTGGGGATCGATATGGAAGAGGTTGCTGAAGATGTATGTCAGCGCCTGGGACACAAGATCATGGCTATCTTCCCCGATCAAGGCCCCACTTCTCGGGTGCCCGCCTCAATCCGGCCCACGACCTTGGTGAAGAAGCCAAGGTAACCGGCTTCACCGGGAACGAGAGGACTGGGGACGCTTCCCTTGCAGATGAAACCGAGGGTTCGGCATGTCCGCTGCTCGAGACCTTGGAACATCTTCGAGCGATGGAGCTAAAGCCCCCGTGCCTCTTTCGCTTCATCAATCGCCCGCTCCATGAGGAAAGCGGTGCTGCTCACTTGCCCCTAGAGCGATGCCAGCTCGGCCATAGTGACGGCCTGAGCCCAAAGTGTGGGCTCCTCCCGGCATCCTGCAAGGGTAAGGGCCTCCTTGAGGTCGTTTATCTCATGGTGCATCTTTGTGTGCCTAGTCGTGAAGCGGCTCTACTGAAGTTGCATCTTGCTTCTATAATCCTCGCGGGCCTGCTCGACCCACGTGTGGGCCTCCTCTTTGATCTTTTCTACTTCTTGGTTGCAGGTGGCCTCAGTGCCGACAACGTCTTGATGCGGCACCTCCAGCCGCTCGCACTCCAAGACCGGCTCTGATGTTGCTAAGGTGAGCTGCTGTTCAGGGGGGCGGAGGTCTGCCTCACGAAGGGTGAGCTCGCGTACCTCCTCCGCTATGACCCTCCGCCCCTGGAGCTGCTGCTCCAAAGCAGTGTTCAAGTCCTGAAGTTCCCGCTCGCGTTCCTCGGCGGCCTCGCGGTGCTCAACCGCTTCATCGGCCTCATGAAAGGCGCACTCGCATGCCTCCCTTTCCGTGGTGTCAGATGCTTCGACCTTCAGACGTGCCTCTTCATGTTGGTGGCGGCAAAGCTTGAGAGCCAAGTCAATTTGATGCCACCTTTGAGCCAAGCGCATGCATTCCTTGATGAAGTCTATGTCTATGTCCCGAAGCTCTGCCCCAAGCTGCCTCACCATGTTCAAAGTGCTCCTCAGGAGGTCGTGGCGGACCAAGGTCCGAGAGTCCACGAGCTCCAGAGCCCAGCCTGGCTTGGGCCCAACACTTCCGCTCCCGGGCATGGCCCCGGAGGCTCTCGTTCCACCCGTTGGGGGCTAGGAGTTGGTTGATGCTCGCCCCACCCCACGAGGGATGGGTGTTATGCACACGGGGCTCGAGGTCCCGTCCAGAGCCGTTGGCTCCTCGAAATCGCATTTGGTGTCCGTTGGGGCACAGGCAATGACTAGGGGCTCCGGCCCCTTCAGCACTTCCTCACCCGTAGGGCTCCCCACGGCAGACGCCGGGGGAGTCACTGTCGTTCACTTCCTAGCCTCCGCAAGCGAGGGCGGGGCCGCGTCGCGACCAGGTGCATCGCTCGCACGGTATTCTGACGGGCCTAGGACAATCCCCAGCCCCGACAAAGGCAAGAAACCACGCGCCTGGACACGGGGCTTGTTGACCCTCTTGCCTACCGGAAGCCTGCACGATGACGGGGTCAGTCACACCTGAAGCGCATAAACGAGGAAAACGGAGTGGTGGAGCTCACTCGTCCTTGGCGGCCCATCTCCTCCTCTTCAACACCCTTGGCAGGGCCCCAGTGCTATCGTCGGGTCGAGCGTGGGGCGTAGGCCCTCCTTCCCCCGCTGCCGCGGGTGGGGGCTCCGGGCCTATCAAAGACCCCGGCTCGGAGGCCACCCGGATAGGCGGGTCCTGAGCCCCCCCGTGGCCTTCCGAAAGGAGCTCCCGCTGGTCGAAGCGGGGCATTACCCGGGTAAAGGCTTCCCCATCCTTGTACTTGTACAAGGGGCGCCCCTCGCGGGGAGGCCGTTGACAGTTTTGCCGAGCAGGACCCGAAAAACCCTGTCGAGCGTGTCAATCGACACACGCCCCTGCAGGAGCTGCATGGGATCATTCAGCCTGAAGAAGGTCCACGTCGGGCGTGAGTGATGTTGAAGCGGGGTGATCCACCGCCTATGGGACTCCCTCACCACTAGCACGACGGTCACCCCGGCTTCCCTCAAGGTCCCCAATCTCCCCCGCACGAGCGACAAGCTCAGGTCATTGAGCCACCTGGAGCTCAGTACTACCCTGCATCCAGGAACACCCATTGCCACGTGAAATCTTCAGCGAAGTGCTCGATCTCCATATCGATGAACACCCACCGTCGCGTCCACGTCCTGGAAGCACACGCACCAGGAGCGCTGGTCCTATGCTGTCAGCTGGAAGGAGCAGAAGTGATAGAGCAACACCACCAAAGGATGAACTCCAAGAAAGGCCTCATAGATGAAGGCGAATGACGAGAGGAGGAGAACAGACCTCGGGTCAAGGTGCAGTGCATGAATCTGGTAATGCACGAGCGCGGTGTTGAAGAACTCTGAGAATGGGGGAAGAAGTATGGAGAAGAGAGCCGGGAGGAGAGGAGCGATGGAGGTTGCTGACAGCTCGGCGAGGGGGTCCGAAGTCGGCAAGATCTTCGTTGGCCCCCATTCCCTCGAGTCGGCCGCGACCATGGGGAGTATCTTATCATGCCCTACGCGATTCAACACACTGGACCTAACTAGGGTGGGTTCGGGTGCCTAGCGCCCTTCTTACGCCGCCATTCCCTCGCCCTCCCTACTCGGAGGACTTGCGATGGAACTGTGAGAGAAGGGGCGGCGGCCGCTTGGCGGATTAGAACAATCTTATGCAAGAAGGAAGGCACGAGGAGGTGGCACAAGGAAAGGGAGAGCAATGACATGCCAACTACGCACGCGGGCTTTATGCCAGCTTGGGGTAGTTACCGAGGCGTCGTGGGGATAAGAAAGGGCGTTGCACGACTGGCGAGCGCTTCATCGCTCATGCCTTGCAAGCAGTTGGGGCCCGCGTGGCCTCTCCCTTCTCATCGGGACTTGTCATGCCCAACACGGGCCCGAGGGCTACTGTTGGTCCCCTGGGATTGGGAGTGCCCAGGCCCGTCGGCCTGCGGCCCTAGTCACGACATGGTCGTTCCATCCCGGCTCGGCCCATCGGTGGACTAAATGAGGAAGACCCTCGCGAGGGTCCAAGCCTCGCGTGGGAAGCACCTGAGGATTATCGTCAAGACCTACAAAGGGGCGCTCACTGCAGGGGCATGCCTCGGGGCTACCCTAGAGGCACTCGCGGGGCCGATTCGCCAAGGGCATCACGGCAGGGCGCCACGGCCCTACGCCTCCTTGTGGGTGATGGAGGTTAGGCTGGCGGTGTCAAGGCAGTGCCAGCTGGCACGTACAGGGAAGCTTTCCTCTTTGGTGCTATTGGAGCCGAGCTAGCTGCGGGTTCCCAAAGCAACCCCCAACGATTTCCCAATCGGTGCAAGAGGACTAAGGCTGGGGGGGTCGACAAGATGGAGGTCACAACCCGATCCCACTAGTGCGTCATAGAGAATTGCTTTTGTAGGCGAAGACCACCTTTATCTGGGCGGACTGCAGTCCTGTCCCCTTTCAAAATGGCCATTTTGACAGGCCTTCCCACCAAGGTTTTTAGGGGGAAGATGATCAGGGCGAGTATAAAAGAGAGGCCCGTTCTCCATAGTAGAGGATCCAATCGACATCGTCTCCACTAGGGCAAGAACCCACCTTTGTACTCGTCATCCACCTCAAGCAATCCCAAAACAAGGAGTAGGATTTTACACCGCAAGGTGTCCCAAACTTAGGTAAACTTATGTGTGTTCCAGCTAGCTACCCTTAGATCGAGCCGCCGAAGAGTCGTCGTAAAGTTGAGAGGAAGAACACGGAAGGAAAGCAAGCGCACCCTCAGTTTGATCCTTTTCAGGGTCTGCGGAGACCCGATTCTTACAAGAGCCTCGAGAGCCGCAACCCTCGGGTTCCTGCCAGCCTCACGAGCCTCCGCCCCCTTTAAGACCAGCTTAGAGGATAGGCCCTCACTAACTAGAACGTGCGGAAGCATGCGAAGTAAAAAGAAAAACCTCACGGAAGGAACAAAGGTGCACCAATCATAACAGACAACTGCTATTGAACACAAAAGTCTATTACAAATGTCTAATGCCCTCCCCGGGCCCAGAGGTTTACGATGCAATAGCAAAGGAAAAAAAGGAAAGCTAAAGCGGAGGATACGCTATCCTCGTCATGGCTCCCGGAGGCCTCGGCGCCAGGCTGCCGGACCCCTCGGAGGATGGCGCCTGAATGAACAGCCCGACCAAGGACTCCCCGTGCTCGCGAACTTCGTCTCGGAGGGGGCTCCGGAGCTCCGCGAGCACTGGATCCATCACACAGGTGAGGTCTAAGGTGCGGTCGCACTGACACGGATTGAATAAGACACGCGTCAGTGTGCTATCCAAGAGATCGCGCTCTCTGGACTTGATGTCTTCGTCCACCTTGGAGACGTCCGACTGCAGCGCCTCCTCCCAATTGAGGAAGAAGTCGAGGATGCCTCCATCTACACGCGCACGCGGTAGAGTAGGTGCGTCCCTAACAAAGCGACGGAGCGCACCACATGCGCAACGGGCAAGCTCGAGGAACTGCTTGGCGCTCTGCGCCTCCATACGCCATGCGTGCACCTCGTCGTCCTTGGCAGCGTGCACGGCATTGGCGACTGCACCAACTTGGGCATGAAGCGACTTCAACTCCTGCTTCACCTCCCCCTCACTCGTGAGGGCGGCCTGGAGGTCGGCTTGGGCACCCTGCAACTGGGCCCTGAGCGCACTCATCTCCTCCTGAAGCGCATTGCACCTAAGCTAGGATGGGCCTCCATCCGAGTGAGCTCTTCAGGATGCTCCTTCACGGCGCCCTCCCGCTCTCGAGCCGCCCCCAGGTCCGCTTCAGCAAGGACTTCCCAACATGCCGCCGTGAGGGAGGCCTCATTGGCAAGGACACGTCCTATCAAGATCTCGAGGTGTTCGCCCTCTGCCTCCTGGCAGAAGGCGGTCCGAGCGGCCTCCTGCTCACTGAGGGCCATGTCTGCCTCCCGATCGATGATGGTTGCCTCCCTGCGGTCCAGATCCACCTCACGCACGGCGCTTCTGGTGGTGGGTGCAACGGCATGAGCCGAACACTCCCATGGCTCCGTCGCTGCCCCGAAAGGAGCCACGGATCCTCCGGGCATCTTCAAGCCGAAGAGGCCTCACCGGTAGGTGGTGCACAATAGGGCGCCACTGGTGAGGCGTCCCTGCACCTCTTGGGTGTGGGTGCCCTGAAGAGTTTGGTGATCAGATCATCAGACCAGATAAGGCATGTGAGAAAAAGCAATCGCGACAGCGCACTTACTCATTGTTTGCAGTCCAATGGTTGTGCGTTGGAACCGGCCTCGAGGGCTGGCCCCCGTCTACCCCAGGGGTTGATGGCGGTGCCGAAGACCCTTCCCGCACTTCAATGCTCGAGACACTCCTCCTGGCCGCCATGGATAGGAGAAGGGGGAAGAAGGAAATGTTCCTGCAAGCATGGAATAACAGCTCCCGAAGGAAGAAAAGGGGATAAGTTGTGCGACAAAGGCTCTGTCCCTCGTGTGTGGCATCTTTATAGGTGTAACTGCAGTCCCCGATGCTTCATGGGGAGTGGGGGTGGCGTGCGCTCCATCAAGCCCCACGTGCCGTACCGGGCCCACGGATGGTTAAGTCTCGCATCGCCTCGTCCCCCCCCCCCTCACAGGGCATACTGCGCATAACAAGGGAGGGGAGGCTCAAGAGGGCGGCGTTCACAAAAGAAGAGCAATAATGGCCGGAACTACGCCATGGCTTTATGTCAACTTTCTTGGAGTGGTTCACGTGGCATTCAAGGTACAAGAAGGGTCCCATGACATGTGAGGCGCCACACGTCGAGCATGGTCCGTAGGCGGTGGGGCCCACATAGCTTCGTGCATCCCATTAGGTGGATTCATGCACAATGCGGGCCTGAGGGCTACAGTCGGCCCCCTGGGACCGGGTTACCCAGGCCCATCGGCCTGTGGCCCCACGCGCAATAAGCTATGTAGGCCTAGTTTGGCCCGGCGGTAGGCCCAACAAGAAAGATCCTCACAAGGGCCCTCGCCTCTCAAGGCAGGTGCCAGGGAATCGACACCAAGGACTGCATGAGGAAGCACGCCGCCAAGGTGCGTCGCGAGGCCGCTCCTGATGCCCTCGCTGTTGGGAAACATAGCATAAATTCTAAATTTTCCTACGCCATATTCATATCTTCCTATGGAGAGACCAGCAATGCGAGAGGGGAGAGTGCATATTCATACCTTTGAAGATCGCTAAGCGGAAGCATTTCTAGAACGCAGTTGATGGAGTCGTACTCGCGGTGATTCAGAGCGCGGCGTGATTCCGATCTAGTGGCGAACCACGGCACCTCCGCGTTCAACACACGTGCAGCCCGGTGACGTCTCCCGCACCTTGATCCAGCAAGGAGGAGGGAGAGGTTGGGGAAGATCTCTGGCAGCACGACGGCATGGTGTCGATGGATTGGCGAGGTCTCCCGGCAGGGCTTCGTCAAGCACCGTGAGAGAGGAGGAAGAAGAAGAGCAGGGCTGCGCCGAGAGAGAGATGGAAAACCGTGTCTCCAATGGCAAAAACCCTGCTATACATAGGGGGAAGGGAGGGTGGCTACCCCTTTAGGGTTTCTCCCTTGAGGGGGGGGGGGGGGGGGGCGGCAGCCCTAGATGGGGGAAGGGGTGGTGGCCAGGAGAGGAGGAGGGGGTGGCGCACCCCCTGGTGGGCCTTAGTCCCACCTGCGCTAGGGTTCCCCCTTGCCCTTCTTAGGCCCGATGGGCTGGGTATGGGGGCCGCACCAGCCCACCCAGGGGCTGGTTCCCTCTCACACTTGGCCCATGTAGCCTCCTGGGGCTTGTGGCCTCTCCCGGTGGGTCTCCGGAACCCTTCCGGTGGTCCCGGTACTTTGCCGGTGGTGCCCAAAACATTTCCGGCGTCCAAACCCATCCAACCTATATATCAATATTTACGTCCGAACCATTTCGGAGCTCCTCGTGACATCTGGGATCTCATCCGGGACTTCGAACAACCTTCGGTAACATCGTATAACAATTCCCTATAATCCTAGCATCATCGAACCATAAGTGTGTAGACCCTACGGGTTCGGGAGGCATGCAGACATGACCGAGACATCTCTCCGGCCAATAACCATCAGCGGGGTCTGGATACCCATGGTGGCTCCCACATGTTCCACGATGATCTCATTGGATGAACCACGATGTCAAGGATTCAATCAATCCCGTATACAATTCGGTTTGTCTGTCTATATAGAACTTGCCCGAGATTCGATCGTCGGTATTCCTATACCTTGTTCAATATCGTTGTCGGTAAGTCTATTTACTCGTTCCGTAGCACATCGTCCCGTGACTAACTCCTTAGTCACACTGAGCTCGTTATGATGATGTTCGACCGAGTGGGCCCAGAGATACCTCTCCGACACACGGAGTGACAAATCCCGATCTTGATTCGTGCCAACCCAACAAACACTTTCAGAGATACCTGTAGTGCACCTTTATAGTCACGCAGTTACGTTGTGACGTTTGATATACCCAAAGTACTCCTACGGTATCCGGAGTTGCACAATCTCACGGTCAAAGGAAATGACACTTGACATTAGAAAAGCTTTAGCATACGAAGAACACGATCTAGTGCTATGCTTAGGATTGGGTCTTGTCCATCACATCATTCTCCCAATGATGTGATCCCGTTATCAGTGACATCCAATGTCCATGATCAGGAAACCATCATCATCTATTGATCAACGAGCTAGCCAACTAGAGGCTTGCTAGGGACACATTGTGATCTATTTATTCACAAATGTATTATTGTTTCCTGTTAATAAAATTATAGAATGAACAATAGACGATTATCATGAACAAGGAAATATGATAATAACCATTTTATTATTGCCTGTAGGGCATATTTCCAACACACGCGGCGTAGACTAGTCAAGGGCAACCAGGTGGGGTCGCACGACCCTGCCCCCTGACATGGGCAATGGAAGCCGCACAAGCGACGTAGGGACAGTGTCAGCAAGCACACATAGAGTGGCTTTTCTCTTTGGTGTTGCGGGAATAACGCCAGCCTGCGGGTTCCCAAAAAAGCCCCCACAGGTTTTATACTTGGTGCAAGAGGTCCGAGACTGGGGGTTCGCCATGACGGAGGTGGCCCCCGAGCCCACCAACACGTCATGGGAAAGAGCTTTGGCAGGAGAAGGCCACCTTTGTCAGGGTAGGCTGCAGTCATATCCCCTTTGGAAATGGCTGTTGTGGCAACCCTTCCTTCCAAGTTTGTTTTTGGGGAGAATAGGGCCAAGGCGTGCATAAAAGGGAGTTCCGGCCTCCGTAGCGCGGGGGAACCACCAACTCCATTAGGGAAAGAAGCCCCTATCGGAAATATGCCCTAGAGGCAATAATAAATTAGTTATTATTATATTTCTTTGTTCATGATAATCTTTTATTATCCATGCTATAATTGTATTGATTGGAAACACAGTGCATGTGTGGATACATAGACAAAACACTGTCCCTAGTAGGCCTCTAGTTGACTAGCTCGTTGATCAAAGATGGTCAAGGTTTCCTGACCATAGGCAAGTGTTGTCACTTGATAACGGGATCACATCATTAGCAGAATCATGTGATGGACTAGACCCAAACTAATAGACGTAGCATGTTGATCGTGTCATTTTGTTGCTACTGTTTTCTGCATGTCAAGTATTTGTTCCTATGACCATGAGATCATATAACTCACGGACACCGGAGGAATGCTTTGTGTGTATCAAACGTCGCAACGTAACTGGGTGACTATAAAGATGCTCTATAGGTATCTCTGAAGGTGTTCATTGAGTTAGTATGGATCGAGACTGGGATTTGTCACTCCGTGTGACGGAGAGGTATCTCGGGGCCCACTCGGTAATACAACATCACACACAAGCCTTGCAAGCAATGTGACTTAGTGTAAGTTGCGGGATCTTGTATTACGGAATGAGTAAAGAGACTTGCCGGTAAACGAGATTGAAATAGGTATGCGGATACCGACGATTGAATCTCGGGCAAGTAACATACCGAAGGACAAAGGGAATGACATACGGGATTATATGAATCCTTGGCACTGAGGTTCAAACGATAAGATCTTCGTAGAATATGTAGGATCCAATATGGGCATCCAGGTCCCGCTATTGGATATTGACCGAGGAGTCACTCGGGTCATGTCTACATAGTTCTCGAACCCGCAGGGTCTGCACAGTTAAGGTTCGACGTTGTTTTATGCGTATTTGAGTTATATGGTTGGTTACCGAATGTTGTTAGGAGTTCCGTATGAGATCCAGGACGTCACAAGGAGCTCCGGAATGGTCCGGAGGTTAAGATTGATATATAGGAAGTCCTGTTTTGGTCACCGGAAAAGTTTCGGGCTCATCGGTAGTGTAGCGGGAGTGCCGGGAGGGGTGCCGGGGACCATCATGAGGGGTGTCACGCCCCAAGGGGTCTCATGGGCTATGGGAAGAGATAAACCAGCTCCTAGTGGCTGGAATAAGTTCCCACTAAGGCTCGTAAGGTTTGAGAAGGAAAAAACACAAGGTGGAAAGAGTTTCCAAGTGGGAAGGTGGAATCCTACTCCAAGTAGGATTGGAGTAGGACTCCTCCACCTCCAATTTCGGCCAAACCTTGAGGGTTTGAGGCTGCCTCTTCCCTCCCCCTCCCTCCTATATATACCGAGGTATTAGGGCTGATTTGAGACAACTTTTGCCACGGCAGCCCGACCACATACCTCCACGGTTTTACCTCTAGATCGCGTTTCTGCGGAGCTCGGGCGGAGCCCTGCTGAGATTAGATCACCACCAACCTCCGGAGCGCCGTCACGCTGCCGGAGAACTCATCTACCTCTCCGTCTCTCTTGCTGGATCAAGAAGGCCGAGATCATCGTCGAGCTGTACGTGTGCTGAACGCGGAGGTGCCGTCCGTTCGGCACTAGATCGGAGCGGATCGTGGGACGGATCACGGGACGGTTCGTGGGACGGTTCGCGGGGCGTATCGAGGGACGTGAGGACGTTCCACTACATCAACCGCGTTCACTAACGCTTCTGCTGTGCGATCTACAAGGGTACGTAGATCGGAAATCCCCTCTCGTAGATGGACACCACCATGATAGGTCTTCGTGCGCGTAGGAAATTTTTTGTCTCCCATGCGACGTTCCCCAATAGTGGCATCATGAACTTGGTTCATGCGTAGATGTCTTCTCGAGTAGAACACAAAAGTTTTTGTGGGCGGTGATGTGCGTTTTGCTGCCCTCCTTAGTCTTTTCTTGATTCCACGGTATTGTTGGATCGAAGCGGCTCGGACCGACATTACTCGTACGCTTACGAGAGACTGGTTTCATCGCTACGAGTAACTCCGTTCCTCAAAGATGACCGGCGAGTGTCGGTTTCTCCAACTTTAGTTGAATCGGATTTGACCGAGGAGGTCCTTGGATGAGGATAAATAGCAATTCATATATCTCCATTGTGGTGTTTGCTTAAGTAAGATGCGATCCTACTAGATACCCATGGTCACCACATAAAACATGCAACAAAAATTAGAGGACGTCTAACTTGTTTTTGCACGGTATGCTTGTGATGTGATATGGCCAACGATGTGATGTGATATATTCGATGTATGAGATGATCATGTTGTAATAGTTAATATCGACTTGCACGTCAATGGTACGTCAACCGGTAGGAGTCATAGGGTTGTCTTTAAACTAACGTTTGTGCTTGCAGATGCGTTTACTATATTGCTAGGACGTAGCTTTAGTAGTAATAGCATGAGTAGCACGACAACCCCGATGGCGACACGTTGATGGAGATCATGATGATGGAGATCATGGTGTGACGGCGGTGACAAGAAGATCGTGCCGGTGCTTTGGTGATGGAGATCAAGAAGCACATGATGATGGCCATATCATGTCACTTATGAATTGCATGTGGTGTTAATCCTTTATGCACCTTATCTTGCTTAGAACGACGGTAGCATTATGAGGTGATCCCTCACTAAAATTTCAAGACGAAATTGTGTTCTCCCCGACTGTGCACCGTTGCGACAGTTCTTCGTTTCGAGACTCCACGTGATGATCGGGTGTGATAGACTCAACGTTCACATACAATGGGGCAAAACAGTTGCACACGCGGAACACTCGGGTTAAGCTTGACGAGCCTAGCATGTGCAGACATGGCCTCGGAACACATGAGACCGAAAGGTCGAGCATGAATCGTATAGTTGATATGATTAGCATAGAGATGCTTACCACTGAAACTATTCTCGACTCACGTGATGATCAGACTTGAGATAGTGGATTTGGATCATGTACCACTCAAATGACTAGAGAGATGTACTTTTTGAGTGGGAGTTCTTAAGTAATATGATTAATTGAACTAATTGTCATGAACATAGTCTAATGGTCTTTGCGAATTACGTTGTAGCTTGCGCTATAGCTCTACTGTTTTTATATGTTCCTAGAGAAAATTTAGTTGAAAGTTGATAGTAGCAAACTTTGCAGACTGAGTCTGTAAAACCGAGGATTGTCCTCATTGCTGCGCAGAAGGATTATGTCCTTAATGCACCACTCGGTGTGCTGCACCTCGAGCGTCGTCTGTAGATGTTGTGAACATCCGACATACACGTTTCTGATGACTACACGATAGTTCAGTGCAAAGTACTTAAATGGCTTAGAAGCAAGGCGCCGAAGACGTTTTGAAACGTCACGAAACGTAAGAGATATTCTAAAGAGATGAAATTGTGATTTCATGCTTGTGCCCTTGTTAAGAGGTATGAGACCTCCGACAAGATTCTTTGTCCACGAAGTAAAGGAGAAAATCTCAATCGTTGAGCGTGTGCTCAGATTATCTGAGTACGACAATCGCTTGAATCAAGTGGGAGTTGATCTTCCAGATAAGATAGTGATGGTTCTCCAAAGTCACTACCACCAAGTTGTGAGAGCTTCGTCATGAACTATAACATATCAAGGATAGATACAATGATCCTTGAGCGATTCATGATGTTTGACACTGCGAAAGTAGAAATCAAGAAGGAGCATCAATAGTTGATGGTTAGTAAAACCACTAAGTTTCGATAAAGGCAAGGGCTAGAAGGGATACTTCGTGAAACGACAAAGCAGTTGCTGCACTAATGAAGAGACCCCAGATTAAACCCAAGCCCGGGACTAAGTGCTTCTGTTATGAGGGGAACGGTCACTGAGGCGGAGAAACTCTAGATACTTGGTAGATAACAAGGCTGGCAAAAGTCGAAAGAAGTATGTTTGATATACATCATGTTGTTGTGTACTATGCTAGTACTCCTAGTAGCACGAGGGTATTGGATACCGGTTCAGTTGCAAAGTGATTATTAACACGAAATGAAAGCTACGGCATAAACGGAGACTAGCTAAAGGCGAGGTGACGATACGTGTTGGAAGTGTTTCCAAGGTTGATATGATCAAACGTCGCACGCTCCCTCTACCATCGGGATTGGTGTTAAACCTAAATAATTGTTATTTGGTGTTTGCGTTAAGCATGAACATGATTGGATCGTGTTTATTGCAATACGATTATTCATTTAAAGAGAATAATGGTTACTCTATTTTCTTGAATAATCACCTTCAATGGTTTATTGAATCTCGATCGTAGTGTTACACATGTTCATGATATTGGTGCCAAAAGATACGAGGCAATGATGATAGTACTACTTACTTGTGGCACTGCCGCTTGAGTCATGGTGGTATAAATTGCATGAAGAGGCTCCATGCTGATGGATCTTTATACTCACTTGATTTTGAATCACTAGTGACATACAAATCATACCACATGAGCAAGGCCTTGTTTTCATTGAGATGAAACAAGATAGTAACTTGTTGGAAGTGATACATTTTGATGTATGCAGTCCAATGGGTGCTGAGGCACGCAGTGTATATCATTATGTTCTCACTTCAATGACGATTTGAGTAGATACAAGAGTATTTACTTAATGAATCACAAGTCTGAAATATTGAAAAGTTAAATTCTGTTTCGGAGTGAAGTTCGTCGTAACAAGAGGATAAACTGTCTACGATATGATCATAGAAATGAATATCTGAGTTACGAGTTCTGGTACGCAGTTAAGACAATGTGGAAATTGTTTTGCAGTTCATGCCGCCTGGAACATCATAGTGTGATGATGTGTCTGAACATCATAGCCACGCACTATTTGGTATGGTGCATGCTATGATGTCTCTTATCGAATTACCACTATCGTTTATGGGTTATGCATCAGAGACAACTGCATTCAGTTTAAATAGGGCACCGCGTATTTCCATTGAGATGACACAGTATAGACTAAGGTTTAGAGAAATCTAAACTGTCGTTTCTTGAAAGTTTGGGGCTTCGACACTTATGTGAAAAAGTTTCAGTCCGATAAGCTTGAACCCAAAGCGGATAAATGCATCTTCATAGGATATCCAAAACAGTTGGGTACATCTCCCATCTCAGATCCGAAAGCAAAGTGTTTGTTTCTAGAAACGGATCCTTTCTCGAGGAAAGGTTTCTCTCGAAAGAATTGAGTGGGAGGGTGGTAGAACATGATGAGGTTATTGAACCATCACTTCAACCAGTGTGTAGCACGGCGCAGGAAGTTGTTCCTGTGGCGCCTACAACAATTGAAGTGAAAGCTGATGATGGTGATCATCGAGCATCGGATCAAGTTACTACAAACCTCGTAGGTTGACAAGGTCGCGTACTACGACAGAGTGGTACAGTAACCCTGTCTTGGAGGTCATGTTGTTGAGCAACAGTGAACCTACGAGTTATGGAGAAAGCAATGGTGGGCCCGGATTCCGACAAATGGCTGGAGGCCATGAAATCCGAGAGAGGATCCATGTATGAAAACAAAGTGTAGACTTTGGAAGAACTACTTGATGGTCATAGGACTATAGAGTAAAGATGGATCTTTAAAAGGAAGACAGACGATGATGGTGATAAGTCACTACTAAGAAAAGCTCGACTTGTTGCAAAGATGTTTCCGACAAGATCAAACAGTTGACTATGATGAGACTTTCTCACTCGTAGCGATGCTGAAAGTCTGTTAGAATTATGTTAGTAGTTGCTGAATTATTTATGAAATACTGCACATAGGATGTCAAAACATTATTTCCTCGACGGTTTCCTTGAGCAAACATTGTATGTGATACAACCAGGAGGTTTTGTCGATCCTAATGATACTAGCAAGTATGCAAGCTCCAGTGATCCTTCAATGGACTGGTGCAAGCATCTCGGAGTTGGAATATACACTTTGATGAGATGATCAAAGATTTTGGGTTTGTACAAGGTTTATGAGAAACTTGTATTTCCAAAGAAGTGAGTGGGAGCACTATAGAATTTCTGATAAGTATATGTGGTTGACATATTGTGGATCAGAATTAATGTAGAATTTCTGTAAAGCATACAAGGTTGTTTGAAAGGAGTTTTCAAAGGAGTACCTGGATTGCGCTACTTGAACGTTGAGCATCAAAGATCTATGGAGATAGATCGAAAGCGCTTAATAGAAGTTTCAAACGAGATGCATGCCTTGACAAGTTTTTGAAGGAGTTCAAAATAGATTAGCAAAGAAGGAGTTCTTGGTTGCGTTGTAAGGTGTGAATTTGAGTAAGACTCAAAACCCGACCCCGGCAGAATAAAGAGAATAGACGAAGGTCGTCTTCTATGCCTTGGCCGTAGAATCTGAAGTATGCCATGCTGGGTACCGCACCTGATGTGTGCCTTGACTCAAAGTCTGTTGAGAGGTACAGAGAGTGATCCATGATTGAATCACTAGCAGCGGTCAAAATTTATCCTTAGTAACTGATGTACTAAGGAATTTTTCTCGATTATGGAGGTGGTTAAAAAGTTCGTCGTAAAGGGTTACGTCGATGCAAGCTTTGACACTAATCCGAATAACTATGAGTAGTGAAACGGATTCGTATAGTACAGTAGATATTTGGAGTATTTCCGAATAGCACATAGTAGCAGCATCTATAAGATGACATAAAGATTTGTAAAGAACACATGGATCTGAAAGTTTCAGAACGTTGACTAAAACCTCTCTCACGAGCAAGACGTGATCAGACCCCATAACTATATGGGTGTTGGATTCGTTGGAATCACATGGTGATGTGAACTAGATTATTGACTCTAGTGCAAGTGGGAGACTGTTGGAAATATGCCCTAGAGGCAATAATAAATTAGTTATTATTATATTTCTTTGTTCATGATAATCGTTTATTATCCATGCTATAATTGTATTGATTGGAAACACAGTGCATGTGTGGATACATAGACAAAACACTGTCCCTAGTAGGCCTCTAGTTGACTAGCTCGTTGATCAAAGATGGTCAAGGTTTCCTGACCATAGGCAAGTGTTGTCACTTGATAACGGGATCACATCATTAGCAGAATCATGTGATGGACTAGACCCAAACTAATAGACGTAGCATGTTGATCGTGTCATTTTGTTGCTACTGTTTTCTGCATGTCAAGTATTTGTTCCTATGACCATGAGATCATATAACTCACTGACACCGGAGGAATGCTTTGTGTGTATCAAACGTCGCAACGTAACTGGGTGACTATAAACATGCTCTACAGGTATCTCCGAAGGTGTTCATTGAGTTAGTATGGATCGAGACTGGGATTTGTCACTCCGTGTGACCGAGAGGTATCTCGGGGCCCACTCGGTAATACAACATCACACACAAGCCTTGCAAGCAATGTGACTTAGTGTAAGTTGCGGGATCTTGTATTACGGAATGAGTAAAGAGACTTGCCGGTAAACGAGATTGAAATAGGTATGCGGATACCGACGATCGAATCTCGGGCAAGTAACATACCGAAGGACAAAGGGAATGACATACGGGATTATATGAATCCCTGGCACTGAGGTTCAAACGATAAGATCTTCGTAGAATATGTAGGATCCAATATGGGCATCCAGGTCCCGCTATTGGATATTGATCAAGGAGTCACTCGGGTCATGTCTACATAGTTCTCGAACCCGCAGGGTCTGCACACTTAAGGTTCGACGTTGTTGTATGCGTATTTGAGTTATATGGTTGGTTACCGAATGTTGTTAGGAGTTCTGGATGAGATCCAGGACGTCACGAGGAGCTCAGGAATGGTCCGGAGGTAAAGATTGATATATAGGAAGTCCTGTTTTGGTCACCGGAGAAGTTTCGGGCTCATCGGTAGTGTACCGGGAGTGCCGGGAGGGGTGTCGGGGACCATCAGGAGGGGTGTCACGCCCCAAGGGGTCTCATGGGCTATGGGAAGAGATAAACCAGCTCCTAGTGGGCTGGAATAAGTTTCCACTAAGTCCCATAAGGTTTGAGAAGGAAAAAAAACACAAGGTGGAAAGACTTTCCAAGTGGGAAGGTGGAATCCTACTCCAAGTAGGATTGGAGTAGGACTCCTCCACCTCCAATTTCGGCCAAACCTTGAGGGTTTGAGGCTGCCTCTTCCCTCCCCCTCCCTCCTATATATACTGAGGTATTAGGGCTGATTTGAGACAACTTTTGCCACGACAGCCCGACCACATACCTCCACGGTTTTACCTCTAGATCGCGTTTCTGCGGAGCTCGGGCGGAGCCCTGCTGAGATTAGATCACCACCAACCTCCGGAGCGCCGTCATGCTGCCGGAGAACTCATTTACCTCTCCGTCTCTCTCGCTGGATCAAGAAGGACGAGATCATCGTCGAGCTGTACGTGCGCTGAACGCGGAGGTGCCGTCCGTTCGGCACTAGATCGGAGCGGATCGTGGGACGGATCGCGGGATGGTCTGTGGGATGGCTCGCGGGGCGGATCGAGGGACGTGAGGATGTTCCACTACATCAACCGCGTTCACTAACGCTTCTGCTATGCGATCTACAAGGGTACGTAGATCGGAAATCCCCTCTTGTAGATGGACATCACCATGGTAGGTCTTCGTGCGCATAGGAAATTTTTTGTTTCCCATGCGACATTCCCCAACAGCCCCCCCCTTTGTACTCGTCTTCCACCTCAAGCAATGCAAACAAGTAGGAGTGTGGTTTTACACCACAAGGTGGTCTGAAGCTCGGCAAACTATGCGGGTGTTCTTGTTAATCTTCCTTAGCTCGAGCCACCGGAGATTCCCGGTGAGGTTGAGTGGGAGAACGGGGTAGGAGTGTGAGCAAATCCTAGTGTTCTAACCTTTTTGGGTATGCGGAGCCCCGATTCCGACATAGTATTTTCGAAACGACACCATATGTTAAGTTCAAAATTAGTCCAGATCTGTACTAACCAGAATTTATATTTGTTAAACAGAAAAACAAAATCCACCATGTGATTTACCCGTCATTCCGGGCGATTTACATATATAGATAATTCAAAAGAGGGCTATGGTCCAAAAGATATGACCAACACAAGATAATATGCCATGAATGCAAAATTCATGTAAGCAACACACACAAGCATTTTAAAACATGGATGCAACATGATATTATCAAACTACATAGAATTCTAGGCAATTCTCATATATGACTCATATATGACATGTTCAAAACGGAGCAATGGTTCAACAATTACAATCAACTCTATAATCTATTAAAAACAGCAACAATGCAATTTGCACCCATCAAAACAACAAGCTACACGAATCTAAAATGCCCAAACTAAACATCGCACAGTAGTTTACATTATGCACAATAATTTATCTCACATGAGAAAATTGTTTAGATGCATGGGTCAATATGAAATGAGCTCACAAGATGGCTACTTGACAATAGTTTAAGACTTCGTGAAAATAACAAGTTTTAACAGTGGAGTGTTATCATGAATGCATATTGGAAGTAGGAAAAACATATGCTATAGGACTTATCGTGGCATTAAAATCTACAGCATGGTAGTGGACATGATGCACTACAAATAACTCCACATGATCATCATCAAGATAAGAACATAAACATGGCTAGCATCAATACAACATGGCAATTTGGAGAAAACACATTTTGAGACTTAGTGAAAATAACAGGGTGCAAGAGCAGTAGTTTTTAACAGATTAACATGTTTGACAATAGAAATATCTATGATGCAAATCCTATATAAGGAAACCAATGGCACATCAAGACATACCATAACATGCTTAACAATATAATCCATGTGGGAAACACCAAAATAGTTGTAGATCAAAGGCAATTCACATGGCGAAACAAGAAATTTTTTTAACATTTTCAGACTTAGAATTATTTTGACATCTCAAAACAACAACACTGAGTAGGCATGTTCACCTGATGAAAATTGAGCTACACATGGACTTGATGGCATGGCAAACTAATACGTCTCCGTCGTATCTATAATTTTTGATTGTTTCATGCCAATATTCTACAACTTTCATATACTTTTGGCAACTTTTTATACTATTTTTGGGACTAACATATTGATCCAGTGCCCAGTGCCAGTTCCTGTTTGTTTCATGTTTTTTGTTTCGGAGATTGTCCTTACCAAACCAAGTCCAAACGCAATAAAAAACCTACGGGGATTTTTTGGGACTATTTATGATTTTTGGGAAGAAGAAACTACGTGAAATGATGCCCGAGGAGGTCACAAGCCCAGGAGGCGCGCCCCCCTAGGCCACGGCTGGCAGGCTTGTGACGAATCCCTATGGCGGTTGGGGCCCTTCTTTCGCCGCAAGAAAGATAATATCTGGAAGAAAATCGTTTTAAACTTTCGGCCCAATCAGAGTTACGAATCTCCGGGAATTTATGAAACGGTGAAAGCCAGAATCTGGGAGCGCAGAAACAGAAGGGCACACAGAGAGAGAGAGAGAGAGAGAGATCCAATTTCGGAGGGGCTCTTGCCCCTCCACCGCCTTGGAGATCATAGACCAGAGGGGAAACCATTCTCCCATCTAGGGAGGAGGTCAAGGAAGAAGAAGAAGATGGGGTGCTCTCTCCCCCTCTCTCCCGTCGGCGCCGGAACGCTGCCCGGGACATCATCGTGTGACGGCGATCTACACCAACACCTCCGTCATCGTCACCAACACCTCCATCATCTTCCCCCATCTATATTCAGTGGTCCACTCTCCCACAACTCTCTGTACCCTCTACTTGAACATGGTTCTTTGTGCTTCATATTATTATCCAATAATGTGTTGCCATCCTATGATGTCTGAGTAGATTTTCGTTGTCCTATCGGTGATTGATGAATTGCTATGATTGGTTTAATTTTCTTGTGGTCATGTTGCTGCCCTTTGGTGCCCATCATATGAGCGCGTGTGTGGATCACACCATAGGGTTAGTAGTATGCTGATAGGACTATATATTGGAGGGCAAGGGTGAGAGAAGCTTCCGCCTAGCATAGAAATTGATGCATACGGGATTGAAGGGGGACCAATATATCTTATTGCTATGGTTGGGTTTTACCTTAATGAACGTTAGTAGTTGTGGATGCTTGCTAATAGTTCCAATAATAAGTGCATAGAATTCCAAGTAAGGGATGACATGCTAGCAGTGGCCTCTCCCACATAAAACTTGCTATCGGTCTAGTAACGTAGTCAATTGCTTAGGGACAATTCCGCAACTCCTACCACCACTTTTACACACTCGTTAAACTAACGTAATTGTTTCTTTATCTAACAAACCCCTAGTTTTTAGTTATGTGCTCTTTCTTTTCTTGCAATCCTATCCTATCACACCTTCAAAGTACTTCTAGTTTCATACTTGTTCTAGGAAGATCGAATGTAATGTGTGAGTAGAGTTGTATCGGTGGTCGATAGAACTTGATGGAATATTTGTCCTACCTTTAGCTCCTTGTTGGGTTCGACCCTCTTACTTATCGAGAAAGGCTACAATTGATCCCCTATACTTGTGGGTTATCAAGACCTTTTTCTCAAACATACTACAAGCTAGTAGACATGGCATACTACCAATTACTCTATTGTCACAAGTTGAAAAGAGGCATGGATTCCTTAATATGATGCTCGAAAAATGAAACTTATCATTAACAGAAAAACGTATTTCACATGATATATACTTAAGTGTAACAAATGAACATCATGTAGATGTTTTGTATGAAAGCCAATGGCATGACATCATAACGAACATCATAGAGAACAAATTACATGAAGGAACCACATGGATAGAAGATATGATTATTTAGCTATGAAATAAACCTTTTTAACGTGGCACTAATGAAAATTTAGTCAAACAACAAATTTAAACATTTTTAACATGTATGAAAGCCAGAAATTGTGAAACTACACAAAATTCTAATCATTTTACATATATAGAACATTTTCATGTGATGCACGGTTATATTAATATTAGCAACTTAAAACAATGGCATTTTTATGTAATTATTAGTGCACTAGTTAATTAGGAAAATTGCGAGTCGGGAAAAAAAGGGATGGGCTGAATTTTATGGAGCTGGGCGTGAACAGGATAGTGCAGAGATAACTAAACAATGCTTAGGGCATGTGGGTAGCTTACCCATGGGATTGGCCGAGGTCGTTGTGGGAGGTTGGCGCGCTAGAGGGTGTGGGCCTTGAAGCTAGGTGGATCTGGGCCAACTGGGAGGCCCGGCGCGGGGCCTCGCAGAGGTGCACACGGCCGTATTAGCGATGGCACTGGTCAACACAACCCGACATTCATCCTCCCATGCCCGTGGAGGAGCACGAGGATATGGCGGAGGCGGCTGGAGGTCCGGGCGACGATCCTTTCCCATTGGCCCGGGTGGAGCCCCTTGCATGGGAGCACCACAGGAGTCCGTGGTGGCACTGCACCCATGTTCTCGCAGTTCGCTCCGACTCCCCAACCCCTTCGCTAGGGCCAAGGTGGGCAGGAGGCCCTCTGGTGTGTTGCTCCGAGAGGATGGTTGCTGCAACGGATCCACGTGGATGGCAATCAACCTCTGCCATGGAAGGTCCATGTTCTTAACGGGGGTGGAAGTTGTTTGCCTGCTCCCACAGTCGGTGTCCAGGGCATATTCTGTAGTTCAAGTTTGATGGAGATGCCACATTCTCCGTGAAGTTTTCGGGTGCTCCGAGAGCCGGTTTGAGTGCTGCGTGGAAAGGTCGAACAATATCGATCTGGACACCTCCAGCAAGGACAACGACAACGACATATCCCGAACATCAATCTCGAGTGCTACCGCTCTAATTAGGCGCGACGGTGTCATGGATGGATTTGGAAAACGACGTCGCGCCTTTGCTTGACTGGTCCGGACTTGGAGCTCCATCCGCGAGGCCTTGTTTCAGGATAAATTGCCACGTCATAGTGGCAGATTGATACGTTCATTTTGCATCATGCTTTCATGTACAAATGCCCTGAAAATTTACGTGGATTGTTTCTGCAATATATTAAAAATACTGGGCGAAAGAAGTACCGGAGGGGGGCCACTAGGGCCCCACAAGCTTGCCCAGCGCCACCACCACCCCTGGTGGCACAGGGTAGGCTTGTGGGCTGCCTAAAGGCCAACTAGCCCCCCTCTTTTTCTATATGAAGCGTCCTGGTCTGGAAAAAAAAATCAATCGGGAGCTTTTTCGTGGTTTCGCCGCCGCCACGAGGCGGAACTTGAGCAGATCCAATCTAGGGCTCTGGCAGGACGATCCTGCCGGGGAAATTTCCCTGCCGGAGGGGGGAATCGTCATCACCAACACTCCTCTAGTTGGAGGGGATGCACCTTCATCAACATCTTCATGATCACCATCTCCTCTCCAATCCCTAGTTCATCTCTTGTAACCAATCTTCGTCTCGCGACTCCGATTGGTACTTGTAAGGTTGCTAGTAGTGTTGATTACTCTTTGTAGTTGATGCTAGTTGGATTATTTGGTGGAAGAGTTTTTGTTCAGATCCTTGATGCTATTCATTACACCTCTGTTCATGATTATGATCATGTCTTGTGCGTAGTTACTTTTGTTCTTGGGGACATGGGATAAGTCATGCTGATAATAGTCATGTGAATTTGATATTCGTTCGGTATTTTGATATGCTGTATGTTGTTTTTCCTCTAGTGGTGTTATGTGAACGTCGAATACATAACACTTCACCATATTTGGGCCTAGAGGAAGGCATTGGGAAGTAGTAAGTAGATGATGGGTTGCTAGAGTGACAGAAGCTTAAACCCCAGTCTATGTGTTGCTTTCTGAGGGGCAGATTTGGATCCACTAGTTTAATGCTATGGTTAGACTTTGTCTTAACTCTTCTTTTGTAGTTGTGGATGCTTGCGAGAGAGGTTAATCATAAGTGGGATGCTTGTCCAAGTAAGGGCAGTACCCAAGCGCCGGTCCACCCACATATCAAACTATCAAAGTAACGAACGCGAATCATATGAACATGATGAAACTAGCATGACAGAAATTCCCGTGTTTCCTCGGGAGCGTTTTTCCTCCTATAAGACTTTGTTCAGGCTTGTCCCTTGCTACAAAAGGGATTGGGACACTTGCTGCACCGTTTCTACTACTTGTTACTTTTTACTCTTCACTTGCTACGTTTCACCTCGCTACACAATCACTTGTTACCGCTACTTTCAGTGCTTGCAGTTATTACCTTGCTGAAATCCGTTTATCAGAGCCTTCTGCTCCTCGTTGGGTTCGACACTCTTACTTATCGAAAGGACTACGATTGATCCCCTATACTTGTGGGTCATCAAGACTCTTTTCTGGCGCCGTTGCCGGGGAGTGAAGCGCCTTTGGTAAGTGGAAATTGGTAAGGAAACATTTATATACTTTGCTTAAATTTATTGTCACTTGTCACTATGGAAACTCTTCGTTTGAGGAGTTTGTTTGGGGTATCTTCACCAGGAACGGAAGCACGAGGAGTTGCTCCTCAACCTGAGGTACCTACTGAAAATATCTTTTGTGAAATTCCTTTGGGTATGCTTGAGAAACTGCTGGCTAATCCTTTTACAGGAGATGGATCTTCACATCCAGACTTTCATCTAATCTATGTAGATGAAGTTTATGGTATATTTTAGCTTGCAGGTTTGCCCGAGGATGAGGTAAAGAAGAAATTCTTTCCTTTATCTTTGAAGGATAAGGTGTTGACATGGTATAGGCTATGTGATGATGCTAGATCATGGGGCTACAATCGGTTGAAATTGGAATTTCATCAAAGGTTCTATCCTATGCATTTAGTACATCGTGATTGGAACTTTATTTATAACTTTTGGCCTCATGACAGGGAAAGCATAGCTCAAGCTTGGGGGAGGCTTAAATCAATGCTATATTCATGCCCCAATCAGGAGCTCTCGACACAAATCATCACTCAAAACTTTTATGCGCGACTTTCTCATGAAGATCGTACCATGCTTGACACTTCTTGTGCCAGTTTTTCTATGAAGAAGGATATTGATCACAAGTGGGATTCATTGGAGAGAATCAAATGCAATTCTGAAGATTCGGAGCTGGAGGAAGGTAAGGACGTAGGTATGAATTTCTACTGTGATTGCGTTAAATCTTTTGTTGAGAAAAACACTTCTAGAGATTTTAGCGCTAAGTATGGACTTGACTCTGAGATAGTAGCTTCTCTATGTGAATCTTTTGCTACTCATGTTGATCTTCCCAAAGAGAAGTGGTTTAAATATCATCCTCCTATAGAAAGAAACATAGCCAAAACCAATCTAGTTGAGGAGAAAATCATAGCTTTTAGTGATCCTGTTGTTCCCTGTGCTTACACTGAGAAACCACCATACCCTGCTAGGATGAAGGATTATTCTAAAGCTCCAACTGTGATACGTTGGGGTTAGATTAGACCACTCGCACCCCCTGAGGAGATTAGAGTTGAACCTAGTGTGGCTATTATCAAAGATCTCTTAGCCTAAGACATAGACGGGCACGTTATCAAATTCTGTGAGGACTCCGCTAGAATTGCTAAACCTCACGCGAAAGACAAGTACGGACTAGTAGTTGGCCTGCCCGTTGTTTCTGTTAAGATAGGAGATCACTGTTACCATGGTTTATGTGATATGGGAGCTAGTGTTAGTGCAATACCCAGTTCTCTATATGATGAAATCAAAGATGAGATTGCACCTGCTGAGTTAGAACACATTGATGTCACTATTACGCTAGCTGCCCTCTGGGAATTGTGAGAGACGTAGAAGTCATGTATGGTAAGACGAAGTATCCTACTGATTTCCTCTTCCTTGGTACTGCACAAGATAGCTTTTGTCCCATCATATTCGGTAGACCCTTTCTCAACACTGTCAATGCTCACATTGATTGCATTAAGCAGACTGTCATAGTAAGTTTCGAGGGTGTGTATCATGAATTAAACTTCTCCAAGTTTGGAACACAAACCCATGAAAGAGAATCGTCTGGTAGAGATGAAATCATTGCTCTTGCCTCTATTGCCGTACCTCCTACGGATCCTTTAGAGCAATATCTCCTTGAGCATGAAAATGATATGCATATGGAGGAGAGAGATGAGATAGATAGAATTGTCTTAGAACAACATCCTATTCTCAAGAATAATCTGCCTATTGAACTGCTTGGGGATCCTCCCCCACCAAAGGGTGATCCTGTGTTTGAGCTTAAACAGTTGCGTGATACTCTTAAGTATGCCTATCTTGATGAGAAGGAGATATATCCTATCATTATTAGTTCTCTCCTCTTAGAGCGCGAAGAGAAGAAGTTACTAAAAACTCTGAGGAAACACCTCGCTGCTATTGGATATACTCTTGATGATCTTAAGGGTATTAGTCCTACTCTTTGTCCGCACAAGATTAAAACCGATCCTGACATTAAACCAGTTGCTGATCATGAAAGGAGATTAAATCCTAAGATGAAAGAGGTCGTTAGAAAATAAATATTAAAGCTTCTGGAAGCAGGAATCATTTATCCTGTTGCTCATAGTGATTGGGTAAGTCCAGTACATTGCGTACCTAAGAAGGGAGGTATCACCATCGTTCCTAATGATAAGGATGAACTAATCCCACAAAGGATTATTACCGGCTATAGAATGGTGATAGACTTCCGGAAACTGAACAAGGCAACAAGGAAAGATCATTATCCTTTGGGGTTCATCGACCAAATGCTAGAAAGGCTATCAAAGCACACACACTTCTGCTTTCTAGACGGTTATTCAGGTTTCTCGCAGATACCTGTTGCACAATCTGATCAAGAGAAAACCACTTCCACCTGCCCTTTCGGTACCTTTGCCTATAGACGTATGCATTTTGGCTTATGTAATGCACCTGCCACCTTCCAAAGATGTATGATGGCTATATTCTCTGACTTTTGTGAAAAGATTGTCGAGGTTTTCATGGATGACTTCTCCGTTTACGGGTCTTCCTTTGATGATTGCCTCAGCAACCTTGATCGAGTCTTACAGAGATGCGAAGAAACGAACCTCGTCTTGAATATGGGAGAAGTGCCACTTTATGGTTAATGAAGGTATCGTCTTAGGACACAAAATCTCTGGAAGAGGCATTGAAGTTGATAAGGCTAAGGTTGATGCAATTGAGAAAATGCCTTGCCCCATAGATATCAGAGGTATACGAAGTTTCTTAGGTCATGTTGGTTTCTATAGAAGGTTCATTAAAGGCTTATCTAAGATTCCTAGGCCTCTTACCAACCTCTTGCAGAAGGATGTTCCTTTTGTTTTTTATGAGGATTGTGAGGAAGCCTTTGAAATACTTAAGAAGGCTTTGATAACCGCGCCTATCGTTCAACCACCTGACTGGAACTTGCCCTTTGAAATCATGCGTGACGCTAGTGATTACGCTGTTGGTGCTGTTCTAGGACAAAGAGTTGACAAGAAGTTGAATGTCATTCACTACGCTAGTAAAACTCTAGAGAGTGCCCAAAGAAACTATGCCACTACGGAGAAGGAATTTTTAGGAGTCGTGTTTGCATGTGAAAAGTTCACATCTTACATAGTTGACTCCAAAGTCACTATTCACTCTGATCATGCTGCTATTAAGTACCTTATGCAGAAGAAGGACGCTAAGCCTAGGCTGATCAGATGGGTTCTCCTCCTACAGGAATTTGATTTGCACGTCATTGACTGAAAGGGTGCTGATAACCCTGTAGCAGATAACTTCTCTAGGCTATAGAATGTCCTTGATGACCCACTACCTATTGATGACAGCTTTCCTGATGAGCAACTAAATGTCATCCGCACTTCACTTAGCGCACTGTGGTATGCCGATTATGCAAACTATATCGTAGCCAAATACATACTACCCAATTTCACCTATCAGCAAAAGAAGAAATTCTTCTTTGATTTGAGATACAACTTTTGGGATGATCCTCACCTTTATAAGGAAGGAGTAGATGGTGTTACTAGACGTTGTGTGCCTGAACATGAATAGGGACAGATCCTGTAGAAGTGTCATTCCGAAGCCTACGGAGGACACCATGCTGGAGATAGAACTGCCCATAATGTATTGCAATCATGTTTCTATTGGACCACTCTCTTTAAGGATGCCCGTTAGTTTATCTTGTCTTGTGACGAATGCCAAAGGATAGGGAACATCAGTAAGCGTCAAGAGATGCCTATGAACTATTCACTTGTCATTGAACCATTTGATGTCTGGGGATTTGATTATATGGGACCCTTCCTGAGTTCCAATGGGTACACTCACATCTTAGTTGCTGTGGATTACGTCACTAAGTGGGTAGAAGCTATCCCCACTAAAAATGCTGATCACCACACCTCTATTAAGATGCTTAAAGAAGTCATATTCCCAAGATTTGGAGTCCCTAGATACTTGATGACTGATGGTGGTTCACACTTCATTCATCGTGTTTTCCGCAAGATGCTAGCTAAGTATGATGTCAACCATAGAGTTGCATCTCCTTATCATCCTCAGTCCAGTGGTCAAGTTGAGTTGAGTAATAGGGAGATCAAGTTGATCCTACAAAAGACCGTCAATAGATCTCGAAAGAAGTGGTCTAGCAAACTTGAAGATGCACTATGGGCTTATAGGACTGCTTATAAGAATCCCATGGGCATGTCACCGTATAAAATGGTTTACGGTAAGGCCTGCCATTTACCTCTTGAGTTGGAAGACAAAGCTTATTGGGCAATTAGAGAGCTCAACTTTGATTTCAAACTTGCCGGTGAGAAGCGGTTGTTTGATATCAGCTCGTTAGATGAATGGAGAGCCCAGGCATATGAGAATGCCAGGTTGTTCAAGGAAGAGGTTAAGAGATGGCACGACAAACGAATACGGAAACAAGAGTTTAATGTAGGTGACTATGTCTTGTTGTACAATTCTCGTTTGAGATTCTTTGCAGGCAAGCTTCTCTCTAAATGGGAAGGTCCCTATGTTGTCGAGGAAGTATATCGTTCCGGTGCCATCAAAATCAATAACACGGAAGGAAATTTTCCTAGAGTGGTAAATGGGCAAAGAATCAAGCATTACATCTCTGGTACTCCCATAAATGTTGAGACCAATATCATCAATGTCATAACTCCAGAGGAGTACATAAGGGATGTTTATCAGCCTGTTTTAGACCTTGAAAACGAAAATGTATCTGTTTCGGCAAGAAATTGGACTCCGATACTTTTCCAATAGGTAATTTCCTCTGTTTTGGAATTTTTGGAAAATTAGAAAAATAAAAAGCAGTCCGGAGAGCAAACGAGACAGCCACAAGGGCCCACTCTGCAACCACCCCCTGGTGGCGGTGGGCAAGCTTCTGGGAACCTCTGTGCCTCCCGGACTCCGTTTTCTTGCGGAGGACTCCTTCTGGCCCAGAAAAAATCAATATAAAGTTGCCCGAAGGTTTTGATCTCCGTATCGTGTAGTTTTCCTCTGTTTTCGTTTCGAGATTGTTGTGTGCCACAGATTTAGAGCAAAGATGTCTCAGGAATATGTTGGGGGGAATGATCTTCACCAAGTTCATGAGGAAGTAGATGCTGATCTGAAAAGAGTAGAAGTTACGGAAGCCATGGACCAAGCTATGGAGAAAACCCAAGCTAGGGAGGAAGAGGGAGAATTCAGGTAGCTAGAATTCTGGACTAGAAAAGGAGCAAATCCTAGTCCACTATTCTGCACATCTCCAAATGCCCTGAAAATTTACGTGTATTTTTTCTGGAATATATTAAAAATACTGGGCGAAGTAACTACCGGAGGGGGGCTAGTGGCGCAGGGCAGGCTTGTGGGCTGCCTTAAGGCTCACTAGCCCGCCTCTTTTGCTATATGAAGCGTCCTGGTCTGGAAAAAATCAATCGGGAGCTTTTTCGTGGTTTCGCCGCCGCCACGAGGCGGAACTTGAGCAGATCCAATCTAGAGCTCCGACAGGACGATCCTGCCGGGGAAATTTCCCTCCCGGAGGGGGGAATCATCGCCATCGTCATCACCAACCCTCCTCTCGTTGGAGGGGAGGCATCTTCATCAACATCTTCATCAGCACCATCTCCTCTCCAATCCCTAGTTCATCTCTTGTAACCAATCTTCGTCTCGCGACTCCGATTGGTACTTGTAAGGTTGCTAGAAGTGTTGATTACTCTTTGTAGTTGATGCTAGTTGGATTATTTGGTGGAAGAGTTTATGTTCAGATCCTTGATGCTATTCATTACACCTCTGGTCATGATTATGATTATGTCTTGTGGGTAGTTACTTTTGTTCCTCAGAACATGGGATAAGTCATGCTGATAATAGTCATGTGAATTTGATATTCGTTCGGTATTTTGATATGTTGTATGTTGTTTTTCCTCTAGTGGTGTTATGTGAACGTCGACTACATAACAGTTCACCATATTTGGCCCTAGAGGAAGGAATTGGGAAGTAGTAAGTAGATGATGGGTTGCTGGAGTGACAGAAGCTTAAACCCTAGTCTATGCCTTGCTTCGTGAGGGGCTGATTTGGATCCACTAGTTTAATGCTATGGTTAGACTTTGTCTTAATTATTCTTTTGTAGTTGCGGATGCTTGCGAGAGAGGTTAATCATAAGTGGGATGCTTGTCCAAGTAAGGGCAGTACCCAAGCGCCAGTCCACCCACATATCAAACTATCAAAGTAACGAACGCGAATCATATGAACATGATGAAACTAGCATGACAGAAATTCCCGTGTGTCCTCGGGAGCGTTTTTCCTCCTATAAGACTTTGTTCAGGCTTGTCCCTTGCTACAAAAGGGATTGGGCCACTTGCTGCACCGTTTCTACTACTAGTTACTTGTTACTCTTTGCTTGCTACGTTTCACCTCGCTACACAATCACTTGTTACCGCTACTTTCAGTGCTTGCAGTTATTACCTTGCTGAAATCCGTTTATCAGAGCCTTCTGCTCGTCGTTCGGTTCGACACTCTTACTTATCGAAAGGACTACGATTAATCCCCTATACTTGTGGGTCATCACAGATCTCCTTTTCAATTTAAATAGTACCCTATGTAATCCTTCAAACAATGCAAAGAAAATTGTAGTGTACCGTCCGCTAAGTCTTTAAGCGTTATTATGTCTGGCTGGAGGCAATTATCCCTTATGCATGACCTCGCACTTGTATGTTTCCATTCCTATGCTTATTGAAAACGCATACCGATGTGTGTATTCTTGTCGCGAGCACTTTAGGAACGGGTCATTTGCATCTTATCGACAACGCGGTTGTCAACAAGACCACCTTTCTGTCCTTGCCACAGCTGCTCGAGTTGCTGAGAAGACTCGAAACACCAAGGAGCACATATTGATTCGACAAGGGTTCCTCGCACATAGGTTTTTTTCATACAAGTGAGATCGTTTCAAGGGGAAAACAGCTCTCAACAAAGGAAAAAACCTTGACTTAGCTTTCTCTCGATTGTATCCCTTGCCGCAAGGCCATCATCCTTGAACGCACCCGCAAGTGTCAATGACGTCACTCTCCCCCTGGTAAGACATGTACGCGAGGGGCCCTTCTTCTATTGGAAAAAAGGAAGTAGAGAAACTAGAGGACGGTAGGACCCTTGGAGGTTCGGCAATTGCCTTAAGAGGGTCAGAAAGTGATCACAACATCACATGTATGATACATAAAAAAATATGTACTTTCACAAGGAGTTGTAGAAGACTTAGCTTTATTGACTATGCACAGGGTCCTCGGCTGGCTTTGTAAAAAGGATTACAAGCCTTGACGGACCGGCTTGTACAAAAGGGGTCGCCGGGCAGTCCGGCAACCGCTCCTCACGGGTAGTATTTGCGAAGATGCTTGACATTCCATGAATTCAGCACGGGAGTGCCATATACGGTCTCGAGGCAGACTTTCTCGGGCCTGGTGACTTGTACTACCCTCTCAGGGCCTTCCCACTTTGGCGTCAACTTGTTTGTTCCCTTCATGGAATGAATTCGTCGAAGGACAAGGTCACCTTACTCAATGCCCGTGGCGCGCACCCTGTGGTTGTGTTAGTGGCGAAGGGCATGCTCGTACCGAGTGACACATAGTGCAGCGTGGATACAGTCTTGCTCGAGGAGTGTGGCACCATCTTGCCGTAGTTGCTCGTTCTTTTCTTTATGAAAAGCTTGTACTCGATGTGACCCATATGTGAGTTCCGTGGGGAGTACCGCTTCTGCACCATAGACTAGGGAGAAGGGTGTTTTGCGGGTGGATCGATTCGGTGTCGTTCTGATAGACCGAAGAACCACCAGAGTACATTAATCTAGTGCCTCCCATGCTTGTGCAGCTTGTCCAAAGTCCTAGTCTTGAGGCCCCGCAACACTCAACATTTGTCGTCTCTACTTGGACATTGCACCTAGGGTGTTCAACCGACCCAAAGCACATGTTGGCACCGATGTACTCGTAGTACTGCATGCAGATGTTCCTGGTGAATTGTGCATTGTTATCAGTTATGATCCCGTTGGGTAATCCAAAATGGGAAACAATCCCTCTGAGGAACTTGACTGTGGCTTGAGTCGTTACCTTCCTCACTGGCTCCACTTTGGTCCAGCTTGTAAACTTCTCGATTTCTACGAACAAGAATTAAAAGCCCCCGATAGAAGAGGGGAGGACCACGAATGTCCACAAGAGTGGGATGGTCTGGAGGACTTTTGTTGGCTGATGTATTTGTTTGGCGTAGAACTGGCATGCCTCGTATGTAGTCATCACCGACAAGGCATCTTGAAGGTCCATCAACCACTAAAAGCCTTGCCGAAACGACTTTCCGATAAGAGCTCGTGATCGCAAGTGGGAGCCATAGAGCCCTTCGTGTCTCTCTGCGAAAAGCTGTTGTCCTTCTTCCTTGGGAACGCAATTCAATTTCACCCCATTTGGTCTCTTCTTTTTAGTGTGCTATCCATGAACTGGTACATGATCGTGTAGCATGCTCCTCTTTCAGCTTCTTCTTGCTCTTCGGGAAATTCACCTGTCTGGAGGTACTGGACTATTTATTGGGCCCATGCCGGAGCCTATGTCTCGATGACAAGAACTAAAGGAACCTCTTCTGCCATGGGAGCACTGGTTTCGACAACAAGAACCAATGGGTATACGTGAGCCTGCCAGTTATCGGCACGTGTCTTGCTGTTCCCCACAACCTTCTTGGCGGCGGCTGGTAGCTCTCCCGGAAGGTAGTTGCCGGAATAGATATTTTTTTTTTCATTTCTTGCTGATCCGATGGTGTAACAGATGGCTTATATAGTCGAAGTAAAAAAAGCACGTGGTTCCACAAGCAACTTCTAAGGAGCTTGTTTTGATAGGTCATCCACAATGTCGTTTTCTGCACGCGGAATGTGTTCCATCTGTAGACTGTCAAAGCACACTTCCAACTTGCTCACTTCATCTATGTAGGCTTCCACTAGTGGGCTCTAGTAATCCTTGTTGAATTGACGCACAACCAGTTGTGAATCTCGTCGGAGTATAAACTTTCTGATGCCAAGCTAGGCTGCTTTTCAAATACCGGCAAGAAGTCCTTCATACTTTGCCGTGTTGTTTGTTGATACCTACCGGGGAATTTGCATTTGGACGACATACTTTAGGTGCTCTCCGGTGGGTCCGGCGAGCGGCACTCCGACACCGGCAACTTGCAGCGAGAAAGCCCCATCATAGTACATGATCTATTCTTGAGGCGCTTCCCTGTCGGGGAGGATTATCTTTGAAACTGCTTCGTCTTGCGTTGGTGTCCACTCGGTGTTGAATTCTTCCAAGGACGTGCTATGTATTATTGTCGGGCTTTTAAAGCTTATGTCAAAGCTTGGCAGCTCCAACACCCAATCAATAGTCCTGCGAGTTACTTCTTAATTTCACAAGATGTGTTGCAATTGAAAGCGAGTGATGAGAGTGACGTGGTGTGCTAGGAAGTAATGGCACAACTTCTCTGAAGCCATGAGAAGGCCAAAAAGCATCTTTTGAACTCCACAGTACCTTGACCTATCCCGTGCAGGACGTAGCTGACAAAGTAAACTGGTCATTTCACCATCTTCTTCTTCTACACAACGTGTTGCTCGTTCTTGTGTTTTGTCAGTCTTATCATCCCCTTGCCTTGGCAGATTTGAATCTCGCTTGCCGGTTGCCATCTCAGGGGTTGCTGCCTCCTGTCCCTCAGCTTCTCTTTCCACCACCAGTGCAGCACTGACCACTTTATTAGTTGCTACCAGGTATAGCAAAAACGACTCTTGTGGTCTTGGCACGGTTAGTATTGGAGTTGAGGAAAGATACTTCTTCAAATCTTGCAGCGGAGGCTCCTCTTATGGAGTCCATTTCATGGGGCCTGCCTTTTTTAGGATTTTGAAAAATGATAGGTCGCGCTCCGTAGACTTGTAAATGAACGAGCTGAAGGTGAGGATTCAACCCGCCAAGCGGCATACGTCCTCGACACGCTTGGGTGCCTCTATCAGCTCAATTTCCTCAATATTGGCAGGGTTGGCTTCTATCATGCGACGTGACACAAATAACCCGAGGTGCTTTCCAGAATAGACTCCAAACACACACTTCTTAGAGTTGAGCTTTAGGTTTCCCTTGTGCAAGTTAACAAAGGTTTCTTCCAAATCTTGATTTAGGGTGGCTTTGTCCTTGGTTTTGATGACTACGTCATCCATGTATGCCTCCACATTCGTGTGTAGTTGTTGCATGAAACCAATCTAGATGGCCCTTGGAAATGATGAACCAACACTCTTCAACTTGAAAGGCATACACTTGAAGTAGTATGTGCCACATGGTGTAATGAATGAATTTTTTTCTTCGTCTTCCTCGGCCATGAAGATCTGGTGGTTGCTAGAATAGGCATCAAGGAACGACAATAGGTCACAACCAACAGTTGAGTCCACTATCTGGTTGATGTGCAGCAAGTTTGTTGACATCCATGAAGTCGATGCAAAGCCTCCATTTTTCGCTAGCCTTTTGTGGCACCACTGGGTTTGCCAACCACGTGGGGTGGAATACACCTCTGACCATACATGTTGCTTCCAACTTCTTGATCTCCTCGGCAATGAACTCCTGCCTCTCTAGAGCTTGCTTTCGAACCTTCTGCTTAACAGGGCATGTGTGGGGACAAATGGAAAGGTGGTTCTTGATCGCCTCCCTGGGAACACTGGGGATCAGATGGCTGCCAGGCAAACACATCAATTTTCACTCGTAGGAAGGCGACAAGCACGGTTTCCTATTTGCTACCGAGGTGGCACTCATGGTGAAAATGCTACCCTCACCATCCTCCCGTGCAGCCACTTGCTTCATCTCAGGGGCGGTCACTTTGTATTTCTTTCTCTTGGCAGCAAATGTCTCTGGTAAGTCGTCGACAGGCTTGAGGCCCCGTGGGTGCGCTTCCGAGATATCTCGCGATAGTCCGTTCAGGATTTCTTGTTCTTCTCCCGCCCCCGGGGATCTTTGCCCTCAGGAGCAAGTACCTTGTCGACACATGGTGCTACTTCGTGTGAAAGAGTTTGTTGGCGCACAGAACTGCATCTTTGTTGTCGGTGTGGATGGTGATGACGCTCATGAACCCTTGCATCTTCAACGTATTGTACGCATGATGTATCGCAGCCATGAATTTTCCGGCGCCGGTCTGCCCAGCAACATCTTTGGAACATCAAAAACAATTCTCTCAGTCCCGAATTTGAGCTCGCTTCCAAACATCACCGATAGAGTAATCTTTCCCTTGGTCTGAGATCTTCTAGGGTTGACACCCTCGAAGGACCCTTTCGGCTTGATATCCATGTCAGGTGATATCAAGTTCAAGTGGACCCCAGTGTCAATAAACATCTTTTGACCCTGAGGTTGCGAATCATTGGTTATACCAACAATGGCACATACCCGACGGCAGTGATAAGGTCAGGATGATTCTCTGTGTCGAAGATGATTGGAGTGTTGGACAACCTGAGGGGTTTTCTTGCCTCTGTAGCTAGTTCTACCGCGTTGACATCAGGGACCCATTGCTTGAGTTGCCAGTGGGAGGAGTGCAAATATGCCCCTCCAACAACAAACATGGCATCTACGACCCTCTAGAACTCCTGGCCTTCTGATCCTTTTTCATCCTCATCCTCATCATCATCCTCGTTGTTGGACATCTTGCTTGTCCTTGCCATGGTGACCGGTACGACCACCACGGTTCTTCTTGTCAGAACCACCCACAATGCTTTGGCCTTTCTCCTTCTTGTAACTTATGAACTTTTGCCTCTACTTTTCGGCAAGTTGTCCTACTTGGCACCACTTGGTGATGTCTTGGCCCTTGCTGAGGTGGACCTTGCAGTATGGTTTGCCGGCCCTCTCTCCTACCACAACTTCATCGTCTCTGGAGCATGCGGCAGATTCCTTGCCGAACCCCTCGGACTTAGCCTTCTTGTCAGCATTGCCCTTATCAGATCCTTATACAACCATAACAGGCTTGTGCTTGCGCTTTCGGCCATTTACCTGGGAGGCGGGCGCATCTTCATCGTTGGAGTCTACTTCCGTGGGAGTCTCGTTCCTTTCTTAGCACATGCACACTCATAACGCACAAGTATAGGGGATCGTGAGAGTCTTCAAGGTAGTATTTCACCCTAATTCATTCACTCATGACAGAGGGGATCCAAAGTATATTTATTGGCCTTGAGAGCTGAGTTTTCAATTCAACCACACCTAGGATATCTCTTTGAGACAAAATATTTAGTAGGATGACAAATAATAGTAATAGCGGTAACAGTGATAGGACCAATTTTGCTAACAACGGTAGCATTAGCAATTGAAGAGCAGGTGTGGTAGCAACAACAACAATAACTTAGCAAGATTCAGTATTTGTAAAGTGTAGGCACGTGGATCAATGATAGAAAGTTATGTATGACATCAATAATGTAACAATTACACACTTGAGTGACACAGAACTAGCTCCAATTCATAAATATAATGTTGGCATGTATTCCGTATATAGTCATACGTGCTCGTGATAAGAACTTGCATGTCATCTTTTGTCTGACCCTCCCATCGCAGTGGGGTCCTATTCAAAACTTATTGACATGAAGGCCTTCTTTTAATAGAGAACTGAAACAAAGCATTAAGAAATAGTGAATATATGGACTCCTCAAACTATGACAGTCATCGAAAAGAATATATGGTCACCTTGGGGTATGCGGATCAAGACACGTAATAGGTGCATACAATTTGAAAGATAGGGCCCATATACTTTTTATATTCAGAGAGAACATAATTAGATTAGACCGGAAATCATCGCACTCTATCCCTAGTGACAAGGATTAAGCATAGCAAAGTCATAGCAACATCAATCTCAAATCATAGTGGATATTAGGGATCAAGCCCTATCAAACTTAACTCGATTAGATGATCAATCTCATCCAAACCACATCACCTTCCAGTGATCCTACTAGGTAATTACTCACACTCGATGGTGAGCATCGTGCAATTGTTGATGTAGAACGGTTGATGATGTTGACGACGATGAATCCCCCTCTCCGGAGCCCCAAACAGACTCCAGATTAGCACTCCCGAGGAAGAATAGGAGGTGGCGGTGGCTTCCTTGTAAAACATGATGAAATATTCTCCCCAATTTTTTATCTCAAGATGTGAATTTATAGGACTGGAATTAGCGTCGGAGGAGCCACGTGCGCCCTACAAGCCATTAAAATGCGACCAGGGGGTGGTTGTGCCTTGTTGGCTTGTGGCCCATAGACAACCCCCATCTGGTGGTTCTTCGCTCCATAATTCATTATATTTTACATCAATAATTCAAAAAAAATCCAATTCTGAGAACTTTTAGTGTTACACAAAATAACAGCAAGGTAGTTCTATGGCAAACAACACGTGTCCGGGTTAGTTTCATTCAAATCATGCATAGAGTCCAAAACCAGAGAAAAAGTGTTTGGAAAAGTACATACATTGTAGACGTATCACACACTTGTCAACCAAGGCATAAATCTCGGCCATGTCCTGCACCTTGTGGATGCTCATCTTCTCAAGCATTCGACGGTTGCATACGATTGTATGGAACACAAAAATCATCGCGACAAGATTGATGTTAGGGACGTTGTGTTGCACCCGCTGCCACAAGAGGGAAGTAGAGGCCATGTTTGTTGCTGGAGGGGCATATTCGCACTCCTCCCATCGGCAAATCAAGCAATGGGTCTATGAGATCACCGCGGTAGAACCAGCAACAAAGGCAAAAAAGTCCCTCAAGTGGTCAAACTCCCATCATCTCGAGGCTGAGAATCACCCTGACCTCATCACAGTCGTCGGGTGTGCGCCATTGTTGGTATCACCAACAATTCACAACCACAGGGTCACGAAAATGTTTGTTGACAGTGGGGTCCACTTGAAATTTATCTCACCCGCCATGGATCTCAAGCCGAAAGGGTCCTTCAGGGTGTCAACCTAGGAAGATCTCAGACCAAGGGAAATATAAATCTAGCGGTGATGTTTGGAAGCGAGCTCAAATTCAGAACTGAGAGAATTATTTTTGATATTGCAAAGATGTTGGTGCCTCATAATGGAATCTTGGGCCGAGTGACAGTTGAAAATTCATCGCTGCGACACATCACATATATAATACGTTGAAGATGCAGGGGCCAATGAGCATGTGGGGACCCTGACTTACGAGTCGAGATCGCCGAATGAACGTACTCAGTGATCCCAGAGATCAATGCTCACCGAACACACACATGTTGAATAATAAGAGCCTTACATCCAAGTAACAAATTATTACATTACATGACCGAATGGTCAAGTTCACAAGGTAGGGCCTAGAAGGCCAAATCACATGGGTACAACTAGTAGCGGAAACTTAGGGCTAAGTGGTGCCCATGCCATCAGCCTACACCAACAGGCATTCTGACTGGGAAGTGTCCTATTTCGCAGGGCCGTCTCTGAAGACGTACTCTTCTCCAAACTCCGGTCCTTCCATGTCTGTTCAATAATATAACAAGTGGCAAGCCAATGAGTACTTTTGAATGTACTCGCAAACTGCCCATGATATGAACAATGCATCTTTGGTGGATAACATCATATCTATAAATAAACTTGATCATGGATATGCATCATAAACTAGATGTTGATTTGAAGAACAGGTTACAAATATCAATATATCTGACAAGGGCTGAACACTCTGGGTTCACCCTATATACCAAGTCACCAAATTTGGTCATAACAACTCTTAGTCAGATAACACCATTAAATACACACACTCACACTTGGTTTATGCGAAAACGACTGGACGTAGTTTAAGCAGCACCACCCATCTATCCTTGATTGTGGATACGGCTATTCGAATAGTTTTACACTCTCCAGAGGTAGTACGTTGGACCCACGAGATCCGGGAAACTTTCGTGTCATCCACGACTCGCGGTTTATAACATACCCGAGGTAAGTACTAGACAATACTAGACAAAGAGGTCCACTCGATTGGTACCCATCCCACATGTTGTACGTCTTACGAGCATCGAGTCTAGATAGTATCAACCGTACGGGACCAACGGTGTTCCGGGAACACGTAAAAACGGCATAGTCGCCCTACCTGGCACGGCCCAATCACGAGTGACCACACATCACTCCCGCCACTAGTAATGTGGCTCTTTGCTATCACCGACCAGAGTAATCAACACAGCCCCGTCCCATAGAGGGGTAACGTGGTCGTACATGTAATGTTGGGACGGTCGACACATTATAAATCTAATCCCATTTCCAAAACGATACACACTCAAAATACCCGGTGCACCACTTAACCAAAAGTGGCCACCTAACTCATCATCACCTACGGGCATTAGTGGCACCCGACGGGGTTTTCATAAACCTTTGATTTATACCATCATCATTCTCATGCTTCTACTATGCTTGGCTCTACTTATCAACATGATATTAGCGTGACCCTCATCTATGGTAGGATCATGCTCAACATGCAGGTGCTCCGGAGGAGCCATCGGTAACATCACTTCAATGATTTATCAATACTTATGATCACATGCAAAGGAAATATTTGCTACACTAGCATGCAATATAACATATGCTCAATCATGCTCAAACGGCTGCTTGCCTTGGTCAGCTAGGTATCCGGGGTCTTCAGGGTCTTAAAGTCCAATTCCTTCGTCACACGGGCTTTCTATAGTCGTAATAAGTAAAAAGCAATAAGGTGGCTCACTCCAAAACTGATCACAAAGTCACTTTAAAAATGTTGTTCAATTCTGATAAATCCACATTGTTATTTTAGAAATATTTGTCTCTGGTTTTTGTGAAATAATATTTTAAAAATCAATATAATAGAAGCAAAACTATTCCAAATTAACCCTTTTTATTATTATAAAACAGAATAGTTGTTGCAAAAATTCATCCAAGGGTTCTGTTAAATACTACACATTTTTAGAAAAATAACAATGAAGGAATCATAATTTCTCACTGGTTAAATATTTTTACAAAAATCATTTAAAATCAGGTTTTAAATACAAAGAGAAAGGCTACAACCCCGGCCTGGCTATCCTGGGACTGGGTCGGCCCAGTGGCCACCCAACCAGCCTGCCGAGGCACGCGCGCCGTCAGGGTTGAACCTGACGCACGGTCCCCTGCGGTTTGTGGCTGCTGGCGGCGAGGGAGAGAGAGATCGGCCACCGACAGGTGGGGCACACCTGTCGGGGTCATCTCCTACCTTTGGCCAGAGAGGAGGAGGAGCACGCCTGCATGGCTACCGACGTCCTCAGGCCCTAACGACGACAAGAATGGGTTCGCCTCGTCGTCGCCTACCTGCTGGTGGTCGAGTCGATGATGGAGGGGATCTGGTTCACTGGCTACGAGGTTGACGCGGCGGAGGGGTTTCGGGTGAAGGTGGAGGTGGCAGCTACGGGCATGGATTCGCTCGGGCAAGAGAGGGGAAAGCTCCCTGGGGTCACGGGGAGTGTTTTGGTGGGCAGAGGGACGTGAGAGACGACGTGTAGCTGGAGATCGACCGGAGCTCCGAGGCGGAGGGTCCTCTGTCGATCTCGAGCACCGGGGCCCTGCTTGCTCAATGGGTGGCTAGGAAGGTGATAGAGGTCTCAGTGAGTTGGAGTGAGGGGGTCTGGAGCGAGGGGAGGGGCTATTTGTAGGCCCGCGACGGGGAGCTGACTCGGGAGCGCCGGTGATCCACCATGGCATGCATATGGGTGCAGAGAGAGACTGGAGTTGAAACCAAGGTCTCAGGGCATGGTTTCAGACCTCCAGGACTCACTGCGAAAGAGAGGGAGAGAGGAGAGGCGAGCTATCGTGGTCGCGCTCCTCTGGCGCTTCTGGTGCGCGCTCGCACGCGTCGCACCGTCTCTTAGCGCAACAAAAGAGGGGACCTGTGGGCTCCCTGATGCATGGAGGCTGTCGGGAGAGAGGAGGGACACCGCGGGGAGGCTGGAACTGGCCGAGGGAGTCGCCCCCACCTCAGTTTCTATCTATAGTGCGCCCAGAGCGCAACTTTGGCTTGCCAAGGCAAGCTGGCGCGCTCTGGGGTGCCTTCGACGTATCGAGCGTGTCCGGGGCACTGGCTTGGAGATGCCTAGCCGTCGGAGTCCCGTGGGAGCCTGAGGTGGTCAAAGGAAGACAAGAAAACAGGTGTTGTCAGCCTTGGGCTGAAACTTAAATTGGAGATTTTGGTTTATCTACTTTGAACCAGAGAGGGGCCACTTGACTGGAGTTAGGCACTGATGTCGGCCACCTAATCTATGAGCTTGGGAGAAAGGGATTGGGTTTAGCTAGGGTTAGGAGGGGTTTTACCCAACTATCAGAAGGTGCTCGACAGTGGTTTGGGGTGGTTGCACCCCACCACTAGCTATGCAACTTAACAGGATTGGGTTTGGTGCTAAAACATGGGGCTTAACAAAGTTTGAGTTCCATTGGGCAAGTTTAGCTTTGTAAACTTGAAAACATCCGTAAATGACCATATCCGCTCCTTCCAAAGGGAGTGTGGGCAAATCAAGTCCCACAAATCCCATTTTTGGCATGGAGTCCTCATTTGAGGTATTTGGCACTCCTACAATGTTTCAGCTGCATTGGATAAACTTTTGTATGTAGAGTTGCTCTAACTTCATATTGGCGAGAAGGGGTTTTGCAATTATTTGGTGACCTTAACCACCTTGGATCAAGGTGAAACTTTATGTGGGCACCAAATATGGCTTAGGGAGACCACTGGAATTTTCTAGGAATTTATTGAAAATATTTACTTTGGAAATATTTTAAAAGGTCAAAATAGACAGAAAATGTTTTTACCGTTTTACTCAAATAATTAAAATATAAGTAGGGGTTAAAAATCTGATGTATGGAAAATATATGTCCTTTTGAGTATCTCAAAATTTTCTCAGATTTTTCTAAGGCAGAAAAGTATTTTCCATATAGGAATATCATTTGTGGCCTCAGAAATGGATATGCAAATAAAATAAGGAAATAACTCATAAAATGATTATTTTATAGTTTTGTTGAACTTAAATGGTGTTAGAACCAAATCACCAACTTTAGTTAAGAGCACTTCATGCCATCAAGTACTTGTAGTGCAACCCAAAGAAGGGTTTTGCATTTACCAGAAATAAGAAAAAGGTTTTTAGATTAAATAGGTTAGGTGAAATATGGTTTTTGATATCACATAATCAAGCATACAAGCATACAATGACAATCACGGCACTCACAACATTAGTTTGGAAAAGGTTTTAATAAACTCAGATTTTTGAATTACAAAAAAGGATAGTGAAAACAGGGTGTGACAGACCTATCGCCCTTACAAGAATCTCGTCCCCAAGATTCCTAAGCTAGGTGCTAAGAAGGTACAGAAACTCAGGTCGGAGATAGTCTTCACGCTCCCATGCTGCTTCTGCTTCGTTGTGGTTGCTCCACTGAACCTTGAAATACATGATGGTGCGGCTTCAGGTGCAATGCTCTGCTTCATCCAAGATCTCGTCCCCGAGATTCCTAAGCTAGGTGCTAAAAAGGTACAGAAACTTAGATCGGAGATAGTCTTCACGCTCCCATGTTGCTTCTGCTTCGTTGTGGTTGCTCCACTGAACCTTGAAATACATGATGGTGCGACTTCAGGTGCAATGCTCTGCTTCATCCAGGATGCGGATCGGCCTCTCACGATCAATGAGATCTAGCTGAAGGTCAATGGCCTGATGGTCAATGTCCTTATAAAGATCCAGACGGTTTTGCGCTTGGAGGCACTTCCGAAGTTGTGACACATGGAAGACGTTTTGGACACCCGAAAGTTTCGAAGGTAGCTCCAACTGGTAAGCAACTTCTCCACGCCTTGTCGTGATCTTAAAAGGTCCAATGAACCTTGGAGCAAGTTTCCCCTTGACGTGGAAACGCTTGGTTCCCTTGAGAGGTGTGACACGAAGGTACACCTATTCTTCGGGAATGAACTCCACTTCTCTGCGGTGAGAATTCGCATAGCTCTTTTGTCGCGACTTGGATGCCTTCAAGTTTTCTCGGACAAGCTGCACCTTATCTTCTGCCTCTCGCAGAACTTCCGGCCCGAATATCAATCCTTCACCGGTTTCGGACCAGGTGAGCGGGGTCCGGCACTTTCGTTCGTACCACACTTCAAATGGAGCCATCTGGAGATTGGACTCGTAGCTGTTGTTGTAGGAGAACTCAGCGAATGGCAGATAGTCTTCCCGTTTGGCACCATGTGCCAAGAGACAAGCGCGGAGCATATCTTTGAGTATCTGATTCACTCTTTCCGTCTGTCCTCCCATCTGTGGGTGGAAAGCGGTGCTGAAAGAGAGCTTGGTTCTGAGGGATTCTTGGAACTTCTTCCAGAATCTTGATATGAACTGCGTGCCTCGGTGAGACACAATCTCCTTGGGAACTCCGTGGAGACTCACTATACGATGGATGGACAGACTAGCCAACTGGCTTCCATCATAAGTGGTGTTGACTGGAATGAAATGGGCCACCTTGGTCAGATGGTCGACAATGACCCTTATGGAGTTATGCCCTTTGCTTGACCTGGGCAACCCAGTGATGAAGTCCATGCCGACCTTGTCCCACTTCCATTCAGGCACATGGAGAGGTTGTAGCAGTCCAACAGGTCACTGATGCTCAGCCTTGACTCGCTGGCACACGTCGCACTTGGCAACATAAGATGTTATTTCCCTCTTCATGACATGCCACCAGAATCTTTCTCGGAGATCTTGATACATTTTGGTACCACTGGGGTGAATAGAGTAGGGTGTGTCATGTGCTTCCTGCAGGATCAAGTCCTTGAGTTCTGCCTTGTTGGGTACGCATAAATGCTTCAAGAACCACACTACCCCTAGTTCATCCATCGAGAATTCTGGGGCCTTGCCTTCCTGGATCTTCTTCTTGATGCCTTCAATGCTCTTGTACCCCTTCTGAGCCTCCTTGATGTCATCAGCGAGCATTGGTTTGACTTCGAGGTTAGCCAGAAATCTTGGTTCAACTAGCTCCAACCCGAAGCTTTCCATTTCTTCATCTAAGGTGGGTAGCCTTTCCTTGAGCATAACGGTCAAGGTGTTGGCCTTCCTGCTTAAGGTATGAGCCACTACATTGGCCTTATCGGGGTGGTATTGAATGCTGACGTCGTAGTATTTTATTAACTCCAACCTTCTTCATTGCCTCATATTCAATTCCCTTTGAGTAAAGATATACTTCAGACTTTTGTGGTCATTGTATATTTCACATCAGTTCCCCGGGAGGTAATGTCGCCATGTCTTCAGGACATGCACTACTGCTGCCAACTCGAGATCATGGATGGCATAATTATCCTCATGTGGGCGCAGTTGGCATTTGCTGATATCTTGACAGATACACCACGACCCTGCCGTCTTGCATTTGGATTCCACCTAGCCTGTTTCTGGAGGGATCACAATATATCACAAACTCCTTGCTGATATCTGGAGTAGCCAATACCGGGGAGGTAGTCAATCTCTTATTCAACTCCTGGAAGCTTGCTTCACACTCCGGCGTCCATTCGAACTTCTTGCCTTTCTTGAAGAGCTGAGTCATGGGTGAGTGATGCGGGAGAATCCTTCTACGAACTTGTGGTAATATCCCGCGAGTCCGAGGAAGCTCGTGACTTCGTTCGCATCGATTGGCGACTCCGAGTTGGTTACCGCAGTAATCTTGGAAGGATCGACCGCCAATCCACTTGTCGTCATGGTATGACCCAAGAATCCAACTTCATTCAGCTAGAATTGGCATTTGCTGAATTTGGCATAAAGTGGGTGCTCTCAAAGCTTCTCCAACACTAACCTCAAGTGGTGCTCATGCTCTTCTTCGGACTTGGAAAAGATTAATATTTCATTAATAAATACGACGACAAACTTATCCAGGTAATCCATGAAGACCTTGTTCATGAGGTACATCAAGTAAGATGGGCATTTGTCAACCCGAAAGACACGATAGTGCACTCTTATAAACCGTATCGGGTCACGAACACGGTCTTGGGTATGTCTTCAGGTCGGATCTTCAGCTGGTAATATCCAGATCGGAGATCAATCTTGGAAAATACCTTGGCTCCATTTAACTAGTCAAACAAGTCTTCAGTCTTGGGGAGTGTGTACTTGTTCTTGATCATGACCTCATTGAGAGAACGGTAATCAATGCAGAGTGTGATAGTCCCATCCTTCTTAGACACGAACATAACAAGTGATCCCCTAGGTGATGCACTCGGACGAATGAATTCCTTCCTTTTTTGCTCATCCAGCTGCTTCTTCAGCTCCGCTAGCTCTTCGGATCCCATCCTATAAGTCTTCTTATAGATAGGCCTCGGTCCGGGCATGAGCTCAATGATGAACTCGATTTCTCGGTCGAGAGGCATCCCTGGTAGCTCATCAGGAAAGATGTCCGGGTACTCACAGACAATTGGCACTCGATCCAGCTCTTCTCTTGACAGGCTATTAACCCGCGGTACTTGAGTGGATATGGGCTCAGAGACATACTTGACTTTGACCCATTAGTCGCTTGTCATGGTAATAGCCCTGTTGGCACAGTCCAAGATGCTCTGGTGTTTGGCAACCAATCCATACCAAGAATTAATTCTAGGCCTTGCGACTTAATGACAATGAGATCTGCTGAGAAGCTTATCCCATTGATAACAATCCCGACTCCTCTCCATCCTAGGTTGATCCTTAACACTGCTCCCGGGGTATGTACTGCCATTTTCCTGTTAAGCAGGGTAGGCTTCAAACCACAATTTTCTGCAAACTTATGAGTAATAAAAGAATGTGAAGCACCACAATCAAACAATATTGTTGCTGGGGTGGAGTTGATGAGGAACATACCCAGAAAGAAGTACGGGTCTTCTTGTGCCTCTTCAGCGGTGATAAAATTTATATGACCCCTGTTGCGATACTTCTGGTTGCGGGGAGTTTGGTTCCTGCCTGGTGCTCCTTGACCTTGATTTGGCGCATTGGGGCTCGGTGCGTCGGGCTTCTTGTTGGGACACTGCTTGGAATAGTGCCTAGTCTGTCCACATCCAAAACATGTAACTTGTCCTGGAAGGTTGGTCTTGATTCCACTGTTGTTTGGTGGGTTGAATGTTGCCTTGGTGTTGACTTGCTGCTAAGGCTGGTAGTTTTGGCGAAATGTTGGATCCGTATACTGCTGCTGCTGATAATTGGGTCTTGTTGGAGCTGACTGCCATGGGCGTGGCTTCGGATTACTCGGTCCTCCACTACCCATCAGCTTGCGCTTATGGGTGTCGTCCATTGCACGACACTTATATTCGAACATAAGGGCCTTATTAACCAGATCGCAAAAGGTTCGGCATTCACAAACAACCAGTTGATACTGGAGTGAATACTTGAGTCCTTCCATTAAGGTGTTCCACTTTTGCAGCCCCAGTGTTGACGTCCTCTCGTGCGTATCATGACAGGAGGTTGAACTTCTGCAAATACTCGTTGACGGTACCACTGCCTTGCCTTAAGGCTCGGAATTCCGTCTTCTTAATGGTCATCATTCAAGGAGGAATGTGAGCAGCATGGAATCCTTCCTTGAACATTGCCCAAGTGATGACTTGTCCTGCTCGCATGATCTGGAATCCATCCCACCAAGCTTTGGCCGTGCCTCTGAGACTGTGAGAAGCATGAAGGAATTTCTCATGATCATCAGTGCACTTGACCAGTGCGAGGAGATCTTTGATAGTACGGATCCAGACATCGGCATCCAATGTTTCAGTCGTCTCCATGAATATGGGTGGCGTAGTCCGCATAAACTCAGATAGAGTAGAGCGACTGTTGCAATTCCCGTTCTGTGGTGGGTTGTTCACCAAGACTTGAGCCAGCTGCTGGATAGCGGCATTACAGGCTTGACTTTCCTTGCGGAGAGCTTGAAGGAACTGAGCCATAGTCAATCTTTCTAGAGGAGGCGGCGGCGGCGAGGGAATAACGCCTTGCTACTGCTCGTGGTGATCTCTGATACGTCTCCAACGTATCTATAATTTTTGATGGTTCCATGCTATTATCTTGTCAAACGTTGGATGTTTTGTATGCCTTTTATATCTTTTTTGGGACTAACTTATTAACTCAGTGCCAAGTGCGAGTTCCTGTTTTTTCCATATTTTTGACCCTTTTCAGAGGAGAATATTAAACAGAGTCCAAACGGAATAAAACTTCCGAAAAGATTTTTTCTGGAACAGAAGATACGCAGGGGGCGTGAGAACCAAGGCAAAGGCCACCACAGGAGGCCACAAGACCCCTAGGCGCGGCCAGGGGGGCCGCGCCTAGCAGGCTTGTGGGCCCCCTGTGGCTCGTCTGCCCTACTTCTTCCGCCTATAAATCCCCGAAAAATCCAAAACCACGGGAGAGAGCCACCAAAATACTTTTCCGCCGCCGCAAGCTTCTGTCTCCGCAAGATCCCATCTAGGGCACGTTCTAGTGCCGTGCCGGAGGGGGGATTCGGATACGGAGGGCTTCTTCATCAACACTATTGCCTCTCCGATGATGCGTGAGTAGTTCACCATAGACCTTCGGGTGCATAGCTAGTAGCTAGAAGGCTTCTTCTCTCTCTTGGATCTTCAATACAAAGTTCTCCATGATCTTCATGGCGATCTATCTGATGTAATCTTCTTTTGCGGTGTGTTTGTCGAGATCCGATGAATCGTGGATTTATGATCAGATTGTCTATGAATCTTATTTGAGTTTCTTCTGATCTCTTATATGCATGATTTCATATCCTTGTATTTCTCTTCGAGTTGTGGGTTTTGTTTGGCCAACTTGATCAACAATTCTTGCAATGGGAGAAGTGCTTGGTTTTCTATTCGTACTGTGCGGTGTCCTCACCCAGTGACAAAAGGGGTAGCGAGGCACGCATCATGTTGTTTCCATCAAGGGTAAAAAGATGGGGTTTATATCTATTGCATGAATTTACCCCTCTACAAAATGTCATCTTGCTTAAGGCATTAGTCTGTTCGTCATGAACTCAATACACTAGACGCATGCTGGATAGCGGTCGATGTGTGGAGTAATAGCAGCAGATGCACACAGTATCGGTCTGCTTGTCTCGGGGTCCCCACATTGCTAGAACCCCGAGATCGCCGTGCTCAATGATCCCAGAGATCAATGCTCACCGAACACAGATACCGAATAAAAGAGTCTTACATCCATACATACCGTTTGATACAATGAATGACCACTTCGGTCGAGTCTTACATATATGGGGCCTTATAGGACAACACACCAAACTGGACCAATAGAGGAATTATTGGTTGAAAGCGTGAACCCATGCCATCAGCCTTAACCTACAACCATTCTGACTGGGAAACACCCTAGCTCGCATGAACGTCTCCGAGCTAACCTACTGAAATTCAGAAATTTGCCATCTGCCATGGCAGACGGCAAAGGGGGGAACCACGTACGGCAAAGGCTTTGCCGTCGGTCAGCAAACGGGAAAGTAGACGGCCAAAAAAAATCCGGTGAAGAGGTTCTTTGCCGTCTTCTTTTTTAAAGCGGACGGCAAAGAATCTTTGCCATGAGGGGGCAGACGGCAAATTAAATGGGACGGCAGATACAGCAACGGTCTCGTTAAGTGTTAACGGCAGGCCTCTTCTCTTTGTCGTCTGCCATTCCCCCTTTGCGATGAGGGGGCAGACGGCAAAGGGGGGAACCAAGCCGCCCTCTCTCCCCTCTTGGCCGTCTGCCTTTCCCCCTTTTCCATGAGGAGGCAGTCGGCAAAGGGGAGAACCAAGCCCCCCTCTCTCCCGTCTTTGCCGTCTGCCATTCCCCCCTTTGCCATGCGTGGGCAGAGGGCAAAGGGGGGAACCAAACCCCCTCTCTCCTCTCTTTGCCATCTGCCATGCCCCCTTTGCCATGTGGGGGCAGAGGGCAAAGGGGGGAACCAGCCCCTTTTTATTTTATTTCTTATTATATCCAACATTTTTCACAATAATGAGGATATATATATATATTTGACATAAATAAATTTGTTTCCGTACTCATAACCATATTAAAATAACTTTCATCCATAGTACATACATATTATGCAAGTTCCATCCGTACAAAACCATATATTACACCAGTTTCATCCACATGCATACAAAGTTTCATATATATATATCCATATACTACAATAGTTTATATACAAGGTTCCGTGAATCCATGGTACAAGAAATTTTCTTCAAGCATTCCATCAATATAATCCAAGCTTCCCGTGAAGTCAATGTAATCTGCAAAATGACAAATAAGAAAGTTAGAAGAATAATACTAGATGAAGAAGTATATATAGGTTATTTTGGAGAGAAATTAGCTAAGACAGAATAAGAAGAAGAACAACATATGATGTTTACGATGTAATCAACAACAACAACAAAAATGTGAATATGAAAGAGGAGAAGAAAGAGGATGAGGAGGAGAAGAAGAAGAAATCAAGAAGACGGAGAAGAAGAAGAATAAGGAGGAGGGGGAGGAGAAGGAGGAGGAGAGGGAGGAGGTCTCTCCTCCTTCTCCTTCTTCTCCTCCTCCTCTCCTCCTCCTTCTTCTCCTCCTCCTTCTCCTTCTCATCTTCTCTTCTTCTTCTTCTTCTTCTTCTTCTTCCTTCTTTTCATTTTTCCTATTTCTTATCCTCTTCTCCTATTCTTTGAGCTAAATTATATAATTATGTCTTTTTGGAGCTAAATGGGCTAATTATGCCATTTTGGAGGAAAACAAGCTAAGTATATAATATTCATGAGCTAACCAAGGTTCTGATGCCATTTTGAGTTTATTATGTCATTTTGGAGCTAAATGGGCTAATTATGTCATTGTTGGGGAAATTAAAGCAAGGATAATATGAAAGAGGAGAAGAAAGAGGAGGAGGAGGAGAATAAGAAGAAATCAAGAAGAAGGAGGAGAAGGAGGAGTAGGAGAAGAAATAGGAAAAATGAAAAGAAAGAAGAAGAAGAAGAAGAAGAAGAAGAGAAGAAGAGAAATTATCTAATTATGTCTTTTTGTAGCAAAATGTGCTAATTATGTAATTTGGGAGCTAAATGGGCTAATTATGTCATTGTTGGGGAAAATAAGGTCAGGAGAATATGAAAGAGGAGAACAAAGAGGAGGAGGAGAAGAAAAAGAAATCAAGAAGGAGGAGAAGAAGGAGGAGAAGGAGGAGAAGGAGAAGAAGATGGAAAAGGTATTCTCCTCCATCTCCTTCTTCTCCTCCTCCGCTCCTCCCCCTTCTATTCCTCCTCCTTCTCCTTCTATCCTTCTTCTCTTCTTATTCTTCTTCCTTCTTTTCATTTTTCCTATTTCTTATCCTCTTCTCATATTCTAGCAGATAAATTTTCTAATTATGTCTTTTTTGAGCTAAATGGGCTAATTATGTCATTTTGGAGCTAAATGGGAAAATTATGTCATTCTTGGGGAAAAAGGTAAGGAGAATATGAAAGAGGATAAGAAAGAGGGGGAGAAGAAGAAGAAGAAGAAGAAATCAAGAAGAAGGAGAAGAAGAAGGAGAAGGAGAAGGAGGATAAGAAGGAAAAGGTCTTCTCATCATTCTCCTTCTTCTCCTCCTCGTCTCCTCCTCCTTCTCCTCCTCCTCCTTCTACTTCTATCCTTCTTCTCTTCTTATTCTTCTTCCTTCTTTTCATTTTTCCTATTTATTCTCCTCTTCTCCTATTCTTGGAGCTAAATTTTCTAATTATGTCTTCTTGGAGCTAAATGGGCTAATTATGTCATTTTGGAGCTAAATTGGCAAATTATGTCATTGTTGGGGAAAATAAGGTAAGGAGAATATGAAAGAGGAGAAGAAAGAGGGGGAGAAGAAGAAGAAGAATAAATCAAGAAGGAGAAGAAGAAGGAGAAGGAGAAGGAGGAAAAGGTCTTCTCGTCCTTCTGCTTCTTCTCCTCCTCCTCCTTCTTCTCCTGCTCCTCCTTCTTCTCCTCCTCCTCCTTCTCCTTCTCTTATTCTTCTCTTCTTCTTGTTCTTCTTCTTCCTTCTTTTCATTTTTCCTATTTCTTCTCCTCTTCTCCTATTCTTGGAGCTAAGTTTTCTAATTATGTCTTTTTGGAACTAAATGCAATATTGGAATTGAGAAATTTGCCATCTGCCATGCCTTTGCCGTGTGCCCACGCATGGCAAAGATCCTCTTTGCCGTCAGCTGGCACAAAGCAGACGACAAAGAGGTTGCTGATGGCAAAGGTTTTATTTGCCGTCGGCCACCTCTTTGCCGTCTGCTGACGCATGGCAAAGGCCCCGGAGGCGGACGGCAAAGAGAACCCGGACAGCAAAGGGGCGCCACCCAAATGGCCGAAGCCCGCCCCACCCACCCACCCCTTTGCCGTCCGCCTCCCAGCTTCTGCAGACGACAAAGGGGGGCTCCCCCTAACGGCACCCGGCCCCCACCCCCGCTCCCCTAACGGCACGCCCCCCTCGATCTCCTGCCTCATCTCGCGCGCGCCCCTTCCCACTACAGCGCCACCGCCACCAACCCCTTACTGCTCCGGCCCACCGACGCCGCCCTCCTCCCTGCGGCCCTCCTCTCCGCGCCCTCCTCCCCGCCACCGACGACCGACTCTCCCCGCTCCCCTCCTCCCCGCAAAAGGGCACCACCCCCACGGCCAGAGCTCGCCCGCCCCTCCTCCCCGCACTACAGCATCGCCGCCACCACCCTCTTCACTGCTCCGGCCCACCGCCGCCGTCCTCCTCCCTGCGGCCCTCCTCCCCGCCGCCGACGACCGGCTCTCCCCGCTCCCCTCCTCCCCGCAAAGGGGCGCCACCCCCACGGCCGGAGCTCGCCCGCCCCTCCTCCCCGCGCACGTCCTCCCCACGCCCCTCCTCCCCGCCGCCCAGGGCCGGAGCTCGCCCTCCCCTCCTCCCATTGCCCTCCTCCCACTGCAGGTATTTGTTTTTTTCTTTTTTTCTTTATTTCCTGTTTTTTCTCAGCTTAAATTGTTCATACGAGGCTGGATTTTATTTTGCTAGTGTATGTTATTTTTTGTTGAACATTTTTTTTTCATAATCTTACACCAAGGTAAAGCCTTATTTTATTTTATTAGCTATAAAGTCTTATTCATAGTGTAAGTAAGTTGATTCATGTTACTTGTGTATGTTTTAGAAAACAGTAAGAATCATTAATCATGTATCCCACAAGGAGGTGTGATCCCGGAGCTGAAAAGAGTTCGTATACGATAGTTATACAGATATTATATTAAATAACACATGTTTGAAGTTATATAATAAAGTAGAAGTTTGCGTTACTTATAGGTTGTTTTTGGATATTTAGAGCCCCGTTTTTTATGTGAAATTAGATAGTTAGTTTATTAGGTAGAAAAAGTAGATAGAGAAGAAAACAATAGATAGAAAAAAAACTTAGAAGAAAATAAGAGAATACTAAACTAGAAGAAAAAGGAAGAAGAAGAAGAAGAAGAAGAAGAAGAAGAAGAAGAAAGAGGAAAGGAGGAGAAAGATAAAAGAAAGAAGAAGAAGAGGAGGAGGAGGAGGAGGAGGAGGAGAAAGAAGAAGAAGAATAATAATATGATGATCAAGAAGAAGAAGAAGAAGAGGAGAGAGGAGAAGAAGAAAGAAAAGGACCCCGACCCCCGACCCCCGGCCCACGACCCCCGACGCCCGACGCCACCAACCCCCGACCCTCGACCCCCGACCTCCGACGCCACTGAGACCCGACTCCCGACCCCCGACGCCCGACACCACTAACCCCCGACCCCCGACTCCCACCCCCGACTCCACTAACCCCCGACCCTCGATGCCCGACGCCATTGACCCTCGACTACAGAAGCCACTGACCCTCGACCCTCGACCCCCGACGCCCGACGCCACTGACCCTCGACTCCCGACGCCACTGAACCTCGACCCCCGACCCCCGACGCCCCTGACCCTCGACCCCCGGCCCCCTACCCCCGACCCCCGACAACATTGACCCCCAACCCCCGACCCCAACACCTCTTCGGCCTCTTGTTGACCAAAGAGACCCCAACCCCCGACGCCAGTGATCCTCGACCCCCGACAACACTAACCCCAGAGCACCGACACAACTAACCCCCGACCGCCGACTCCACCGACACCCGACACGTGGATAAGATGGTGTGTGGATAAGATGGATTGTTGGGAGGCCTTGGTGGATCAGTGGTGCTCCGAAACGTGGGAGGCCAGCCACAACAACACCAAGGAGAGGCATGGAAAAATGGTTGGCGTGCCACACCATCAAGGGAGCGTCAACTTAATCCAATTTGGCGAGAACTGGGTATGTGGTTTGCTTCATGCCTCATGCAATTCATTCTTAATGCTATCTTGAGCCCTTTACCAATACAATTTTCCTCTCTCTCTCTCTTTTAGGCTCGTCACAAAAGACGGAGGCGCCACAGATGTACGACCTGTATGCGATGGCCCATACTGCCTCGTACAAGAAGGTCAAGGCATTCTCTGAGTCTGACCTCAAGCATCCAGAAAACTTCACCAACATCTCCTTCCACGACAAGCTCGTGAAGTACAGAGATCACGGGAAGGCCAAGAAAGGGGAGGACATTAAACCGAGCGAGGGGCCTATTGATCCAGAGCTGGTGATGATAGCTCGCAACGGGAGGCCCCATGGCTCGATCGCCATTGGAGACGGCGTTATACGTTGTCCTAGCTCTCTCCGACAGATAAAGGCATGCCAAACGAGTTCTTGTCCGGAGATAACACGTCGTCCACGACCAGTCGAGCTCGCCATCGAGGTTAGTTTAATGGACTCAAATATCTTTCCGCATTATGTTGTGCGTTGGAACCAATATGCTAACAATGAGTTGTGTTGTAGGCTGCGATTCAGAAAGAGAGAGAGGCAATGCATGCGGCTATGGCGGAGAAGGACAAGGAAATTAGGGAGATAGTCTGCCCTGGAGAAGGCTCTACTATAGAAGGGTCATGCGATGCGTTTCGGGAGATAGTCTGCACCAAACATCGTTTGCAATGTGTCGTTAGCATGAGGACACTCTTAAGATCACTGCACTAAAATGAAACTCACCGTCCCCGCCATGCTAATGACTGGCATCGGCGGAGGGACTTGGCCGCTCTTCTCGCACATAGACTGTACATTTGGTTTTGACAAGTCAAACTGTTATTTATTAATCAAACGGATATTCAAATGCAAGATTTGAAATAACATGAAGAAGAAACTTACCACGAAGAGCTCGTATATGGCCCTGTTAGACGCATCATTCCGTGCCCTCTCCGCCTCCACCAATGCAGTCGTCCTCTCCTCCAGCTCCCAGCATTGCCTCTCTATCTTTCTGAATAGCAGCCTCCAACACAACTCATTGTTAGCAATGTAATCATATTGGTTCCAACACACAACATAATGCGGAAAGATAGTTGAGTCCATTAAACTAACCTCGATGGCGAGCTCGACTGGCCGTGGACGAGGTGTTATGTCCGGACAGGATCTCGTTTGGCGTGCCTTTATTTGCCGGAGAGTTCTAGGACAATGTATAAGGCCGTCTCCAATGGCGAGCGAGCCGTGGGGCCTCCCATTGCCAAATATCATCACCAACTCTGGATCAATAGGCCCCTCGCTCGGGTTAAAGTCCTCCCCTTTCCTTGCCTTCCCGTGATCTCTGTACTTCACGAGCTTGTGGTGGGAGGAGATGTTGGTGAAGTTTTCTGGATGCTCGAGGTCAGACTGAGAGAATGCCTTGACCTTCTTGTACGAGGAAGTATGGGCCATCGCATACAGGTCGTACATCTGTGGCACCTCCGTCTTATTGTGACGCGCCTAAAAGAGAGAGAGAGGAAAATTGCATTAAGAATGAATTGCATACAGGGCTCAAGATAGTATTAAGAATGAATTGCATGAGGAATGAAGCAAACCACATACCCAGTTCTCACCAAATTGGATTAAGTTTAGGCTCCATTGATGGTGTGGCACACCAACCATTTTGTCACGCCTCTCCTTGGCGTTGTTGTGGCTAGCCTCCCACGTTTCGGACCACCACTAATCCACCAAGGCCTCCCAACAATCCATCTTATCCACACACCATCTCGGAGGCACCTAAGTTAATAAAGAGAAATTTGAATGCGTAAGAACCAAATCAAGGAAACTAAGTACAAAGCCTTAATAATATGTAATTACCTTCATGTAATGCTCCTTCTCCATCTTAGAATCACGGCACTTTGCCTTGTCCATCCTAATACGCCGCGTGGCATAGTAGTCTCGAACATCCTGCACCCGAGCCTCGTGCCAAATGTTTTTAAGTAGGCGTCGACATTCGGTTTCGATAACCTTTGCCGCGTCCTCCTCGTATCCCTCCTCACACCCGTAGTAGGTCTGCAAATGAGACAACACTGATTAGTACAACAACTAGCTATGGTTGATTTATAATTGTGTGAAGGAGAAATTACCCAGAAATGTCGGATCACCATGTCAGCCATCGTGTGGCACAAAACACCGTCAATCTCCACCTCCGGCGGGGCCGGGGCTCCCAAGTAGTGCTCCCAGGTCATTCCTACCTCTCGCTCCCGACCAGGCAACGTAACAAACCCTGGGAAGTTTATACGGCAAAGCACACCAAGGACGATGTTGGGCTTGCAGACACCCTTGGAAACAATCCACCCCCTACGGTATGACAAATTAAAGACAAACATTAGATATTTGAGAAAACGTGAAGGAAAAAGGTTCAATAAGAGTAAATTAACTTACTAGTCCCCATTTGGCCTAATCGACCACCTCTGCTCGGGGGTCGCCGACACGAGCGGGAGCCCCGAACTACCACACTGGTAGACGGTAGCCCCCTCACCCAACTCCTCGTCGCTACCAGCATGGCCACTTGGCTCAGGCCAGGTATCCCACTGGGTCTCTGGGGACGTACCCTCATCCCTGCTTTGCTCCGGAGTCGCCTGGAACGAAGCCTCTAGGACACGAGTCTCGTGGGTCGAAGGCTCGTCGACCCGAGGCTCGTGAACCGGAGATCCTGTAGTCTCCACCTCAGATGAATCCACCCTAGAAGTCCTGTGCTCAGGTGAATCAGCTTGAGGTGGTGGCGGAGACCGTGTAGCCTCCACCTCAGAAGGTGTGGCAGCCACCGCCCTACCTCTCCCGCGGCCACGTGTACCTTTAGTACAACATAAATACCAACATGAGTAATAAAATGTATATAAATACCAATATGCATACAACATGAGTACAACATAAATACCAACATGAATGCAACGTGTACCTTTAGTACCTCTCGGCTTCGTGGGGGGTCGACCTCCTCTCACGGGTGGCGCTCCTTGCATAGTAGAGAGCAACACTCTCCGAAGAGGCGAGGCAAGAATGGAAGTACCCATCCCATCACCCGCCGATGAAGAAGGAGCCGCGGAGTGCTTTCGACCCTTTCCCACCATCTTTCAACACCTCTCATGACAAAGAGTAAATGAAATTAGTACAACGTAAATACCAACATGAGTAATAAAATGTATATAATTTAAGTGTATCATCATCATAAATACCAACATGACTAATAAAAATTGAATACCTAACATGAATTCAAAATTTATATATAGTATAATAGTTAAATACCTGACATGAACTAATAACAATCGTGCTCGTCTATATATGCTTCGGGGTCAATAAATGCATCATGATCATCACTATCATCAATAAATGCATCATCATCATCACTATCACGAAGAACATGTGGAAGGCCACCATTATGTAATCGGTCAAGAAGTGACAGGTCATCCGCAGCAGTAACCTCTTCTTCTTCCAGCTCTTCCTCTTCGGGCTCAGGGGTTAAGACGGATTCACTATCGCTGTCTACTTCAATGTTCTGGGGTGAAGTAGAGAGGTTCTTGAAACGTTTCTTGGACATACGTGTCTAGGTTAATGTGAGGTTCGTAATCCTGTTCATTGAGGGTAGGTGGTCTAAAATGTGGTGGCACTTCATAAATGACATCCCAACCTTTGAGATTTGGATCAGTTTGGCAGGCCCACGGGAGATAGAAAACTTGTGTCGCCTGTTGAGCCGTAATATAGACATCGGGAACATCTAAGTGGGTGTTTTGGTTGATTTCGACTAGTCCTATATGTTCATGAGTCCTTCTAGTCTCCCTCGGCTCAAACCAATAACATTTGAAGACTACGACGGTCGGTGGGTTTTCACCATAGAATAGAAGTTCATAAATTGCTTCAACTCTTCCATAATACTCGGTGTCTCCTTCGCTGATAGCAGAGACAGAACAAATTGTATTCTTTAGGTCGGGCATAGATAGCTCTTTGCCAAAGGTACGAAAGTGATACCCGTTGATGTTGTATTTGTCAAATGAATAGACCTTATAGTCAAAACCATTAGCGACTTGTCTCGACTCAGCGTCCATAGACTCTGCATCATCCTACAAGTTTAATACGAAAGAATGGATGCATTAGCCGCAAATTATACCAAGAAATCAAATGGGACCTTAATGGTAATTAATTACCCTTTGTTCGAACCAAGAGATGAAACCGGGATATTCGCCTTCATGCTTTGCGAGAAGCTCATACTCTTCGACGGAATCCTTTTCGATGACCGCTCCATCCGAGAATTCGGCGACGTATCGACTATATCAAATATCCGGGAATAAGATTAGTTCAAAGCAATTAGAAGTTGCGGAACAATAATTTACCGAGAACTTACTCAATGTACGGCCGCACTTCTGTTAGGTTGGTGAAGATATACAATGAAATGGTCCGCCATTCTTCGACATCCAACGATTTCCCTTTCGAAGCACCAAATGGTGCGAGCTTACCTTTGAATAGCATGAGGTTGGGTCAAACTTTTTTTGGATCGCCATCGTTGTACCGAGGCTTCGGGTTATGCAAATGATGATTTTTGGCTTCGTAGTGTGCTGTCATGAAGTAGCCACCTCCTAAGTAATGAATGCCTCGGCCATCGATGCTTCAATTCTACGTTTATTTTTACACTTAGCTGGAAGCGTCTTCTGCATCCTCTGAGTTGAGTAGCAGTATCGATTTTGAACGGCCCCCCCATTCTTGCCTCGATCGGGAGATGCAAAATCAAATGTTGCATTGGATTAAAAAGCCCGATGGAAAGATCTTTCCTAATTTGCAGATCAACTCCGGCGCCAACTCTTCCATTTCATCTAGCACGACAGGAGATAGGTCTTTCGCACAAAGAGAACGGAAGAAATAGCTCAGCTCTGCCAGTACTAGCCATTCATCCTCAGGGATAAAGCCACGCAACATCACCCGCATTACCCGCTCAATCCATATGTGCCAATCATGACTCTTCAGACCAAGTATTTTCAATTTCTCAAGACTCGCTCCCCTCTTTAGATTCGCTGCATATCCATCGAGGAACATCAACCGCATTTTCACCTAGAATAGCCTTTCCCTCATAGCTCGCCTTTCAAGATTGAACCATGCCTTTGGCTTCACTATGCTTTGCTTTCCTTTCCGTTGTTGCAAGTTTTGCAACGGTCTATCACATAGAGCCTCCAGGTCGATTCTAGCCTTAGGATTATCTTTTGACTTCCCCTCTATGCCGAACAATCTACCAAAAATGGCCTCTGCAATATTCTTTTCAGTGTGCATCACGTCGATGTTGTGTGGGCAAAGCAGGTCTTTGAAGTAAGGCAGATCCCATAAGCATGACTTGTGAGTCCAGGCGTGTTCCGTATTATACCCTTTGAAGTATCCTGGACACAAAGGATCAGGCTCGAGAGCGTTTAACTGATCAAGGGTCTGTTGGCCTATCAACGCAGCTCGTGCAGTGTTTTTGAAAACTCTACCTTTGATGAAATTCTTCTTGTCTTTTCTGAACTTATGGTGAGGATTCAGGAATTATCTATGCATGTAGAAGCAAGAATACTTGCGACCAGCCTGCAGCTAACGGAACTTAAGATCTACCTTTCATGTGGTGCACGCTAACCTTCCATGCACACACCAGCCAACGAATAGCGCAAACGTCGGATAATCATGCATCGAGTACATGTACCACACATGCATTTTGAAATTTGTTTTGGTAGCCGTGTCGTAGGTCTTGATCCCATTATCCCAGGCTTCTTGCAACTCATCCTTAAGCGGCTGCATGTACACATTCATATTCTTCCCCGGAGAGTTGGGCCCTGGAATTATCAACGTCAGGAAAATGTTCTTTCTTTTCATAATCTCTCCGTGTGGGAAATTTAGTGGAATGACAAATACAGGCCAACAACTGTATTGTGCTGCCATCATACCATACACATTGAACCCATCCGTGTTGATGGAAAATCTAGGTTGCCTTGGATCTTACGATTTATCCTTATGTAATGCATCGAAGTACCTCCACGCAAAACCATCTGAAGTGCGTACCAGCATCTTGTTCCCATCCGCATCTAGTTCAGATCTTTTGCCCAATTTGTGCCATGTCATCTATCTGGCCGTCTCTTCGACCACGAAAAGACGTTGAAGTCTTGGTATGATTGGCAGATACCGAAGAACACTAATGGGGATTTTGGTCTGATTCTTCTCACCCATACCGTTGTCTACCACAATATACCTGGACGAATTGCAAATGGGGCAATAGTTCAAGGCCGCATACTCAAGCCTAAATAAGGCACATCCATTCTCACAGGCATGTATCTTCTCATAAGGCATCTTAAGTACACGGAGGAGTTTCTCTGACTGGTACAGGTTTGCGCGCAGTACATGGCCTTTGGGTCGAAAGCGTCCAAGTATCATCATCATCGCGTCGTAGCATTCTCTGCCTAGGGTGAATTGAGCCTTCAGAGCCATTACTTGCGCGATGGCATCCAGTTGCCAAAGCTCAGTCTGCTAGTGGAGAGGATGTTTTGAAGACTCCAACATTTCATAGAAGGCCTTTGCAGATTCCTCCATCTCATCGTCTGAATCCCGGGCATCATCAAAGTCTTGCACCATGTCTTCAATCCCGGTATCATGCTCGTCGGTGCGATGACGAATCACCTCAGCTCTGGCACGTTGGTCAGACTCACCATGAAAAGTCCACGCCGTATAATTAGGCATAAAACCCCACTTCTGCAGGTGTTTACCCATTTCAAACTTTGTCTGCTTTTTCTAGTTGTCGCAGTTGGGACAGAGGGACCATGTTTTTTGCTGGCCATTTGCAAATGCGGCTCTCACAAACCCCCTGGTTTTTGTTAACCATTCATGGGTCATGTCTTTCTGACTAGGGTGGCCAGCATACATCTAAGCACGATCACTCATGTTGCCTAGCTACCTATGGGGGCACAAGAAATAAATATATAATTCATCATCTACATTCATACGCTAATCAAGTTCGTCAGTTTTATTACGTCCATGCAACCTACACGCTAATAGGTAAAGGTAATAGGTAAAGGTAGGTCCTAATACCACCCGAGTATGTGTAGATTGGGTTCGTTTTCCCATGCTTTACTCCAGATGTGACGCAGAATTTCGGCAGCACCTCCCCGCTGTTTTCCTGATACACGTCTCGGCCATAAGCAGAGAGGATGTCACTACTGGAATTCAGTTATTTGCCGTCACCCCCTTCTTTGTCGTTAGCCAACGGATGGCAAAGACCCTATTTGCCGTCAGTCACCAGGAAACCGACGGCAAAGAGCTGGCGGACGGCAAAGAGCAGGAGGGCAGATGGCAAAGAGCCCACCGCACACCCCCTCCCACCCAATAACGGGCGCTCCCTTTGCCGTCTGCCCTCCTTCTCTTTGCCGTCCGGGGGGGGGGGGGGGGGGAGGACGACAAAGCGAGCCCCCCCTAAAGGCCGTCTCCCCACCCCATCCCCCCATCTCTTGTTCTTTGTCGTCGGGGGGCGGACGACAAAGAGAGCCCCCCCTAACGGCCATCTCCCCACCCCAGTCTCCTCCGCTCCGACAGTTCACTGTTTCTCTCAGCCACTCGTCCCCTTCCCGCCGGCCGGCTCCCCTCCGGCCGGCCGCATCCTCCCCCGCCTCCTCCTCCCCTCCCGCGGCACCCCTCCTCCCCGCCCTCCGTCAGCCTCCCCTCCCGACCCTTCCTCCCCGCGGCCTCCTCCCTCCACCCTCCTCCCCGCGCCCTCCTCCCCACACCCCTCCTCCCCGCCCGCCGGCCGCCTCTGCTCCCGCCTGCCGCCCGCCTCCTCTCCCCCCGTCGGCCGCCTCCCCTCCCGCCCGCCGGCCGCCTCCCATCCCGCCCCCTACTCCCCGCGCCCTCCTGCCCGTGCACTCCTCCCCACACCCTCCTCCCCGCCCGCCGGCCGCCTCCCCTCCCACCTGCCGGCCGCCTCCCCTCCCGCCCGCCCGCCGCCTCCCCTCCCGGCAGCCGGCCGCCTCCCCTCCCACCCCTCCTCCCCGCCCCTATTCCCCGGCTGCCCACCGCCCATAGGTGAGTTTTTTTATTTAATTAGATTTAGTTAGTTGAATTAGTTATTTGATTTAGTGGTAGTTTAGTTAGTTGTTTTAGTTAAATAGTAGATTTAGTCCTAGGTTTAGTTAATTAGTGCTAGGTTATTTGTTATTTGTTAATTTAGAGGTAGATTCTATTTTGTTAATTAGTGGTAGATTCTTTTTTAGTTCATGATTGGTAGATTCTGTTTTTGTTATTTTTTTTGCTGTTTAGTGCTATATAGGTTTAGCGATAGGTTTAGTGATAGGTTTAGATTCTACATAGTCATAATTGAAATAAGTAGAAAAAAGATGAAGAATAAAAGAAGAATAAGAACATAAGGGAAGAAGAATAAGAAGAAGAGGAGGAGGAGGAGAAGGGTAAAAAGAAGAAGAAGAAGAAGAAGAAGAAGAAGAAGAAGAAAAAGAGGAGAGAGGTGAAGAATAAAGTAGACGAAAAAGGAAAAGAAGGAAGAAGAAGAAGAAGAAGAAGAGGGAAATGGAAAAGAAGGAAGAAGAAGAAGAAGAAGAAGAAGAAGAAAAGGAAGGAAGGAAGAAGAAGAAGAAGAAAAGGAAGAGGAGGAAAAAAAGAAGATGAAGAAGAAGACAATGACACCCTGACACCTCGACACCCTACGATGCCAGACACCCCGACACGATATCCTGACGACACCCTGGCTGAATACGCCGCCCCTGACGCCACTGACCCCAAACCCCCGACCTCCGACACCTCTTGGGCCTCTTGTTGACACAAAAGTCCCCCGACCACCGACCCCTGACGCCACTGACCCTGGACCCCCGACGACACTGACCCCCGACCACCGACGCCACTAACCCCCGAACCCCGATGCCACCAACACCCGACACCATCGACCCTCGACGACACTGGGTTCCAACGCCACTAACCCCCGACCCCCAACAACTCTTTTGCCTCCGGTTGAACGAGAAGGTGCTTTTCGGCCTTCCACAAACAGACGGGGTCATAGTTTTATAAATTATGAGTTAGGTCACATATTTTCCGATTATGTTAATTATAAAAACTTCGTATTTGTGTTGATCGTGTGAGTTTCAATGTGCAGTTGTTCGACGACCTCCACGTGCGTCGGACGAGCTCCGCCCTAGCGTTTGTTGGTGAGCACAAATGACTTCGCCTCCTACCCCCTTAATTTGCTCTATCCCGGTCTTCGTGCCGATGAAACTTGCTAGCTATAGGTTTCTTCAATCATGAGTATGCGTGACCAGTATGCATGTCCCGTTCGAAAGGGCGACATCTATAAATATGCATTTCTTTACATATTTATAACCGCCATCCTTTCGAATTGTCCAACATTATCCATGGACAGCCCGAGTATGTGTAGATTGGGTTTGTTTTCCCGTATGCTGTGCTCCAGATCCGATGCGGAATTTCATCAGTGCCTCCCCTGTTGTTCTTCGGGTACACATCCTCTCTGCTTATTGCCGAGACGTGTATCAAGAGAACAGCGGGGAGGTGCTGCCGAAATTCTGCGTCGCATCTAGAGCAGAGCATGGGAAAACGAACCCGATCTACACATACTCGGGTGGGATTAGGACCTATCTTTACCTATTAGCGTGTAGGTTGCATGGACGTAATAAAACTGACAAACTTGATTAGCGTATGAATATAGATTATGAATTATATATTTATTTCTTGTGCCCCATAGGTAGCTAGGCAACATGAGTGATCGTGCTTGGATGTACACTGGTCACCCTAGTCAGAAAGACATGACCCATGAATGGTTAACAAAAACCAGGGGGTTTGTGAGAGCCGCATTTGCAAATGGCCAGCAAAAAACATGGTGCCCCTGTCCCAACTGCGACAACTACAAAAAGCAGACAGGGTTTGAAATGGGTAAACAACTGCAGAAGTGGGGTTTTACGCCTAATTATACGGTGTGGACTTTTCATGGTGAGTCTGACCAACGTGCCAGAGCTGAGGTGATTCGTCGTCGCACCGATGAGCATGCTACCGGGATTGAAGACATGGTGCAAGACTTTGATGATGGTCGGGATTCGGACGATGAGATGGAGGAATCTGCAAAGGCCTTCTATGAAATGTTGGAGTCTTCAAAACGTCCTCTCCACGAGCAGACAGAGGTTTGTCAGCTGGATGCCATCGCGCAAGTAATGGCTCTGAAGGCTCAATTCAACCTAGGCAGAGAATGCTACGACGCGATGATGACGATATTTGGACGCTTTCTACCCAAAGGCCATGTGCTGCCTGCAAACTTGTACCACTCAAAGAAAATCCTTCGTGTACTTAAGATGCCCTATGAGAAGATACATGCCTGTGAGAATGGATGTGCCTTATTTAGGCTTGAGTATGCGGCCTTGAACTATTGCCCCATTTGCAATTCTTGCAGGTATATTGTGGTAGACAATGGCATGGGTGAGAAGAATCAGACCAAAATCCCCATTAGTGTTCTTCGGTATCTGGCAATCGTACGAAGACTTAAACGTCTTCTCATGGTCGAAGAGATGACCAGACAGATGACATGGCACAAATTGGGGAAAAGAACCGAACTAGATGCGGATGGGAACAAGATGCTGGTACACACTTCAGATGGTTTTGCGTGGAGGCACTTCGATGCATTACATAAGGATAAATCGGAAGATCCAAGGCAACCTAGAGTTTCCATCATCACGGATGGGTTCAATGTGTATGCTATGACGGCAGCACAATACAGTTCTTGGCCTGTATTTGTCATCCCACTAAATTTGCCACCCGGAGAGATTATGAAATGAAAGAACATTTTCCTAACGTTGATAATTCCAGGGCCCAACTAGCCGGGGAAAAATATGAATGTGTACATGCAGCTGCTTAAGGATGAGTTGCAATAAGCCTGGGATAATGGGATCAATACCTACGACGCCGCTACCAAAACAAATTTCAAAATGCATGTGTGTTACATGTACTCGACGCATGATTATCCAACGTTTGCGCTATTCGCTGGCTGATGTGTGCATGGAAGGTTCCTCTGCACCACATGCAAGGCAGCTCTTCAGTTCCGTTGGCTGCAGGCTGGTCGCAAGTATTCTTGCTTCGACATGCATAGACAATTCCTGGATCCTGATCATAAGTTCAGAAAAGACAAGAAGAACTTCATCAAAGGTAGAGTTGTCAAAAACACTGCACCAACTGCGTTGACAGGCCAACAGACCCTTGATCAGTTAAACGCTCTCGAGCCTGATCCTTTGCGTCTAGGATACTTCAAAGGGTATAATACGGAACACGCCTGGACTAACCAGTCATGCTTATGGGATCTACCTTACTTCAAAGACCTCCTTTGCCCACACAACATTGACGTGATGCACACTAAAAAGAATACTGCGGAGGCCATTTTTGGTACATTGTTCGGCATAGAGGGGAAGTCAAAAGATAATCCTAAGGCTAGAATCGACCTGGAGGCTCTATGTGATAGACCGTTGCAAAACTTGCAACAACGGAAAGGAAAGCAAAGCATAGCGAAGCCAAAGGCATGGTTCAATCTTGAAAGGCCAGCTATGAGGGAAATGCTATAGTGAGTGAAAATGTGGTTGATGTTCCCCGATGGGTATGCTGCGAATCTAAAGAGGGGAGCGAGTCTTGGGAAATTGAAAATATTTGGGCTCAAGAGTCATGATTGGCACATATGGATTGAGCGGGTAATGCCGGTGATGTTGCGTGGCTTTATCCCTGAGGATGAATGGCTAGTATTGGCAGAGCTGAGCTATTTCTTCCGTTCTCTTTGTGCGAAAGAACTATCGCCTAGCGTGCTAGATGAAAGGGAAGAGTTGGCGCCGGAGTTGATCTGCAAATTAGAAAAGATCTTTCCACCGGGTTTCTTTAATCCAATGCAATATTTGATTTTGCATCTCCCGACCGAGGCAAGAATGGGGGGGGGGGCGTTCAAAATCGATGGTGCTACTCAACTGAGAGGATGCAGAAGACGCTTCCAGCTAAGTGTAAAAATAAACATAGAATTGAAGCATCGATGGCCGAGGCATTCATTACTGAGGAGGCGGGAAACTTCATGACAGCATAATACGAAGCCAAAAATCATCATTTGCATAACCCGAAGCCTCGGTACAATGATGGCGATCCAAAAAAAGTTTGATCCAACCTCAGCCTATTCAAAGGTAAGCTCGCACCATCCAGTGCTTCGGAAGGGAAATCGTTGGATGTCAAAGAATGGCGGACCATTTCTTTGTATATCTTCACCAACCTAACAGAAGTGCGGCCATACATCGAGTAAGTTGTCGGTAATTTATTGTTTCGCAAGTTCTAATTGCTATGAACTACTCTTATTCCCGGATATTTGATATGGTCGATACGTCGCCGAATTCTCGGATGGAGCGGTCATCGAAAAGGATTCCGTTGAAGAGTATGAGCTTCTCGCAAAGCATGGAGGCGACTATCCCGGTTTCATCTCTTTGTTCAAACAAAGGGTAATCAATTACCATTAAGGGCCAATTTGATTTCTTGTTCTAATTTGCGGCTAATGCATCCATTCTTTCGTATTAAACTTGTAGGCTGATGCAGAGTCTATGGATGCTGAGTTGAGACAAGTCGCTAATGGTTTTGACTATAAGGTCCCTTCATTTGACAAATACAACATCAACGGGTATCACTTTCGTACCTTTGGCAAAGAGCTATCTATGCCCGACCTAAAGACTACAAATTGTTCTGTCTGTGCTATCGGCGAAGGAGACACCGAGTATTATGGAAGAGTTGACGCAATTTATGAACTTCTATTCTATGGTGAAAACCCACCGACCGTTGTAGTCTTCAAATGTTATTGGTTTGAGCCGAGGGAGACTAGAAGGACTCATGAACATATAGGACTAGTCGAAATCAACCAAAACACCCACTTAGATCTTCCCGATGTCTATATTACGGCTCAACAGGCGACACAAGTTTTCTATCTACCGTGGGCTTGCGAAACTGACCCAAATCTCAAAGGTTGGGATGTCGTTTATGAAGTACCACCACATTTTAGACCACCTACCCTCAATGAAGAGGATTAAGAACCTCACATTAACCCAGACACATATGAAGGAGAATTCTTCTAAGAAACCCGTATGTCCAAGAAATGTTTCAAGAACCGCTCTACTTCACCCCAGAACATTGAAGTAGACAGCGACAGTGAATCCGTCTTAACCCCTGAGCCCGAACAGGAAGAGCTGGAAGAAGAAGAGGCTACTGTTGCGGATGACCTGTCACTTCCTGAGCCATTACATAATGGTGGCCTTCCACATGTTCTTCGTGATAGTGATGATGATGATGCATTTATTGATGATAGTGATGATCATGATGCATTTATTGACCCCGAAGCATATATAGACGAGATCGATTGTTATTAGTTCATGTTAGGTATTCAACTATTATACTATATATAAATTTGGAGTTCATGTTAGGTATTCAATTTTTATTAGTCATGTTGGTATTTATGACGATGATACACTTAAATTATATACATTTTATTACTCATGTTGGTATTTATGTTGTACTAATTTCATTTACTCTTTGTCATGACAGGTGTTGAAAGATGGTGGGAAAGGGTCGAAAGCACTCCACGGCTCCTTCTTCATCGGCGGGTGATGGGATGGGTACTTCCTTTCCCACCTCGCCTCTACGGAGAGTGTTGCTCTCTACTCTGCAAGGAGCGCCCCCGTGAGAGGAGGTCGACCCCCCGCGAAGCTGAGAGGTACTAAAGGTACACGTTGTATTCATGTTGGTATTTATGTTGGACTCATGTTGTATGCATATTGGTATTTATATACATTTTATTACTCATGTTGGTATTTATGTTGTACTAAAGGTACATGTGGCCGCGGGAGAGGTAGGGCGGTGTCTGCCACGCCATCTGAGGTGGCGGCTACACGGTCTCCGCCACCACCCCAAGCTGATTCACCTAAGAACATGACTTATAGGGTGGATTCGTCTCAGGTGGAGGCTACACGGTCTCCGGTTCACGAGCCTCAGGTCGACGAGCCTTCGACCCATGAGACTCGTATCCCTGAGGCTTCATTACAGGCGACTCCGGAGTAAAGCAGGGATGAGGGTACGTCCCAAGAGACCAAGTGGGATACCTGGGCTCAGCCAAGTGGCCATGCTGGTAGCGACGAGGAGCTGGGTGCCGGGTCTACCATCTACCAGCATGGTAGTTCGGGCTCCCGCTCGTGCCGGCGACCCCCAAGCAGAGGTGGTCGATTAGGCCAAATGGGGACAAGTAAGTTAATTTACTCTTATTTAACCTTTTGCCTTCACGTTTTCTCAAATATCAAATGTTTTGGCTTTAATTTGTCATACTGTAGGGGTTGGATTGTTGCCAAGGGTGTCCGCAAGCCCAACAGCGTCCTTGGCGTGCTTTGCCGTAAAAACTTCCGAGGATTTGTTACGTTGCCCGGTCGGGAGCGAGAGGTAGGAATGACCTGGGAGCAATACTTGGGTGCCCCGGCCCCGCCGGAGGTGGAGATCGACGGTGTTTTGTGCGACACGAGGGCGGACATGGTGATCCAAGAGTTCTGGGTAATTTCTCCTTCACACAATTATAAATCAACCATAGCTATTTATTGTACTAATCGGTGTTGTCTCGTTTGCAGACCTACTACAGGTGTGAGGATTGATACGAGAAGGACACGGCAAAGGTTATCGAAACCGAATGTTGCCGCCTACTTCAAAACTTTCGGCATGAGGCTCGGGTGCAGGCTGTTCGAGACTACTATGCCACGCGGCGTATTAGTATTTACAAGGCGTAGTGTCGTGATGCTAAGATGGAGAAGGAGCATTACATGAAGGTAATTACATATTATTAAGGCTTTGTAGTTAGTTTCCTTGATTTGGTTCTTACGCGTTCAAATTTCTCTTTTTTAACTTAGGTGCCCCCGAGATGGTGTGTGGATAAGATGGATTGTTGGGAGGCCTTGGTGGATCAGTGGTGCTCCGAAACGTCGGAGGCCAGCCACAACAACGCCAAGGAGAGGCGTGGAAAAATGGTTGGTGTGCACCATCAAGGGAGCGTGAAGTTAATCCAATTTGGCGAGAACTGGGTATGTGGTTTGCTTCATGCCTCATGCAATTCATTCTTAATGCTATCTTGAGCCCTTTACTAATACAATTTTCCTCTCTCTCTTTTAGGTGCGTCACAATAAGACAGAGGTGCCATAGATGTACGACATGTATGCGATGGCCCATACTGCCTTGTACAAGGAGGTCAAGGCATTCTCTGAGTCTGACCTCGAGCATCCTGAAAACTTCACCAACATCTCCTCCCACGACAAGCTCGTGAAGTACATAGATCACGGGAAGGCGAGGAAAGGGGAGGACTTTAACCCGAGCGAGGGGCCTATTGATCTAGAGCTGGTGAAGATAGCTGGCAACGGGAGGCCCCATGGCTCGATCGCCATTGGAGACGGCCTTATACGTTGTCCTAGCACTCTCCGGCCGATAAAGGCATGCAAAACAAGCTCTTGTCCGGAGATAACACGTCTTCCACGGCGAGTCGAGCTCTCCATCGAGGTTAGTTTAATGGACTCAACTATCTTTCCGCATTATGTTGCGTGTTGGAACCAATATGATTACATTGCTAACAATGAGTTGTGTTGCAGGCTGCTATTCAGAAAGAGAGAGAGGCAATGCAGGCGGCTATGGCGGAGAAGGATAAGGAATTTAGGGAGCTGGAGGAGAGGACGACTGCATTGGTGGAGGCGGAGAGGGCACGGAATGATGCGTCTAACAGGGCCATATACGAGCTCTTCATGGTAAGTTTCGTCTTCATGTTATTTCAAATCTTGCATTTGAATGTCCGTTGCATTAATAAATAAAAAGTTTGACTTGTCGAAAAAAATGTACAGTCTATGTGCGAGAAGAGCGGCCAAGTCCCTCCGCCGATGCAAGTCATTAACGTGGCGGGGACGGTGAGTTTCATTTCAGTGCAGTGATCTTAAGAGTGTCCTCATGCTAACTACACATTGCAAACTATGTTTGGTGCAGAATATCTCCCGAAATGCATCGCACGACCCTTCTACAGTCGAGCCTTCTCCAGGGCAGTCTTCTCCAGGTGAAACAAGCCAGACCCACCGCGCTTCACCGCCTTGATGACGATAATGGTATGTTATTTCTAGTGTTTTAATAAAAAATAGCTAGACTTTAATCTAAATGACATAATTAGCTTAATTAGCTCCAAAATGTCTATATTGGCTAATTATCCTACGAAATGACATAATTAGCTTAGTTAGCTCCAACATGACGTATTTAATAAAAAATGACCTATAGTTAGCTAAGTTCTCTCCTAAATGACATAATAAGGCTTATGTAGCTGCAAGATGACCTATTCCCCCTATCTTAGGTATTAAATGGCCTATAATTAGCCTAGCTAGATCCAAAATGGCTTAATAAGCATAGTTTGCTCCGGAATGACCTATTTTACCCAAGTTAGCTCCGAAACGACCTATAGTTAGCTAGGGTTCCACCTAAATGACATTATTAGCTTAGTTAGCTCCTAAATGGTCTATTTAATAAAACATGACCTGTACTTAGCTAATTATACTCGAAATGACATAATTAGCTCCAAAAAGGCATTCTTAGCTAATTTAGTCCGAAGAAGGGGACAAGAGGAGAAGAAAGAGGAAAAATGAGAGGAAGGAAGAAGAAGAAGAAGAGAAGAAGAAGAAGGAGAAGTAGGAGGATAAGAAGAAGGAGAAGAAGGAGGAGAAGAAAGAGAAGGAACTCCTCCTTCTCCTTCTTCTTCCTCCTTCTTCCTCCTTCTCCTTCTCCTTCTTCTTTTCTTCTTATTCTCCTCTTCATTCTCCTTCTCCTCCTCCTCCTCCTCCTTCTTTTACTTCTTCTTCTCTTTCTCTTCTTCTACGTAGCTTAGACTCATCCAAGAAAGGCTAAATTGGCTAATTATCCTATGAAATGACATAATTTGCTTAGTTAGCTCCAAAATGACCTATTTAATAAAAAATGACCTATAGTTAGATAAGTTCTCTCGTAAATGACATAATAAGGCTTACGTAGCTGCAAGATGACCTATTCCCCCTAACTTAGGTATTAAATGGCCTATAATTAGCCTAGCTAGATCCAAAATGGCTTAATAAGCATAGTTTTCTTCGGAATGAACTATTTTACCCAAGTTAGGTCCGAAACGACCTATAGTTAGCTAGGGTTCCACCTAAATGACATAATTAGCTTCGTTAGCTCCTAAATGGCCTATACTTAGCTAATTTCTCTCCGAAATAACCTATATACACTTGTTCATCTAGTATTATTCTTCTAACTTTCTTATTTGTCATTTTGCAAATTACATTCACTTCAGGGGAAGCCTGGATTATATTGATGGAATGCTCGAAGATGATTTATTGTACCATGGCTTGTATTGAAACTATTGTAGTTTATGGATATATATGAAACTTTGTATGCATGTGGATGAAACTGGTGTAATATATGGTTTGGTACAGATGCAACTTGCATAATATGTATGCACTATGGATGAGAGTTATTTTAATATGGTTATGAGTACGGAAAGAAATTTATATATGTCAAATATATATATATATATATATATATATATATCCTGATTATGGTTAAAAATGCTGGATACAATGAAAAATAAATCCTGATTATCCATTGTAGTATGTGCCATCCCATTTAATTTGCCGTCTGCCCCTTCATGGCAAAGATTCTTTGCCGTCCGTTTTAAAAAAGCAGGCGGCAAAGAACCTCTTCACCGGATTTTTTTTGTCGTCTACTTTGCCGTCTGCTAACCGACGACAAAGCCTTTGCCGTCCGTGGTTCCCGCCTTTGTCGTCTGCCATGGCAGACGGCAAATTTCCGAATTTCAGTAGTGTGTGTACCCGGAAAACAACAGGGAGGCACTGATGAAATTCTGCATCGGATCCAGAGCACAGCATGCGGGAAAACGAACCCAATCTTCACATACTCAGGCTGTCCATGGATAATGTTGGACAATTCGAAAGGATGGCGGTTATAAATATGCAAAGAAATGCATATTTATAGATGTCGCCCTTTCGAATAGGAGACACATACTGGTCACGCATTACTCATGATTGAAGAAACCTATAGCTAGCAAGTTTCATCGGCACGAAGACCGGGAAAGAGCAAATTAAGCTGGTAGTAGGAGAAGTCATTTGTGCTCACCAACAAACGCAAGGGCGGAGCTCGTCCAACGCACGTGGAGGTCGTCGAACAACTGCACATTGAAATTCACACGCTCAACACTAATACGATGTTTTTATAATGAACATAATCAGAAAATATGTGGCCTAACTCATAATTTACAAAACTATGACCCCCGTCGGCCTCTAGAAGGCCGAAATGCACCTTCTCATTCAACAATAGGCATAAGAGGTGTCGGGGGTCGGGGCTTAGTGGCGTCGAGGGTCGGTGGTGTCGGGTGTCGGTGGTGTCGGGGGTCGGGGGTCGGGGGTTAGTTGCGTCGGTGGTCGGGGGTCAGTGTCGTCGAGGGTCGAGGGTCACTGGTGTCGGGGCTTGGTGTCTTTTCAGTCAACAAGAGGCCGAACAGGTGTCGGGGGTCGGGGGTCGAGGGTCAGTGGCGTCGGGCGTCGGGGATCGAACGTCGGGGGTCGGTAGTCAGTGGCGTCGGGGGTCGAGGGTCGAGGGTCAGTGGCATCGGGCGTCAGGGGTCGGGGGTCGAGGGTTAGTGCCAGGGTGCCGGGGTTCCTTTTTCCTATCCTTTCTTCTTTTCCTATCTCTTCTTTTTGTTCTTCTTCTTGATCATCTTCTTCTTCTTATTCTTCTTCTTTTTTCTCCTCCTCCTCCTCCTCCTCTTCTTTTTCTTCTTTCTTTTCTCTTTCTCCTCCTCTCCTCTTTCTTCTTCTTCTTCTTCTTCTTCTTCTTCTTTTTTATTCTAGTTTTTTTCTTCTATTATTATCTTCTAAGTTTTTTCTTTTCTATCTATTTTTTCTATCTATTTTATTCTACCTAAAATAACTATCCTCTAAGTTATTTTTTTCTATCTAGTACCTAATAATCTAACTATCTAAGTTAACAGAAAAAATAGAAAAAAATAACTATGCAATTTAAAAAAAATGGGTACCGGAGTTGGGGACGACTGGTGAGGGGAGGGGCGTCGCCGGAAGCCGGTCAGGGGAGGGGCGGCGCCGGGGGCGTCACCCGCAGCCGGTGAGAGGAGCGGCGGTGGAAGGGGCGGTTGAGGGGAGGGGCGGCGCAGGGGGCGGTTGAGGGGAGGGGCGGCGCAGGGGGCCGCGGCGGCGAGTGAGGAGAGGGGGCGGCGCAGGGGGCCGGCGGCGAGTGAGGAGAGGGGGCGCAGGGGGCCGGCGGCGAGTGAGGAGAGGGGGCGCAGGGGGCCGGCGGTGAGTGAGGAGAGGGGGCGGCCCAGGGGGGCTGCACCGGGGGCGGGCGGCGTAGGAGGCTGCACCAGTGGACGTCGGGGCGGCGTGGTGAGGGGAGGGACGTTGGGGCGGCGCGGGAGGGACGTTGGGGCGGCGCGGGAGGGACGTCATGCGCGTGGTGGATTCGAGCAGGCCTGGGGCTCCGTGGGAGGAGGGGGTTGGCCTGATGGTGGTTGGTGGGTCGACCCTTTGCCGTTCGCCGTGCCTCCAGGCAGATGGCAAAGGGGCGGGGTGGGGAAGCATCGGGTGGGGGCAACTGCCGTCCCCTTTGCCATCCGCCGTTCCCCCAGGCAGACGACAAAGGACCCCCCAGGCCGAAGGCAAAGGGGAGGGGTGGGTGGGGTGGGGGTTTCGGCCGTTTGGGTGGGTGGGGGTGGGGGCTTTGCCATCCTCCCGCCCGTTGCCGCCCGCCCTTTGCCGTCTGCATAAGGTACTAGCGACCATTTGCAAGTTTTGAAAAAGTAGACTTGGAGTGTCAACAAAATAAGAGTGGAAGGCTAGAGCATAACCTTAAATTTCTTTGAAGATTTAAGAGAGTCGTGAAATATATAGGTTTTGTAAGTATTTCTGAAGGATCTAGGAAGCAGTTTTATCCTAAACTAACATCCGTGCTAACTAAGGGCTTCCTATAGTCAGGATGGCTCTGATAACAGCTCTATGGGGACCCCGACTTACGAGTCGAGATCGCCGTGCTCAGTGATCCCAGAGATCAATGCTCACCGAACACAGATACAGAATAAAAGAGTCTTACATCCATACATATCGTTTGATACAATGAATGACCACTTCGGTCGAGTCTTACATATATAGGGTCTTATAGGCCAACACACCAAAGTGGACCAATAACGGAATTATTGGTTGAAAGCGTGCACGCATGCCATTAGCCTTAACCTACAGGCATTCTGACTCGAAAACACCCTATCTCGCATGAACGCCTCCGAGCTAATCTTCGCCATATCCTATTCTTGCATACCTGGACAATGAAATAATCTATGGCAAGCCAATGAGTACTTTGAATGTACTCGCAAACAGCACATGACATGAACAACGAAAGTGAAGTATAACAGTATCATGCATCTCTTGTGTAACTCATCTGGGTGAAATGATCATGAATATGCATCAAGTTAAAGAATTACTCTTGAAGAACAGGTTATAGATATCAATATATCTACCGAGGGCTGAACCATCCGGGTTTACCCTATATGCCAAGTCACCGAACTTGGTCATATAACTGCTATCATAGCAACACCTTTCTCATCACCATACACATAAACACGCAACTCATGCACACTTGGTTTATGTGGAAATAACAGGATGTAGTTTAAGAAGGATTACCCAACTGTCCTTGACCGTGTACATGGCTATTCGAATATTTTACACTCTGCAGAGGTAGTACACTAGATCCACGCGATCTGGGAAACTTCCATATCATCCACGACTCGCGGTATGTCACATACCCGAGGTAAGTACCCGATCAATGCCTTTCCCCTGACTATACTAGACAAAGAGATCCACTCGATTGGTACCCAGCCCACATGTTGTACGTCTTGTGAGCACCAACTCTCGACAGTACCAACCATGCGGGGACCAATGGTGCGACTGGAACTCATAAAAATGGCATAGTCGTCCTACCCGGCACGACCCCATCCCTAGAGTGACAACACATCACTCCCGCCACTAGTAATGTGGCTCTTTGCTAGCACCAACCAGAGTAATTAACATAGTCCCATCCCATAAGGGGTAACGTGGTCGTACTGGTAAGGTTGGGACGGTCGACACATCATAAATCTAATCCCATTTCCGCAACCTTACTCACACAAATACAGGGTGCATCACTTCACCAAAAGTGACCACCTAACTCATCATCACCCTCGGGCATTAGTGGCACCCGACGGGGTTTTAGTAAACTCTTGCTTTATGAGAACATCATGCTCATGATAGTGCTACTGCTATCTTTATTTGTCAACATGGTATTAGCATGACCCTCAAGGGGTAGGGTCAAGCTCAATGCATGTGCTCCGGGGAGCCTTCGGTAAAATCATATCAAATGATTACCGACACGTATGAACATATGCAACGGGAATACTTGGTATTTAACATGCAAAGTAACATATGCTCAGTCGTGGTCAAAGGGCTGCTTCCCTTGCTCACGTAAGTTCTCGGGGTCTTCGAGGTCTTCTGCTCCAACTCCGAATATTCCGTCTTCTCGTAACTATCATCGGAAACAACCACAGTAAGCCACATAGCAAGCAGAATAGAAGTGTTCTAAAAATAGAAGTTTCATTTTTCTTGGACTTCTCTGGTCACAGGAAAAATACCTGAAGATTGATATATGATATTTGGATCATCACGGAATTTTGAATGGATGAAAGGAGGACTAGGTGACCATTGAAGAAGCCAACAGAAATCATTCTGTTAAAAATGAGTGGAGGCACCCATTTAACATAGAATGATTTTAGAAATATTTAGGAAGTGGTTTCACTGGATTTGGAGTTGGTATGAATATTCTAGAGATTTTACAATGTGGAATAAATAGCAATAGGACCATTTATTTATTGCAACAGAAGTAAGTCACACCAAATGTTGACCAAGGTTCTAAAATTAGTACAGGATATAAGAAGGCTCTGGAAATTTGAATCACTCCAATTGGAGTTGATTTGAAGCCTATGGGATTTTTGCAAGATGGAGCTTTTATTATCCAGATTGGAATTCCAAAAATAACACAACAGGAAAACTACTTGGAAAAATGTGCAAATCATAGATCTTGATATGCCTTGATTTTTGGGACCTGCAGAAATTTGAATCAACATTTTTGGAGTTAGAATGAATTTATGGGAGGTTTTTGAAGATTGCAGATAAATGAAAAAGACAAAATGGGCCTCTAGACTTGGCTATCCTGCACACTAGGAGCTAAAGAAGGAGGTGGGCCGGCCCGGTTGCGCAGACCGCCTGGGAGGCATGTTGACGCCGAAGGCATACTCCTGCTAACGCGCCTTCGCGTGTGGGAGGCGCCAACGGTTAGGGCGCCGCCACTTAAAGGTGTGGGGGCCCGACCGGTGAGGGGCTGACGCGGGGCCCCGCCTGCAGGGTCGTCCCCTTCCTCTCGCTGGCACGAGAGAGCAGCGGGGTGGAGGTTGCCACGCGGATGCCGCGTCTCGGGCCACCCCCTACTCAGGTGAGAGCGTCGGCGAGCTCAGAAGGCTGCGCCGCCTCCATTCCCACACACGACACCAGCGAAGGGGCTGCAATAGGGGAGCCGGTGGCGCATCTGCGGGAGGTCGACGACCTCTCCAGCCCTGGCTCTAGCGGCGAAGGGAGGGAGATGGAGGCGAGGGGGAGTCCCCGTGGTTGGCCGGCTCTGAGAGGAGGCCTCCTGTAGGGCTTCGGCCATGGCAGAAAGAGGAGGGAAGAAGGGAATGGGAAGCTCGAGGAGGACCCGGGATGGATCCCAGGAGGAGAGGGAGAGGCTTTGGGAGGCTCAGGGCGCTCGGGGAACTCTCTAGTGGGGGAGGAGGAGCCGAGAAGGATCTCGGAGCTCTCTGGTGCACCCAGGGCACGCTGGCCACGCATCCCTGAGCCACTTTGGAGTCTTTCTAGCATCGTGGAGGGGTCAAAGTAGGAGGAGGGGATGCTCTGGTGCTCTGGGGCACACTGCCACTGTGGAACATAAGCTAGGAGACGAAGAAATGGTGCAGATCACCATTAGTGCAGGCTGAAAGCATGGTCACCGTGGCCACGCATGTCCAGGGTGACTGTTTGACCTGAAAAATATGTCTCTCATGTAGGGCATGCTTGCCAGAGGTCACTGGTGGAGTTTGGAACCAAGTGGAGCAGGGTTGAATGGGTGCTGACTATGATTTAGTTTGCAGCAGCAAACTTAAGGCTAGCAAAATTGTTTTGCACAGAGGGTTAATTGAGGTGAAACCTTGTCTAGCAGTGTTTTTAATAGAAGGACTACGAGACTGCAAAGTTTCAGCTCAAGAAAGAAAGTGTAGCTAGTACTTGCTGTACAAAGCCACATTTCAGCCAGAAATCAACTTGAGGAGGTGCTGCTCATTTTCTCCACATCAGAATGCCATATCTTGGTTCTAAATGAAGCTTTGGCACACTAGAGACGCTTTGGAAAGAATTGGGGGCATTAGCTTAAGATGAAGTATGGGAAGAGAGGTGAAATATTGCTTCCAAGGGTAAAAATGAGAGAAAGTTACAAAGGTTCCTTCCCCAATAATTGACCAGTGGCCATGGAGATGTTACTGGAGGTGAAATGTAACTATGTGAGGCTATGGTAGAAAGTTGAGCTCAAGGATAAAAGTAGAAGGGGTCAAAGAAACCAATTTAGTGAGTGCACACAAGGTGGTTGATCTGTGGTTAGGCTACCAGATGGATTCCAATGGCTATGAAACTTAACATGATCAAATAATTGAGGAAAATAGGCTTGCCCACCGAATTTGGGGTTTGCTGGAGAAGTTTTCCAATGTAGAGTGGGAAAACCCCTAAATTGGGCAGAAATGGGTTTCTGCTTACAACCCTTTTCAAATAAATTCCCACAAATCCAATATTTGGTGTAGGGGGAATATTTGAGCATTAAAGCATGCACAAAAAGTTTCAGGTCAATTGGAGAAACTTTATAATCTAAAGTTTACCAAAGTCAGAAATCAACAGAGATGGTTTTGTGGGTCTTAGGACAAGTTCTTATATTCTCCTTGATGTACCACTTAGTGTGGATTCCTTATTGGAGATTTAGAACATCTCCACCAAATTTGAGCACAATTGGAGATACTTCACAATGTAGAGTTGCTCAAATTTGATTCTGGACACATAGGGTTTTAGAGTGATTAGGGGAGCCAAATCAACTTGGATTGAAATGAAACTTGGCAAGATCATCAATAATATCATAGATGACATGCTAGAATTTTACTGGAATTTATTGAAAATATTTCTCATAGAAATATTTCAAAAGCTTGAAATAGGAAGGAATGGTTTTGGAGAGATTTGCCCAATATTTTGAACATGACCATGTGTTGAACTCATAAACATGGAATAAATATATCCACTTAGTTTCCCTAAGTTTTCTTAAATATTTTGAAAGCAATAAAAATAACTTTCCTTCATAGGAGACCATTTCTTGCCTCACAGAAAGGCTTTTAAATAAAATAATAAAATACCTTTTAAAATAATACTATGGTGGTTTTTGGAAGACATTTTGATAATAGGTTTTAAATAGAATAATTGGTGCAAAAGAATTTCCCTAATTTGAGGACTTGTAGTACAAACCTCATCTCAGGGGTTTGAAAGTTTAATTCAAAGAAATGTTTTTTGGTGAAAATAATATTTGGTGAAAATAATATTTGGTGAAAATAGATATTTATCCTAAACACATGGCAAGATCATTAGGTAGGAGATCATTGAATGAGGAGGTGAGTAGGAGGATGGGTAGAATTAATGAGGAGCAATCACATGCATTCAAGCAAACATGCAAACAATAGTCACTCCAAGCATCACAAGCATTCACAATTTTTTTAATTGGTCCTAATTTTTCAAATAAGTTAATTTGTCAGGAAAGCCAAAAACTGGGTGTGACAGACCTTACCCCCTTAAGAAAATCTCGTCCCCGAGATTTGTTAAGGCGGAATCAAGGGTCTCCTCCTGTTATGCCGTCGGACTTACTAGCCGCAATAATCCAAATGCACGGTCTGATGGGGTCACCTCCAGAGTGCCACTTATTGGTGCATCTGCGTTCTATGAGGGCGTTGGAGAAAGGGAAAATTGTCATACCTGGTTGCTAGTCGTACTTGTTGCTTGGTACCTACTCCGGCTGACAAGTTGGCCCAGGGTCCGCCGTCAGCCTCTTCTTCTTCCTCTGATTCTTCTTTCTTGGGTGAGTACCGTGGGTGCCTCCACTTGCAGTGTCTAGGGCGTACGGTGCCCGGGGCCGCCCTACGGTGGTGTGCGGTGAGCCATCTTCCGACGCAGCGAGCACTCACCTCGCGGGCCTGGTATGTCGGCACTGCTTTGGGATTCCCAGCGAGCACCGACGACCGAGCGGCAAATGGGGCTGGTGGCCTGGCTAGTGGCTCTCCGAGCCTGGCTATAAATTGGCCAGGGAGCCCTTCTCGTTCTCCACCCAGCCTCGCTACTTGCTGCCGCTCCGGCCCTCTTCTTCTTCTTCTTCTTTTTGCAGGTGCTCGAGGAGGGATGCCAATGGCGGAACAGACCCCGGGATGGCTCATCATCTTCCTGTTCGGGATGGTGGCGTTGCAGGTCGGGGTCTCGACGCTGTACTGCGCGATCGTCCATGATGATCACCTAGATGCTGCCGCCCGCACGGCGGCTCTCTGCGGCGGCAGGATTCATGATGATTAGGCATCGGCTCGGCGCACGTGTGGTGTCCGTGTGGTCTCTTCTTGCGAAGGAACCGAGGTGTGCCATAGTGGCAAGTGGTTAGGCGTTGATGTGTTGTGTAGCTGTGAATGCAGTTGTGGTCCGGCTGGAGGTTGTTCCTGGTGGGTCTGTCCTTGCAGGCCTTACTTCCTAGCATGTTGTGGTCGGCGTAGTCGATGATGGAGTCACAATAAAATGCGTCGTTCTTCTGTGTCGTCGAGGCTCCTTGATCATGTGGATGCTTCACCATGCTCGTGGAGACTGTCTTCGGTTGCTGGAGGGTTGCAGTCTGAAGTGACTGTGGCTCATCTAAACAACACTGAGGCTCTCGTCCTCTCACTGGGTGAATAAGTGTGTCTTCAGTGAGGATGACCACATACTTCTCCCAAACAAGACATAAGCAAGGTGCTCATGAGTCAGGTGAGGAGAACGGGGACTTACCATGGGCGGGTACTGGCCACAATTGAACGACTTAGCATCGTCTTCTATGGTCGTAGTCCGTCCATCTTGTGGGTCAGCGAAGTTTTAGGGTCTAAAGGATCTTAGGATGTGGGCGAACCTTTATCATCTTACCTCTAAGCACTTTCCCTAGATGCCAATGGTTCGGCCTCAAATCTCGAGACGATATCACCTCATCTCATCGAAGATACCATCCCACGGGGGCCAACTCCTAATCGCTCATGCTAGTCAACTCCGTGTTGAGGGTAGAACTAAACCCATTACTACAAGCATAGCTTATCTATGATGCACATGCATTCCTATGCAATAACCTCGGGAGGCATACGAGCTCCTATGATTTAATTTAAGACACATCAGATCCAAATGTCCATCTAAGTCATCCAATGGACAAGGTACTACATTACTATCGTAAGGAAACACATAGTATACCCATCCAATATCTTGTTTCCTTCCTATGAATCCGATCAAGTGATCCATCAATCCGATCAATCATCACTGGACCTATCACTCCTACAAATCCAACATTGATAGGGTTCTACATAATCTCTTAGAGTCCTCATAATTCACATATTACTGCGAGGATTACGTCATAGTATATCCACCAACTACAATAATCATGGCCAACTAATCTCCAAGGCCAAACCACATAGGTTGTAAACCAACTTGACAACTCCAAGTATACGCACTCCATATCCACCGAGAAACATGGTATCATGATTGAGATTATCGGGCTAAATCCAATCTACTCCGAACCATGTGGTCTCTGTCATCCTCGATGCTCCATTCGGATTACCTATTTAAATCCAAGACTCATACCCAATAAGAATTCTACTTGATACTCCGAGTCTTCCTGATATGGCATCAAGGTTACAACGCTAGCTAAAGATAGAAGGATACTTGTTCACTGCGATCAGTTGTTCCATATGGAACCCGGTGCTAAGCGTGTTTTATCGGGGACCTACACGTGTTTTGTCATATCCGTGTACTAGACACGTGACTAAAAATTTTTGGAGCCGGAAAGGCATGTGGAGGTTAGCCTGGTCTAGTGTGGTTTCCCAATCTTGAGGTTAAAGCACCACTACTACGGGTTGCGTGCGGCTAAGCATAACACAGTTAGTGTGTTCAGTGTTAGCCATCCTTCGAAGTGGATACTTGGTGCATCTTGCCATGTTGTCTTCAGTTGTCGAGAGGGGTGGGAGAGAGATATCACGGGGGGAGTGTCTAAGGGTCTTAGTGCAATCAAACAAGCGTTGGAAAGTCAACTCAAACAAGGGCTAAAATCATTTGAACATCAAAATAATACGAGTGATATAACCGCATGATTGTTGCCTCAGCAAAAGTGCGACTTATATCAAAGCACAAATAACAAAAATAAGAAACACACAACATGGTCCATCCGAACCATTTCTGGGACTCAACTTCGCATAGGAAATTCACGACTTATCCTATCCTAGGTTCTGGGACTCGACAATCGTTCTTGCTTCGTACCCTGGAGGGGAGTCCGCTAAGTCTTCTAGACCTTCTCATGGTGTTGCCACGCCTCTTGTTGTCCCTTGCCGAAGAAATTCACTTGAGTTGTAAAGAACTCTTGTTGTATTCTCGTCTGGGAGTTACTGACGAAGGTGGTTCTTCATAGTTGTCATTGACAGGATCTTCTTGTCTTCATGATCTCGTCAGTGTCTTCTTGTCTTCTGAGGCTTCAAGAGTGTCAAGTGGACACCTTCATCCATCGATATTTGCAAGACCTGATAGAGTTCTGATATGTCAGTCATACTAATTGCGATATCGACACCTAGAGCGGGGGATGAAGAGAACCGTTTTCCTGCTCACTAAGGTGAGGCGGACCAAATGGCGAGGTTCTCATCCACCGGTGGTGGTCGATACAATCCTTATAATTGACATGATCGCTCTATCAGTGATACAGATCAAGGTTTGCATATATTATGTCCAGATTATTGTAGGCGAAAGTGGCATCAGTCTGGAACAGTGCCCAGGGTTTCACCATCTTCTAAGCCCCGATGTCCTTGTTCCTCATGGAGGTACTTTTGTTGGTGTTGTATAGTCGTTGAGTTGTCTTCTCTGTCTTTCAGCACAGGTGTTTGCCTGGAAAGATTATTTCCTTCCGGGCTGCCCACGAGGATTTCAATTTATGCCGTGGTCAGAGGGCATAAGCTACTAGCGACCATTTGCAAGTTTTGAAAAAGTAGACAAGGAGTATCAAGAAAATAAGAGTGGAAGGCTAGAGCATAACCTTCAATTTCTTTGAAGGTTTAGGAGAGTCGTGAAATATATAGGTTTTGTATGTATTTCTGAAGGATCTGGAAAGCCTTTTTATCCTAAACTAACGTTCGTCCTAACTAAGGGCTTCCTACAGTCAGGATGGATCTGATGCCAGCTCTGAGATTTTTGAAGATTGCAGATAAATGAAAAAGACAAAATGGTCCTCTAGACTTGGCTATCCTGCGCACTAGGCGCTAAAGAAGGAGCTGGGCCAGCCCGGTTCCGCAGACCGCCTGGGAGGTCTGTTGACACCGAAGGAGTACTCCTGCTAACGCGCCTTCGCGTGTGGGAGGCGCCAACGGTCAGGGCACCGCCACTTAAAGCCGGGGGGGGGGGGGGGCGACCGGTGAGGGGTTGATGCGGGTCCCCGCCTGCAGGGTCGTCCCCTTCCTCTCGCCGGCACGAGAGAGCAGCGGGGTGGAGGTTGCCACGCGGGCGCCGTGTCTCGGGCCACCCCATGCTCAGGTGAGAGCGTCGGCGAGCTCAGGAGGCTGCGCCGTCTCCATTCCCACACACGGCACACGCGGAGGGGCTGCAATAGGGGAGCCGACGGTGCATCTGCGTGAGGCCGACGACCTCTCTAGCCCCGGCTCTAGCAGCGAAGGAAGGGAGATGGAGGCGAGGGGGAGTCCCCGTGGTTGGCCGACTCTGAGAGGAGGCCTCCGGTAGGGCTTCGGCCATGGCAGAAAGCGGAGGGAAGAAGGGAATGGGAAGCTCGAGGAGGACCCGGGATGGATCCGAGGAGGAGAGGGAGAGGTTTTGGGAGGCTCAGGGCGCTCGGGGAATACTCTAGTGGGGGAGGAGAAGCCGAGAAGGATCTCAGAGATTTCTGGTGCACCCAGGGCACGGCTGCCACAATTCCCTTAGCAACTTTGGAGTCTTTCTAGCGTCGTGGAGGGGTCAAAGGAGGAGGAAAGGATGCCTTGGCGCTCTAGGGCACGCTGCTGCTGCGGAACATGAGCTAGGAGACGAAGAAATGGTGCAGAGCACCATTAGTGTAGCCTGACAGCGTGGTCACCATGGCCACGCGTGTCCAGGGTGACCGTTTGACCTGACAAAGATGTCTCTCATGTAAGGCATGCTTGCCAGAGGTCACTGGTGGAGTTTGGAGCCATGTGGAGGAGGTTTGAATGGGTGCTGACTATGATTTAGTTTGCAGCAGGAAACTTAAGGCTAGCAAAACTGGTTTGCACAGAGGGTTACTTGAGGTGAAACCTTGTCTAGCAGTGTTTTTAATAGAAGGACTACAAGACTGCAAAGTTTGAGCTCAAGAAAGCAAGTGTAGCTAGTACTTGCTGTACAAAGCCACATTTCAGCCAGAAATCAACTTGAGGAGGTGCTGCTCATTTTCTCCACATCAGCATGCCATATCTTGGTTCTAAATGAAACTTTGGCACACTAGAGAGGCTCTGGAAAGAATTGGGGGCATTAGCTTAAGCAGAAGTATGGGAAGAGAGGTGAAATAGTGCTTCTAAGGGTAAAAATGAGAGAAAGTTACAAAGGTTCCTTCCCCAATAATTGACCAGTGGCCATGGAGATGTTACTGGAGGTGAAATGTAACTATGTGAGGCTATGGTAGAAAGTTGAGCTCAAGGATAAAAGTGGAAGGGGTCAAAGAAGCCAATTTAGTGAGTACACACAAGGTGTTTGATCTGTGGTTAGGCTACCAGATGGATTCCAATGGTTATGAAACTTAACAGGATCAAATAATAGATGAAAATAGGCTTGCACACCAAATTTGGGATTTGCTGGTTTAGTTTTCCAATGTAGACTTGGAAGACCCCTAAATTGGGCAGAAATGGGTTTCTGCTTACAACCCTATTCAAATAAATTCCCACAAATCCAATATTTGGTGTAGGGGCATTATTTCAGCATTAAAGAATGCACAAAAAGTTTGAGGTCAATTGGAGAAACTTTATGATGTAAAGTTTACCGAAGTTAGAAATCAACAGAGAGGGTTTGGAGGGTCTTAGGACAAGTTCTTCTATTCTCCTTGATATTCCACTTGGTGTGGATGCCTTATTGGAGTTTTAGAACATGTCCACCAAATTTGAGCACAATTGGAGATACTTCACAATGTAGAGTTGCTCAAAGTTTGATTCTCGATAGATAGCAGGTAGTAGAAGTCACCAGGCCTGACATAGTCTGCCTTGAGACCATAGATAGCACTCTGATGCTGAACTCGAGGAATATCGAGCATCTTCACAAATTCTATGAGTGAGGAGCGGTTACCGGGCTGCCCGGTGACCCCTTTTGTACAAGTTTGTCCGACAAGGTTTGTAATCCTTTGTACAAAGCCGTGCGAGGACCCTATGCATAGTAAATAAAGCTAAGTCTTCTACAACTCCTTGTGAAAGCACATATTTATTTTTTATGTATCATACATGTGATATTGTGATCACTTTCTGACCCGCTTAAGGCAATCGCCGAACCGCCAAGGTTCCTAGCCTCATCTAGTTTCTTTACTTTCTTTTTTCCAAAATAAGAAGGGCTCCTCATGTCCATATCTTACCAGGGGGGGGGGTGGGTGATGTCATGGACACTTGTGGTTGCGTTCAAGGACGATCTCATTGCGGCAAGAGATATAGTGGAGAGAAAGCTAAGTCGAAGTTTTTTCCTTAGTTGAGAGCTGTTTTTCCCCTTGAGACGATCCCGCTTGTATGAAAAAAACCTGTGTGGGAGCAACCCTTGTCGAATCGGTCTATGCTTCTTGGTGTTTCAAGTCCGCTCAATAACCCGAGAAGTTGCGGCAGGGACGGCAAGGTGGTCTTGTCGACAACCGTGTTGTCGATAAGATGCAAAGACCCTTTACTATAGTGTTACCGACAAGAATAGACGCATCGGTAAGCGTTTCCAATAAGCATAGGAATGAAAACATACAAGTGCGAGTTCATGCATGAGGGAGAATGGCCTCCCGATAGACATAATAACGCTTAAAGACTTAGCGGATGGTACACTACAATTTTCTTCGCATATTTTGCAGGATTACATAAGGTATTGTTTAAATAAAAAGGAGATATCCCACTATGATGTGGCGATTTATCCTGAAATGAGACCTCACGGATGGAGCTCCCTGTACGGACCAACCAAGCCAAGGCGCAACACCGTCTTACGAATACCGCCATGACACTGTCGCTCCTAATCAGAGTCATAGCCATCGAGCTTGACGTTGGGGACATGTCGATGTCGTTTCTCTTACTAGAGGTGTCCAGATCGATACTGTTCGGCTGTTTCGCACAGTACTCCAGCTGGCTCTCGGAGCACCCAAAAATTTCATAGAGAATGTGGCATATCCATCAAACTTGAACTACAGAAGATGCCACGGACCCGAACCGTGGGAGCTGGCAAACAACTTCCACCCCGTGTCAAGAACATGGCCCTTCCAGGGAGAGGTTGATTTCCATCAAGGCGGATCCGTTGCAGCAACAATCCGGCCGGAGCCACACAAGAGGGCGTCCTTCCCACCTTGGCCCTAGCGATGGTGTCCGGGAGTCATAGTCAACTGCGAGGACGCGAGTGCAGTGCCACCACAGACTCGTGCAGTGCTCCCATGCAAGGGGCTCCGCCCGGGCTGACGGTAAAGGAGCGTCGCTCGGACCTCTAGCCGCCTTCGCCATATCCCCGTGCTCCTCCTGGGGCATGGGAGGATGAATGTCGGGTTTCATTGACCAGTGCTAGCGCTAATACGGCCCTGCACACCTCTGTGAGGCCTAGCTCCGGGCCTCCCTACTGGCCCAGAACCACACAGCTTCAAGGCCCACACCCTGCACCGTGCCAACGTGCCACAACGACCTCGGCCAAGTCCATGGGTGAGCTGCCCACGTGCCCTAAGCGTTGTTTAGATATCTCTTCACTAACCTATTCAGGCCCTACTCCATCAAATTTGGCCCATGCCTTTTTTTCCCAACTCGCAGTTTTTCCTAATTAACTAGTGCATTAATAATTACATAAAAAGCCCTTGTTTTAAGTTGCTAATAATAATATAAATGTGCATCACATGAAAATGTTCTATATATGTAAAATGATTAGAATTTCGTGTTGTTTCACAATTTATTGCTTTCATGCATGTTAAAAATGTTTAAATTTGCTGTTTGATTAAATTTGCATTAGTTCCATGTTAAAAAGTTTATTTCATAGTTAAATAACCGTATTTCCTATGCTTGTGGTTCATCATGTAATTTGTTCTCGATGATGTGCTTTATCATGTCATGCGATTGGTTTTCATCTAAAATGTCTACATCATGGTTCATTTGTTACACTTAAGTAGCTATCATGTGAAATACATTTTTCTATTAACGCTAAGTTCAATTTTGCGAGCATCATACTAAGGAATCCATGCCTCTTTTCAACTTGTGCCAATGGAGTAATTTGTGGTATCCCATGTCTACTTGCTTGTAGTATGTTTGTCATGCCATGGAGTCCATGTATAGCTATATTTTGATCAGGTGAACATGCTTACTCAGTGTTGTTGTTTTGAGATGTCAAAATAATTCTAAGTCTCAAACAGCTATTTTTTTTTTATTTTTTTACCATGTGAATTGCCTTTGATCTACAACGCTTTTGGTGTTGCCCCCAAGGATTGTTTTTTTAAGCATGTTATGACCTGTCTTGATGTGTTATTAGTTTGCATATATAGGATTTGCATCATAGATATTCCTACTGTTAAACATGTCAATTTGTTAAAAACTTGTGCTCTTGCAGCCTGTTATTTGCACTAAGTCTCAGGATCTGTTTTCTTCAAATTGCCATGTTGTATTGATGCTAGCCATGTTTATGTGCATATTTTGATGATGATCGTGTGGAGTTATTTATGGTGCATCATGCCCACTACAATGCTGTATATTTTCATGCCATGATAAGTCATATAGCATATGTTTTCCTACTTCCAATGTGCCTTCATGATAATACTGCTCTGTTAAAACTTGTTATTTTCACGCAGTCTTAAACTATGTTCAAGTAGCCATCTCGTGAGCTCATTTCATATGTACCCATGCTTCTAAACAATTTTCTCATGTGAGATGAATTATTGTGCATAATGTAAACTACCGTGCCATGTCTTGTTTCAGCATTTTAGATTCATGTAGCTTGTTGTTTTCATGTGTGCAAAATGCAATGTTGCTGTTTTGAATAGATCATAGCTAGAAATTGAGTTGATTGTAATTTTTGAATAGTTGCTCCGTTTTGAACAAGTCATATATGAGAATTGGCTAGAATTTTATTTGGCTTCCTAATATCATGTTGCATCCGTGTTTTAAAATGTTTGTGGGTGTTGTTTGCATGAATTTTGCATTCATGGCATACTATCTTGTGTTGGCCATATCTTTTGGACCGTAGCCCCGTTTTGAATGATCTATATATGTAAATCGCCTAGAATGACGTGTATATCACATGGTGGATTTTTTTATGTTTAAAAAATATAAAATATGGTTAGTTCAGATCTGGACTAATTTTCAAATTAACATATGGGGTCGTTTCGGAAATACTATGTTAGAATCGGGGCTCCGGAGACACAGAATTGTTCGAACACTCGGGTGCGCTCGCTCTCCTACCCTATTCTGGCACTCAACCTTACCGGGAATCTGCTGTGGCTCGAGCTAAGAAAGATGAATGGAACCATCGCACAGTTTACCTAGTTTCAGACCAACTTGCGGTGTAAAACCCTGCTCCTACTTGTTTGGATTGCTTGAGGTGGAAGACAAGTACAAGGGGGGGGGGTCTTGCCCTAATGGAGTTGGTGAATCCGCCAAACCTCTCTCTTATGCAAGCCTTGGTCCTCTTCCCCCCAAAAACACACTTGACAGGAAGGGTTGCCACAACAGCCATTTTTAAAGAGGGTAGGACTACAACCTACCCTGACAAAGGTGGTCTTCTCCTGCTAAAGCTCTTCGTCATCATGCACTGGTGGGCTCGGGGACCACCTCCTCCGTTGGGTCGAACCCCCAGTCTCGGTCCTCTTGCACCTAGTAGGAAACCTTTGGGGGCTTCTTTGGGAACAAGCGGGCTGGCTTTGTTCCGCGGCACCAAAGAGGAAAGCCTCTCTGTCCGTGCTTGTTGGCACCGTCCCTACGTCGCATGTGCGGATTGCATCACCCATGTGAGGGGGCAGGGTCGTGCGACCCCACCTGGTTTCCCTCGACTAGTATGTCCTGTTAGGGCCTCAAAGGCGACCTCTGGTTGCACCCTGGCGGCGTGTTTCTCCATGCGGTCCTTGGCGTCGATTTCCTGGCGCCTGCCTTGAAAGGTGAGAGCCCTTGCGAGGGTCTTGCTTGTTGGGCCTACTGCCGGGAAGAATCAGTCATGCATAGCATAATGCGCGTGGGGCCGTAGGTCGACGGGCCTAGGTTACCCCGATCCCAGGGACCCAACAGTAGCCCTCGGGCCCGCATTGTGTACGACTCCGCCCGATTGGGGGCGAAGCAAGGCGGGCCCCAACCGCCTGTAGTCCAAGATCGACGTGTGGCGCCCGATAGGTCATGGGACTCTTCTTCTTCCTGTAACGCCTCGGGGACCACCCCGAGTGAGTTGACGTAAAGCCTTGGCGATGGGCATCATTGCTCTTCCTATATTAACAACGCCCACTTGCACCTCGCCTCCCTCCAGTCCCGCGTTATGCGCACTATGACCCATTAAGGGTTAAACGAGGCGATGCGAGACATAACCATCGGTGGGTCGGGTACGACACGTGGCGCTCGATGGAGCGCACGCGACCCTGACTCCCCATGAAGCATTAGGGACTACGGTTGCACCTATAAAGATGCCACATCCGAGAGGCGGAGCCTCCATCGCACAACTTCTCCCCTTTGCTTCCTTCCCGAGTTGCTATTCCATCCTTGCGAGAACACCGCCTTCTTCCCCCTTCACCTTCCCATGGCAGCTAGGAGGAGAGTTGCGAACGCTGTAGCGCGGGTGGGGTCTTCAGCGCCGCCATTATCCCCCGAGGGCGACGGGCGCATCCCTCGAGACCGGTTACGATACACTGGTGCTAAAATGCCAACGACGAGTAAGTGCGCTATCGCCATTGATTTTTCTCGCATACCTTGCCTGGTCGGACGATCTAATCACCAAACTCTTTAGGGCACCCACGCCCAAGAGGTGTAGGGACGCCTCGCCGGGGGCGCCCTATCGCACACCACCTGCCGGTGAGGCCTCTTCCTCCGCACTTGGCTTAACGTGGCCTGGAGGATCCAGGTCCCCCTTCAGGGCAGCTATGGAGCCATGGGTGCGTGCGGCTCATGCCACTTCACTCACCACCCAAAGCGTCGGGCATGAGGTGGATCTCTCCCACACGGAGGCCGCTGTAATCGATCAGGACGCAGACGTGGCCCTCCGTGAGTGGGAGGGGTGGAGCTCACTCGTCCTTGGCGGCCCATCTCCTCCTCTTCAGCACCCTTGGTAGGGCCCCAGTGCTACCATCGGGTCGAGCGTGGGGCGTAGGCCCTCCTTCCCCCGCTGCTGTGTGTGGGGGCTCCGGGCCTATCAAAGACCCCGGCTCGGAGGCCACCCAGATAGGCTGGTCCTGAGCCCCCCCGTGGCCTTCCGAAAGGAGCTCCCGCTGGTCGAAGTGGGGCATCACCCGGGTAAAGGCTTCCCCGTCCTTGTACTTGTACAAGGGGCGCCCCTCGCGGGGAGGCCGCTGACAGTTTTGCCGAGCAGGACCCAAAAACCCTATCGAGCGTGTCAATCGACACGCGCCCCTGCAGGAGCTGCATGGGATCATTCAGCCTGAAGAAGGTCCACGTCGGGCGGGAGTGACGTTGATGCGGGGCGATCCACCGCCTATGGGACTCCCTCACCACTAGCACGGCGGTCACCCTGGCTTCCCTCAAGGTCCCCAATCTCCCCCGCACGAGCGACAAGCTCAGGTCGTTGAGCCACACGTGCTCCCACCTGGAGCTCAGTACTGCCCTGCATCCACGAACACCCACTGCCGCGTGAAATCTTGAGCGAAGTGCTCGATCTCCATATCGATGAACACTCACCGTCGCGTCCACGTCGTGGAAGCACACGCACTAGGAGAGCTGGTCCTATGCAATCAGCTGGAAGGAGCAGAAGTGATAGAGCAACACCACCAAAGGATGAACGCCAAAAAAACCTCATAGATGAAGGCGAATGACGAGAGGAGGAGAACATACCTCGGGTCAAGGTGCAATGCATGAATCTGGTAATGCACAAGCACGGTGTTGAAGAACTCTGAGAATGGGGGAAGAAGTATGGAGAAGAGAACCGGGAGGAGAGGAGCGATGGAGGTTGCTGACAGCTCGGCGAGGGGGTCCGAAGCCGGCAAGATCTTCGTTGGCCCCCATTCCCTCGAGTCGGCCGCGACCATGGGGAGTATCTTATCATGCCCTACGCGATTCAACACAGTGGACCTAACTAGGGTGGGTTCGGGTGCCTAGCACCCTTCTTACGCTGCCATTCCCTCGCCCTCCCTACTCGGAGGACTTGCGATGGCACTGTGAGAGAAAGGGCGGCGGCCGCTTGGCGGATCAGAACAATCTTATGCAAGAAGGAAGGCACGAGAAGGTGGCACAAGGAAAGGGAGAGCAATGACATGCCAACTATGCACGCGGGCTTTATGCCAGCTCGGGGTAGTTACCGAGCCGTCGTGGGGATAAGCAAGGGCGTTCCACGACTGGCGAGCGCTTCATCGCTCGTGCCTTGCGAGCAGTTGGGGCCCGCGTGGCCTCTCACTTCTCATCGGGAGTTGTCATGCCCAACGCGGGCCCGAGGGCTACTGTTGGTCCCCTGGGACCGGGAGTGCCTAGGCCCGTCGGCCTGCGGCCCTAGTCACGACATGGTCGTTCCTTCCCGGCTCGGCCCATCGGTGGACTAAATGAGGAACACCCTCGCGAGGGTCCAAGCCTCGCGTGGGAAGCATCTGAGGATTATCGTCAAGGCCTACAAAGGGGCGCTCACTGCAGGGGCATGCCTCGGGGCTACCCCAGAGGCACTCGCGGGGCCGATTCGCCAAGGGCATCACGGCAGGGCCCCATGGCCCTGCGCCTCCTTGTGGGTGATGCAGGTTAGGCTGGCAGTGTCGAGGCAGTGCCAGCAGACACGGACAGGGAAGCTTTCCTCTTTGGTGCTAATGGAGCCGAGCCAGCTGCGAGTTCCCAAAGCAACCCCCAACGATTTCCCAATCGGTGCAAGAGGACTAAGGCTGGGGGGCTCGACAAGACGGAGGTCACAACCCGATCCCACCAGTGCGTCATAGAGAAGTGCTTTTGTTGGAGAAGACCACCTTTATCAGGGCGGACTGCAATCCTGTCCCCTTTCAAGATGGCCATTGTGACAGGCCTTCCCACCAAGGTTTTCAGGGGGAAGAGGACCAGTGCGAGTATAAAAGAGAGGCCCGTTCTCCGTAGTAGAGGATCCAATCGACATCGTCTCCACTAGGGCAAGAACCCACCTTTGTACTCGTCATCCACCTCAAGCAATCCCAAAACAAGAAGGATTTTACACCGCAAGGTGTCGCAAACCTAGGTAAACTTATGTGTTTTCTAGCTAGCTACCCTTAGATCGAGCCGCCGAAGAGTCGTCGTAAAGTTGAGAGGAAGAACATGGTAGGAGAGTCAGCGCACCCTCAGTTTGATCCTTTTCCGGGTTTGCGGAGACCCGATTCTTACAAGAGCCTCGAGAGCCGCAACCCACGGGTTCCTGCCAGCCTCACGAGCCTCCGCCCCCTGCAAGACCAGCTCAGAGGATAGGCCCTCACTGGCTAGAACGCGCGGAAACATGCGAAGTAAAAAGAAAAACCTCACGGAAGGAACAAAGGTGCACCAATCATAACAAACAACTGCTATTGAACACAAAAGTCTATTACAAATGTCTAATGCCCTCCCAGGGCCCAGAGGTTTACGATGCAATAGCAAAGGAAAAAGGAAAGCTCAAGCGGAGGATATGCTATCCTCGTCATGGCTCCCGGAGGTCCCGGCGCCAGGCTGCCGCACCCCTCGGAGGATGGCGCCTGAATGAACAGCCCGACCAAGGACTCGACGTGCTCGCGAATTTCGTCTCGGAGGGGTCTTCGGAGCTCCGCGAGCACTGGATCCATCACACGGGTGAGGTCCAAGGTGCGGTCGCACTGACACAGATTGAAGAAGACACGCGTCAGTGGGCTAGCCAAGAGATCGCGCTCTCTGGACTTAATGTCTTCGTCCACCTTGGAGACGCCCGACTGCAGCGCCTCCTCCCAATTGAGGAAGAAGTGGAGGATGCCTCCATCTACATGCGCACGCGGTAGAGTAGGTGCGTCCCGGAAAAAGCGACGGAGCGCACCACACGCGCAACGGGCAAGGTCGAGGAACTGCTTGGCGCTCTACGCCTCCATACGCCGTGCGTGCACCTCGTCGTCCTTGGCAGTGTGCACGGCATTGGCGACTGCACCAACTTGGGCATGTAGCGACTTCAACTCCTGCTTGACCTCCCCCTCACTCGTGAGGGCGGCCTGGAGGTCGGCTTGGGCACCCTGCAACTGGGCCGTGAGCGCATTCATCTCCTCCTGAAGCGCATCGCACCTAAGCTAGGGATGGGCCTCCATCCGAGTGAGCACTTCACGATGCTCCTTCACGGCGCCCTCCCACTCTCGAGCCGCCCCAAGGTCCGCTTCAGCAAGGACTTCCCAACATGCCGCCGTGAGGGAGGCCTCATCGGCAAGGACACGTCCTTCCAAGATCTCGCGGTGTTCGCCCTCTCCCTCCTTGTAGAAGGCGGTCCGAGCGGCCTCCCGATCACTGAGGGCCATGTGTGCGTCCCAATCGATGATGGTTGCCTCCCTGCGGTCCAGATCCACCTCCCGCACGGCGCTTCGGGTGGTGGGTGCAACGGCATGAGCCGAACGCTCCCATGGCTCCGTCGCTACCCCAAAGGGGTCCACGGATCCTCCGGGCATCTTCAAGCCGAAGAGGCCTCACCGGCAGGTGGTGCATGATAGGGCGCCACTGGTGAGGCGTCCCTGCACCTCTTGGGTGTGGGTGCCCTGAAGAGATTGGTGATTAGATCATTAGACCAGATAAGGTATGTGAGAAAAAGCAATCGTGACAGCGCACTTACTTGTTGATTGCAGTCCAATGCTAGTGCGTTGGAACCGGCCTCGAGGGCTGGCCTACGTCTACCCCAGGGGTTGATGGCGGTGCCGAAGACCCTGCCCGCACTTCAACTCTCGAGACACTCCTCCTGGCCGCCATGGATAGGTGAAGGGGGAAGAAGGCAATGTTCCTGCAAGCATGGAATAGCAGCTCCCAAAGGATGCAAAGGGGATAAGTTGTGCGACAAAGGCTCTGCCCCTCGTGTGTGGCATCTTTATAGGCGCAACTGCATTCCCCGATGCTTCATGGGGAGTGCGGGTGGCGTGCGCTCCATCAAGCCCCACGTGCCGTACCGGGCCCGCGGATGGTTAAGTCTCGCATCGCCTCGTTCCCCCGCCCTCACAGGGCATACTGCACATAACAAGGGAGGGGAGGCTCAAGAGGGCGGCGTTCACAAAAGAAGAGCAATAATGGCCGGAACTACGCCATGGCTTTATGTCAACTTTCTTGGGGTGGTTCACATGGCATTCAAGGAACAAGAAGGGTCCCATGACGTGTGAGCCGCGACACGTCGAGCATGGCCCGTTGGCGGTGGGGCCCGCTTAGCTTCGTGCCTCCCATCAGGTGGATTCACGCACAATGCGGGACCGAGGGCTACAGTCGGCCCCCTGGGACTGGGTTACCCAGGCCCATCGGCATGTGGCCCCACATGCAATAAGCTATGCAGGCCTAATTTGGCCCGGCGGCGGGCCCAACAAGCAAGATCCTCGCAAGGGCCCTCGCCTCTCAAGGCAGGCGCCAGGGAATCGACACCAAGGACCGCATGGAGAAGCACGCCGCCAAGGTGCGTCGCGAGGCCGCTCCTGAGGCCCTCGCTGTTGGGAAACGTAGCATAAATTCAAAATTTTCTATAACCCTAGCATCATCGAACCATAAGTGTGTAGACCCTACGGGTTCGGGAGGCATGCAGACTTGACCGAGACATCTCTCCGGCCAATAACCATCAGCGGGGTCTGGATACCCATGGTGGCTCCCACATGTTCCACGATGATCTCATTGGATGAACCACGATGTCAAGGATTCAATCAATCCCGTATAAAATTCCCTTTGTCTGTCGATATAGAACTTGCCCGAGATTCGATCGTCTGTATTCCTATACCTTGTTCAATCTCGTTGCCGGTAAGTCTCTTTACTCGTTCCGTAGCACATCATCCCGTGACTAACTCCTTAGTCACACTGAGATCATTATGATGATGTTCTACCGAGTGGACCCAGAGATACCTCTCCGTCAAACGGAGTGAAAAATCCCAATCTAGATTTGTGCCAACCCAACAGACACTTTCGGAGATACCCGTAGTGCACCTTTATAGTCATGATGTTACGTTATGACGTTTGATACACCCAAAGTACTCCTACGGTATCCGGGAGTTCCACAATCTCACGGTCGAAGGAAAAGGCACTTGACATTAGAAAAGCTTTAGCATATGAACAACACGATCTAGTGCTATGCTTAGGATTGGTTCTTGTCCATCATATCATTCTCCCAATGATGTGATTCCGTTATCAATGACATCCAATGTCCATAATGAGGAAACCATGATCATCTATTGATCAACGAGCTAGCCAACTAGAGGCTTGCTAGGGACACATTGTGATCTATATATTCACACATGTATTACTGTTTCCTGTTAATACAATTATAGCATGAACAATAGACGATATCATGAACAAGGAAATATCAAAATAACCATTTTATTATTGCCTCTAGGGCATATTTCCAACAGTCTCCCACTTGCACTAGAGTCAATAATCTAGTTACATTGTGATGTATCGAACACCCATAGCATTGTGCTGTTGATCATGTTTTGCTCGAGGAAGAGGTTTAGTCAACTGGTGTGCAATATTCAGATCCATGTGTACTTTACAAATATCTATTACTCCTCTCTGGACCTGGTCCTGGATGGAGTTGTAGCGGCGTTGGATGTGCTTCGTCTTCCAGTGAGATCTGGGCTCCTTGGCTATGGCAATGGCTCCAGTGTTATCACAGAAGAGTGTCATCGGACCTGACTCGCTTGGAACCACTCAAAGGTCGGTGATGAACTCCTTCATCTAGATCGGTGATGAACCCAAAGCGAATGTTCCAACTCTGAGATGCTTGCACCAGCCCATAGATGGAGCGCTGGAGCTTGCATACCTTGTTAGCACTCTTTGGATCGACAAAACCTTCTGGTTGCATCATATACAACTCTTCCTTAAGATACCCATTAAGGAACGATGTTTTAACGTCCATTTGCCAAATTTCATAATCATGAAAAGCGGCAATTGCTAACATTATTCGGACTGACTTCAGCTTCGCTACGAGAGAGAAAGTCTCGTTGTAGTCAACTCCTTGAATTTGTCGAAAACCCTTTGCGACAAGTCAAGCTTTGTAAACGGTCACATTACCGTTTGCGTCAGTCTTCTTCTTGAAGATCCATTTATTTTCTATGGCGCGCCGATCATCGGGCAAGTCCACCAAAGTCCATACTTCATTCTCATACATGGATCCTATCTCGGATTTCATAGCCTCAACCATTTGTTGGAACCTGGGCCCGCCATGGCTTCTTCATAGTTCGAAGGTTCACCGTTGTCTAACAACATGATTTCCATCACATGGTTGTTGTACCACTCTGGTGCGGAACGTACCCTTGTGGACCTTTGCGGTTTAGTAGAAACTTGATCCGAAGCTTCATGATCATCATCATTAACTTCCTCTTCAGTTGGCGTAGGCGCCACATGAACAATTTCCCGCGATACGCTACTTTCCGGTTCGAGAGGGGGTGTAATTACGTGATCAAGTTCTACTTTCCTCCCACTTACTTCTTTCTAGAAAAACTCTTTCTCTAGAAAGAATCCGTTCTTGGCTACAAAAGTTTTACCTTCGGATCTAAGATCGAAGGTATACCCAATAGTTTCCTTAGGGTATCCTATGAATATGCATTTCTCCACTTTGGGTTCGAGCTTCTCTAGTTCAAGTTTCTTCACATAAGCATCGCAGCCCCTAACTTTATGAAACGACAGGTTAGGTTTCTTGCCAAATGGTACTTCATACGGTGTCGTCTCAACGGATTTGGCGGTGCCCTATTTAGAGTGAATGTTGTAGTTTCCAATGTGTATCCCCAAATGATAACGGTAAGTCAGTAAGAGACATCATAGATTGTACCATATCTAATAAAGTGTGATTACGACATTCAGACACTACGTTAATTTGCGGTGTGCCAGGCGGCGTCAGTTATGAAACAATTCCACATTTCCTTAGGTGTGTGCCGAACTCATGGCTCAAATATTCTCCTCCACGATTAGATCGTAGACACTTCATTTTTCTGTCACGTTGATTCTCAACCTCACTCTGAAATTCCTTGAACTTTTCAAACATTTCAGATTTGTGCTTCATCTAGTAGATATACCCATACCTACTCAAATCATCGGTGAGAGTGAGAACATAACGATAGCCACCACGAGATTCAACGTTCATCGGACCACACACATCAATATGTATTATTTCCAATAAGTTGGTTGCTCTCTCCAATATTCCTGAGAATGGAGTCTTAGTCATCTTGCCCATGAGGTACGGCTCGCATGTGTCAAATGATTCAAAGTCAAGAGACTCTAACAGTCCATCAGTATGGAGTTTCTTCATGCGCTTAACACCGATATGACCAAGGCGGCAGTGCCACAAGTATGTGGGATTATCATTATCAACTTTGCATCTTTTGGTACTCACACTATGAATATGTGTAACATCACGATTGAGATTCATTAAGAATAAACCATTCACCAGCGGATCATGACCATAAAACATATCACTCATATAAATAGAACAACCATTATTCTCTTACTTAAATGAGTAGCTGTCTCGCATTAAGAAAGACCCTGATACAATGTTCATGCTCAAAGCTGGAACTAAATAACAATTATTAAGGTTTATAACTAATCCTGAAGGTCGATGTAGAGGTAGCGTGCCGATGGCGATCACATCGACCTTGGAGCCATTCCCGACGCGCATCGTCACCTCGTCCTTGGCCACACTCCGCTTATTCGGCAGTTCCTGCTTTGAGTTGCAAATATGAGCAACAACACCGGTATCAAATACCCAGGAGCTACTATGAGCGTTGGTAAGTACTTGGGGTAGTTTTGCTTAATGTATATCATATATACCTTTAACGTAGCCGGCTTTCTTGTCCGCTAAGTACTTGGGGTAGTTTTGCTTCGAGTGACCTTTTCCCTTGCAATAGAAGCACTCAGTCTCAGGCTTGGTTCCATTCTTTTTCTTCTTCCCGGCATCTGGCTTACCGGGTGCGGCAACGACTTTGCCGTCTTTCTTGAAGTTCTTCTTACCCTTGCCCTTTTTGAAACTGGTGCTCTTGTTGATCATCAACACTTGATGCTCCTTCTTGACTTCTACTTCTGTAGATTTGAGCATCGAGTACAAGTCGGGAATGGTCTTCTCCATCCCTTGGATGTTGTAGTTCAGCACAAAACCCTTGTAGCTTGGTGGGCGAGACTGGAGGATTCTGTCAATTACAGTGTTATCCGAAAGTTCGACTCCAAGCTGAGTCAGACGTTCGTGCAACTGAGACATTCTGAGAATATGCTCACTAACAGAATTGTTCTCCTCCATCTTGTAGCTAAAGAACTTGTCGGAGAATTCATATCTCTTGACCTGGGCATGAGCTTCAAAAAATAGCTTCAGCTCCTGGAATATCTCATATGCTCCGTATTGCTCAAAACGCCTTTGGAGCCCCGGTTCTAAACTGTATAACATACCACACCTAACCAGAGAGTAGTCATCACTCCGCGCTTGCCAGGCGTTCTAAACATCTTGGGATTCCACGGGAATAGAGGTCACCTAGCGGCGCATCAAGGAAATAAGCCTTCTTGGATGCAAGGAGGATGAGCTTCAAGTTCCGGACCCAGTTCGCATAGTTGCTACCATCATCTTTCAGCTTGTTTTTCTCTAGGAATGCGTTGAAGTTGAGGTTGACAGGTGCGTTGGCCATTAGATCTACAATTTTTGCAAAGACAACTTTTAGACTAAGTTCTTGATAATTAAGTTCATTTAATCAAATTAAGTATGAACTCCCACTTAAATCGACATCCCTCTAGTCATCTAAGTGTTACTTGATCCATGTCGACTAACCCGTGTTCGATCATCACGTGAGACAGACTAGTTGTCATGGTGAGCAACTTCATGCTGATCGTATTCAACCATACGACTCATGTTCGACCTTTCGGTCTGTTGTATGCGAGGTCATGTCTGGACATGCTAAGCTCGTTGAGACAACCTAAGGGTTTCACGTGTGTAAATCTGGCTTACACCCGTTGCATGCGAACGTTAGAATCTACCACACCCGATCATCATGTGGTGCTTCGGGACAACGATACTTCGCAACGATACACACTTAGGGGAATACGTTCTCGAAATTTGATGAGGGATCATCTTATTTTGCTACCGTCGTTCTAAGCAATAAGATGAAAAACATGATAAACATCACATGCAATCATATAGTGACATGATATGTCCATTATCATCTTTGCTCCTTCAATCTCCATCTTCGGGCATCGCATGATCATCATTGTCACCGGAGTGACACCATGATCTCCATCATCGTGTCTCCATGAAGTTGTCACGTCAACTACTACTACTACTATTACTATAGCTAACCGTTAGCAATGAAGTAAAAGTAGTGAACACATGGCGTTGCATCTCATAAAATAACTTAAGACAACTCCTACGGCTCCTGCCGATTGTCATACTCATCGAGATGCTAGTCGTGAATCCTATTACAAGAACATGATTATCTCATACATCACCCTTGTAACATCACAACCTTTGGCCATATCACATCACATGTCAAACCCTGCAAAAACAAGTTAGACGTCCTCTTATTGTTGTTGCAAGTTTTACGTGGCTGATTTGGGTTTCTAGCAAGAATGCCTTCTTACCTACATGACAGCCACAACGATGATATGCCAAAGATATTTACCCTTCATAAGGACCCTTTTCATCAAATCCAATCCAACTAGAGTGGGAGAGACAGGCACCTCCTAGCCACCTTATGCACCTAGTGCATGTTGGTACGTGGAACCTATATCACGTAAGCGTACGTGTAAGGTCGGTCCGGGCCGCTACATCCCACAATACCACAGGCAAAGAATAATACTAGTAGCGGCAAGCAATTGACAAAATCATCGCCCACAACCTTTTTGTGTCCTACTCGTGCATAGAATCTACGCATAGAAAACCTGGCTCTGATACCACTGTTGGGAAACATAGCATAAATTCAAAATTTTCCTACGCCATATTTATATATTCCTATGGAGAGACCAGCAATGAGAGAGGGGAGAGTTGATACGTCTCTAGCGTATCTATAATTTTTGATTGTTCCATGCTTATCAACTTGGGATGTTTTATATGCATTCATATGCCATTTTATATCATTTTTGGGACTAACCTATTAACTCAGTGCCTAGTGCTAGTTTCTGCTTTTTCCATGTTTTTGACCTTTTTCAGAAAAGAATATTAAACGGAGTCCAAGCGGAATAAAACCTGCGGGATGATTTTTTCCATAAAAGAATATACGCAGAGGACTTGAGAACCAAGGCAGGAGATCTCCGGGGATGTCACGAGCCCCGTAGGCCAGCCATAGGGGGCGCCTAGCAGGCTCGTGGGCCCCCATGGCTCCTTTCCCCTACCTCTTTCGCCTATAAATTCTCTAAAATCCCAAAACCAAAGAAGAGAGCCACGACAATACTTTTCCGCCGCCGCACGCTTCTGTCTCCGCGAGATCCCATCAGGGGACCGTTCTGGTGCCCTGCCGGAGGGGGATTCGGACATGGAGGGCTTCTTCATCAACACCATTGCCTCTCAGATGTTGCGTGAGTACTTCACCACACACCTTCGGGTCCATATCTAGTAGCTAGATGGCTTCTTCTCTCTCTTGGATCTTCAATACAAATTTCTCCATGATCTTCATGGATATCTATCCGATGTAACTTTCTTTTGCGGTGTGTTTGTCGAGATCAGATGAATTATGGACTTATGATCAGATTATCTATGAATATTATTTGATTCTCCTCTGATATGCATGATTTTGTATCCTTGTAATTCTCTTCGAGTTATGGGTATCGTTTGGACAACTTGATCTATAATTCCTGCAATGGGAGAAGTGCTTGGTTTTGGGTTCATACTATGCGGTGTTTTCACCCAGTGACAGAAAGGGTGGCGAGGCACACATCATGTTTTTGCCATTCAGGGTAAAAAGATGGGGTTTATATCATATTGCATGAGTTTATCCCTCTACATCATGTCATCTTGCTTAAGGCGTTACTCTATTTGTCATGAACTTAATACACTAGATGCATGCTGGATAGCGGTCGATGTGTGGAGTAATAGTAGTAGATGCACACAATATCGATCTACTTGTCTTGGACGTGAGGCCTATATGTATGATCATTGCCTTAGATATCGTCATGACTTTGCGGGATTCTATTAGTTGCTCGACAGTAATTCGTTCACCCACCGTAATACTTGCTATCATGAGAGAAGCCTCTATTGAACACTATGGCCCCCGTGTCTATTTTACACATCCTATATTCATATCTACATACCAAAAATACTTTGCTGCACCTTTATCTTTTTACCTTTCATCCCTATGAGATCTCACCTTGCAAGTAATCGTGAAGGGATTGACAACCAATTTATCGCGTTGGGTGCAAGTTATTTTGTCTTTGCGCAGGTTCATTGGTGCCTCATCTTGATACTCCTACTGGATTGATACCTTGGTTCTCAAACTGAGGGAAATACTTATCTCTACATTGCTACATCACCCTTTCCTCTTCAAGGGAAAAACCAACGCAAGCTCAAGAAGTAGCAGGAAGAATTTCTGGCGCCGTTGCCGGGGAGTATTCAAGTGAAGCATATCTACCAAGTACCTATCACAAACTCATCTCTTGCATTTACATTATTTGCCATTTGCCTCTCGTTTTCCTCTCCCCCAATTCTAAACAACACAAAATTTACAAAAATATTTGCCTTTTTCGTTCGCCCTTTTCTTTTGCTTGCTTTCTATTTGCTTGTGTTGCCATGTGCCTTCTATTTGCTTGCATCTTCTCTTGCTAAAAATCTATTGATATGGCTCCTCATCCATTTGCTAATATTTTCAAAAGACCAAATTATGATGAACAATTTGCTAGTGAGTTGAGTGCACTTGACTATCTCTATGGTGTTTTGTTTGAAAATCATGAATCTGAAAATTTTGATGAAGTGTTGAAAGAAGAAAATTATAAAGTGGTTCATGATATGTGCTTGAATGAAAAACATGATTTACATGTTTTTAGTATGAATTCTCTGAATATCTATGATGCTAATGATATGCAAAACCACAAGCTTGGGAATGCTATGCTTGATGAAGATGATAATTTTTTGTTTCCCAAGTTTGGGTGACGACCCTTATGCTATAATTGAATATGAAAAGAATGCTTTGTGTGATAGTTATATTATAAGATTCCTTCATGATGTTACTGAAAATTACTATGAGCGAGGAACATATGCTTTTACATATTGCAATAATATCAAGCTTCCTATCTATGTGTTCAACGTTTTGAAGTTATGCTTGTTTTGCCTTCCTATGCTAGTTAATTCTTGTTCCCATATATTATTTGCTCACAAAATCCCTATGCATAGGAATTGGGTTAGACTTAAACTTGTTTTTTTGCCATTCATGATGCTCTTTTGTGTATCTCAACTACTACTTTTTATGTGAGCATCATTGAAATCGTTAAGCCTGGCTAGGGGCGTTAAACGATAGCGCTTGTTTGGAGGCAACCTAATGAATAAATTTATTTTTTCTTTTTACTTTATGTTTTGTTGATTCCACACCATCATATTTCTGTTATGATTGTGTTTTTTATGTTTTAATTAGTGTTTGTGCCAAGTTGAACCTTTATGATTAGTTTTGGTGATAGTTCTTTAATCATGCTGAAAAAGACAGAAACTTTGTGTTCACGAAATTATTTTTAATTACTATCCAGAAAGAGATTTTGAGTTGATTCATTTTGCTGCTGATTGATATGCAAATTTCCCTAATTCTCATAATGTTTCAGAATTTTTGGAATAGCAGAGGTATAAGAAATATACATATTGCCATAGACTGTTCCGTTTTTGACAGATTCTGTTTTTGTTGTGTAGATTACTTATTTTGATGAAACTATGGTTAGTATCGGGGGGTAAGAGCCATGGAAAAGTGAGAATACAGTAATATAACATCAATATAAATTGAAATCAATTTTACTACAGTACCTAAAAGGTTGGTAGTTTGTTTTCTTATGCTAATGATATCACGAGTTTCTGTTTAAGTTTTGTGTTGTGAAGTTTTCAAGTTTTGGGTGATCTTCTTATGGACAATGGAACAAAGAGTGGAAAGAGCTTAAGCTTGGTGATGCGCAATACATCCCACGCCAAATTCAAGGACACCAAAAATCCTAAGCTTGGGGATGCCCCGGGAAGGCATCCCCTCATTCGTCTTCAATCCATCGGTAATGTTACTTGGAGCTATATTTTTATTCACCACATGATATGTGTTTTGCTTGGAGCGTCGTGTATTATAGGAGTCTTTGCTTTATGTTTTGTCACAATAATCCTTGTTGCACACCTTTTTGAGAGGGACATGCACTCATCGTGAATTTGTTAGAATAATCAATGAGCTTCACTTATATCTTTTGAGTTAGGCAATTTAGCTCGAATGTGCTTCACTTATATCTTTTGAGCTAGATGATTTTGCTCTAGTGCTTCACTTAAATCTTTTTAGAGCACGGCGTTGTCATATTTTGTATAAATAAGAACTCTCGATCTTCACTTATATCATTTTGAGAGTGCTCTCTCTAAGTAACTTGGTAATTGGCGTGTGCTATGAAATTAGTCCTAAATATGATAGGCATCCAAAGAGGATATAATAAAAACTTTCATATTCAAGTGCATTGATTAGTAAGAGAAGTTTGATTCCTCACAATTAGTTTTGATTTATGGATTTGGTAACATTAGAGTTATGTTAGTAGGGTGTTGTGAATCTATAAATACGTGTGTTGAGGTTAGTGATTCCCGTAACATGCACATATGGTGAACCGCTATGTTAGGAAGTCGGAGCATAATCGATTTATTGATTGTCATCCTTTGTGTGGCGGTCGGGATCGCACGACGGTTAACACCTACCAACCCTTCCCCTAGGAGTATGCGTTTAGCACTTTGTTTCGATTAATAATAAAACTTTCACAATAAGTACATGAGTTCTTCATGACCAATGTGAGTCCATGGTATAGATGCACTCTCACCTTCCACCATTGCTAGCCTCTCTAGTGCCGCGCAACTTTCGCCGGTGCACAAAACCACCATATACCTTCCTCAAAATAGCCACCATACCTACCTATTATGGCATTTTCATAGCCATGCCGAGATATATTGCCATGCAACTTCCACCGTTCCGTCTCATGACATGTTTCGTCATTTTCATATTGCCATTGCATGATCCTAAGATAGCTAGCAAGATGTTTGAACGTCATACATTAGCTAGATTGTTGCACATCCCGGTACACTGCCGCAGGCATTTTATATAGAGTCATTATTGTTCTACATATTGAGTTGTAGGTAAATAAAAGTGTGATGATAATCATTATTAGAGCATTGTCCCATGTGAGGAAATAAAAAAAAAGAGGCCAAAGATGCCCACCAAAATAAATGAAAAAAAAGATGCCAAAGATGCCCACCAAAAAAAATGAAATAAAAAAAGAGAAAAAAGAGGCCAAAGAGCCCAAACAAAAAATGATGAGAGAAAAAGAGAGAAGGGGCAATGCTACAATCTTTTTCCACACTTGTTCTTCAAAATAGCACCATGTTCTTCATGGTAGAGAGTCTCTTGTTTTGTCACTTTCATATGCTAGTGGGAATTTTCAATATATAACTTGGCTTGTATATTCCAATGATGGCTTCCACAAAATTTCCCTATGTCTTCGTGAGCAAGCAAGTTGGGTGCACACCCACTAGTTTTATTTTTGAGCTTTCACACACTTATAGATCTAGTGCATCCGTTGCATGGAAAGCCCTACTCATTCACATTGATATATATTGATGGAATATCCATAGCCCATTGATACGCCGAGTCGATGTGCCCATCTCTTCCTATTTTGCCTCACAACCTTCACCACACTCTATTCCACCCATAGTGTTATATCCATGGCTCACGCTCATGTATTGCGTGAGAGTTGACAAAGTTTGAGAAAGTAAGAGTGCAAAAACAATTACTTGGCCAATACCGGGGTTGTGCATGATTTAAATCCGTTGTGTGGGGATGATGGAGCATAGCCAGAATATATGATTTTGTAGGGATAACTTTCTTTGGCCTTGTTATTTCAAAAGGTCAGGATTACTTTGCTAGTATGCTTGAAGTATTATTGTTTTCATGTCAATATTAAACTATTGTTTTGAATCTTACGGATCTGAACATTCATGCCACAATAAAGAAGTTACAAAGAACAAATATGTGAGGTAGCATTCCACATCAAAAATTCAGTCTTTATCACTTCCTTACTCGAGGACGAGCAGGAGTTAAGTTTGGGGATGCTTGATACGTCTCCAACGTATCTATAATTTTTGATTGTTCCATGCTATTATATTATCAACTTGGGATGTTTTATATCCATTCATATGCCATTTTATATCATTTTTGGGACTAGCCTATTAACTCACTGCCTAGTGCCAGTTTCAGTTTTTTTTCGTGTTTTTGACCTTTTTCAGAAAAGAATATTTAACGGAGTCCAAATGAAATAAAACCTACGGGATGATTTTTTCCATAACAGAAGATACGCAGAGGACTTGAGAAGCAAGGAAGGAGATCTCCGGGTAGGTCACGAGCCCCCTAGGCGCACCCTAGGGGGGGGGGCGCCTAGCAGGCTCATGGGCCCCCCGTGGCTCCTTTTCCCTACCTCTTTCGCTTATAAATTCTCCAAAATCCCGAAACCAAAGAAGAGAGCCACGAAAATACTTTTACGCCGCCGCAAGCTTATGACTCAGCGAGATCCCATCTCGGGACCGTTCTGGTGCCCTGCCGGAGGGGGATTTGGACGAGGAGGGCTTCTTCATCGACACCATTGCCTCTCGGATGATGCGTGAGTAGTTGACCACAGACCTTCGGGTCCATAGCTAGTAGCTAGATGGCTTCTTCTCTCTCTTGGATCTTCAATACAAAGTTCTCCATGATCTTCATGGAGATCTATCCGATGTAACTTTCTTTTGCGGTGTGTTTGTTGAGATCCGATGAATTGTGGATTTATGATCGTATTACCTATGAATATTATTTGAGTTTCCTCTGATATGCATGATTTCGTATCCTTGTAATTCTCTTCGAGTAATGGGTTTCGTTTGGCCAACTTGATCTATAATTCTTGCAATGGGAGAAGTGCTTGGTTTTGGGTTCATACCGTGCCGTGTCCTCACCCAGTCACAGAAAGGGTAGCGAGGCACGCATCGTGTTGTTGCCATCAAGGGTAAAAAGATGGGGTTTATATCATATTGCATGAGTTTATCCCTCTACATCATGTCATCTTGCTTAAGGCGTTACTCTGTTTGTCATGAACTTAATACATTAGATGCATGCTGGATAGCGGTGGATGTGTCGAGTAATAGTAGTAGATGCAGACAATATCGATCTACTTGTCTCAGACGTGATGCCTATTTGTATGATCATTGCCTTAGATATCGTCATGACTTTGCGCGATTCTATCAATTGCTCGACAGTAATTCGTTCACCCACCGTAATACTTGCTATCATGAGAGAAGCCTCTACTGAACACTATGGCCCCTGGGTCTATTTTACACATCATATATTCAGATCTACATTCCAAAAATACTTTACCGCACCTTTATCTTTTTACCTTTCATCTCTATCAGATCTCACCTTGCAAGTAATCGTGAATGGATTGACAACCCCTTTATCGTGTTGGGTACAAGTTTGTTTTCTTTGCGCAGGTTCATTGGTGCCTCATCTTGATACTCCTACTTGATTGATACCTTGATTCTCAAAGTGAGGGAAATACATATCTCTACTTTGCTGCATCACCCTTTCCTCTTCAAGGGAAAAACCAACGCAAGCTCAAGAAGTAGCAAGAGTGCATCTTCATACCTTTGAAGATCGCTAAGCAGAAGCGTTGCTAGAACGCGGTTGATGGACTCGTACTCGTGGCGATTCAGATCGCGATGTGATTCCAATCTAGTGCGGAACCACAGCACCTCCGCGTTCAACACACGTGCAGCCCGGTGACGTCTCCCACACCTTGATGCAGCAAGGAGGAGGGAGAGGTTGGGGAAGATCTCCGGCAGCAGGACGGTGTGGTGTCGATGGAGAGACGAGGTCTCCCAGCAAGGCTTCCCCAAGCACCGTGGGAGAGGAGGAAGAAGAAGAGTAGGGTTGCGCCGAGAGAGAGATGGAAAACCATGTCTCTAATGGCCAAAAACCCCGCTATATATAGGGGGAAGGGAGGGTGGCGTCCCCTTTAGGACTTCCCCCTTGAGGGGGGGGGGGGCGGCAGCCCTAGATGGGGGAAGGGGTGGCGGCTAGGAGAGGAGGAGGGGGTGGCAGACCCCTTGGTGGGCCTTAGGCCCACCTACGCTAGGGTTCCCCCTTCCCCTTCTTAGGCGCCATGGGCTGGGTGTGTGGGGCGCATCAGCCCACCCAGGGGCTGGTTCCCTCTCATACTTGGCCCATGTAGCCTCCTGGGGATTGTGGCCTCTCCCGCTGGGCCTTCGGAACCCTTCCGGTGGTCCCGGTACTTTGCCGGTGGTGCCCAAAACATTTCCGGCGTCCAAATCCATCCAACCTATATATCAATCTTTACCTCCGGACCATTCCGGAGCTCCTCGTGACGTCTGAGATCTCATCCTTGACTCCGGACAACCTTCGGTAACCTCGTATAACTATTCCCTATAACCATAGCATCGTCGAACCTTAAGTGTGTAGACCCTATGGGTTCGGGAGGCATGCAGACATGACCGAGACATCTCTCCGGCCAATAACCATCAGCGGGGTCTGGATACCATAATGGCTCGCACGTGTTCCAGGATGATATCAGCGGATGAACTACGATGTCAAGGATTCAATCAATACCATATATGATTCCCTTTGTCTATCGGTATAGAACTTGCCCGAGATTCGATCGTCGGTATTCCTATACCTTGTTCAATATCGTTGTCGGTAAGTCTCTTTACTCGTTCCGTAGCACATCATCCCGTGACTAACTCCTTAGTCACACTGAGCTCATTATGATGATGTTCGACCGAGTGGGCCAGAGATACCTCTCCGACACACGGAGTGACAAATCCCGATCTTGATTCGTGCCAACCCAACAAACACTTTCAGAGATACCCGTAGTGCACCTTTATAGTCACCCAGTTACGTTGTGACGATTGATACACCCAAAGTACTCCTACGGTATCCTGAGTTGCACAATCTCACGGTCGAAGGAAAAGTCACTTGACATTAGAAAAGCTTTAGCATACGAAGAACACGATCTAGTGCTATGCTTAGGACTAGGTCATGTCCATCACATAATTCACCCAATGATGTGATCCCGTTATTAGTGACATCCAATGTCCATGATCAGGAAACCATCATCATCTATTGACCAACGAGCTAGCCAACTAGAGGCTTGCTAGGGACACATTGTGATCTATTTATTCACGAATGTATTATTGTTTCCTGTTAATACAATTATAGAATGAAGAATAGACGATTATCATGAACAAGGAAATATGATAATAACCATTTTATTATTGCCTCTAGGGCATATTTCCAACACTCGCGGCGTAGACTAGTCAAGGGCAACCAGGTGGGGTCGCACGACCCTGCCCCCTCACATGGGCGATGGAATCCGCACAAGCGACGTAGGGACAGTGTCAACAAGCACACATAGAATGGCTTTTCTCTTTGGTGCTGCAGGAATAATGCCAGCCTGCGGGTTCCCAAAGAAGCCCCCAAAGGTTTTCTACTTGGTGCAAGTGGACCGAGACTGGGGATTCGCTATGATGGAGGTGGCCCCGGAGCCCACCAACACGTCATGGGAAAGAGCTTTGGCAGGAGAAGGCCACCTTTGTCAGGGTAGGCTGCAGTCATATCCCCTTTGGAAATGGCTGTTGTGGCAACCCTTCCTTCCAAGTTTGTTTTTGGGGGGAATAGGACCAAGGCCTGCATAAAAGAGAGTTCCGGCCTCCGTAGCGCGGGGGAACCACCAACTCCATTAGGGACAGAAGCCCCCCCCCCTTTGTACTCGTCTTCCACCTCAAGCAATGCAAACAAGTAGGAGTGTGGTTTTACACTGCAAGGTGGTCTGAAGCTCGGCAAACTATGCGGGTGTTCTTGTTAATCTTCCTTAGCTCGAGCCACCAGAGATTCCCGGTGAGGTTGAGTGGGAGAATGGGGTAGGAGTGTGAGAAAATCCTAGTGTTCTAACCTTTTTTGGTATGCGGAGCCCTGATTCCGACATAGTATTTTCAAAACGACACCATATGCTAAGTTCAAAATTAGTCTAGATCTGTACTAACCATAATTTATACTTGTTAAACATAAAAACAAAATCTACCATGTGATTTACCCCTCATTCCGTGCGATTTACATATATAGATAATTCAAAAGCGGGCTACGGTCCAAAAGATATGAACCACACAATATAATATGCCATGAATGCAAAATTCATGTAAGCAACACCCATAAGCATTTTAAAACATGGATGCAACATGATATTATGAAACTACATAGAATTCTAGGCAACTATCATATATGACATGTTCAAAACGGAGCAATTGTTTAACAATTACAATCAACTCTATAATCTATTAAAAACAGCAACAATGCAATTTGCACCCATCAAAACAACAAGCTACACGAATCTAAAATGCACAAACTAAACATCGCACAGTAGTTTACATTATGCACAATAATTCATCTCCCATGAGAAAATTGTTTAGATGCATGGGTCAATATGAAATGAGCTCACAAGATGGCTACTTGACAATAGTTTAAGACTTCGTGAAAATAACAAGTTTTAACAACGGAGTGTTATCATGAATGCATATTGGAAGTAGGAAAAACATATGCTATATGATGGGGTTACAGTCCAAGGATAGGGTCATAGGCCTGCCCTATAGGTCCTACCCAAGGACTACCCTTCATAGAGGACGAGGCCCTTGGACAATTCCGACTGAACTAAGGACTCCCCCATCATCCAGTCGGTGATGAGTACTCGGAGCATATTTAACGTACCGACTGGATTCCACTTTGTACATCGTAACCTCTCAGGAGGGCAACGGTCATATGTTTTCATACACCATTATTAACATTTAAGGCTTACGTTACCTGTAACGTAGGCATTTATTCGCCACTATTCCACCACTGTCCATCGGGCCATTATGAAGGGCAGTGCACTCTATATAAGCTGCCCTTCCCCACTGGTGCGGGGGTTGGCTTTTACTGTAATCCTATATTCCACTCGACACTAAGCTCCCAAGAGCACTGAGACGTAGGGCTTTTACCTCCACCGTAGAGGGGCCTGAACTCATATATCCTCGCCGTAGCTAAGGCTCTGCCCATCCTTTCCTACCCTACACTTCTACTGTAGACTTATACCCACGACAGTTGGCGCCCGCCGTGGGGCAGGCGTCTAAGCGACTTCCGGTGAGTTTGCGATTTCATCTTTTCATCATGTCGTCCCGCGGAGATCTGTGCATGGGTCACAAAATCCTCTTTGGCGCACTCTCCTTCATCGTCGACGATTTGGCATGGCATCGAGATGCGCCCCTCGACGTCGAGGCGCTCCCAGTCGCGGGGCTACGCACTTCCGTGCCGGTTCCCGCGGCATCCTTCTTCTCCAAACATCGGCCCCGGTGTCGATCCTCGCCCCCGTCACGCGTCGCGACAAGCGATCCCGTCGCCCCCGACTCCAGCGTTGGGTGCGACACGCCCAGGCGCGACAGAGCGCGTCCTCTCAAGTGGCGGTGCTCGAATCGGTTGTGGTCGCGCCACCATCCCAGTGCTTGGACTCAGTTCCGACTGCGCTACCTTCCGAATACCTGGGTCGCGGGACTGCAGCCGAAGTTCTCATGGCCAATTCCCATGAAAGTCCCCTCCGGACAGGTTGGAACGAGTACGGGGTCGGAGAATCATCCGGCGGTCGTCGTCAACACCGTCGTTCTGTCAGTCGACGCACTTGCCAGAGCGACATCGAGGTTTTCTGCTCACCCATCCTCAACCTGGCTGCGGCCGCCAGGACAGCCGATTCTCTCCAGCCGACTGATTCGGAGGCTGGCAGAGGGATCGAGCAAATCCGTGCCCTGTTGCATACGGCGCAACAGCAAAATTCGGCGGTCTCCCAGTCGCACAATAGGATCCACAACAGTTATGTTCACGCGAACACGCATCGGTCGGTTTTCAGCCCCGACTGTCATCAGCGACGCAGAGGGGGTAGCCGTTCCAGGAATCCCGAAGATCGTTGCCGTTCACGCACCCCTCCACGGGGTGGGCCTTACGGACCTTGGCATCACGATGATCGTCGTTCAGTCGGCGACGCGCATGATCCAAGGCCCGACGCAAGAGGGTAGAACGCCCAGAAGAAGGTCGACAGGAGTCGAGCCCACCGTGATGGTCACGATAGAGACCGTCCAAGTGGAAGCAAGACCATCGTCTTGGGCCCCGAGTGCTTCAGTCGGGCCATCCATTCAGCTGACATCCCTCCCAACTTCCGATTGGCGACGGGAATCAGGATGTTCACAGGAGAGTCCAAGCCAGAAACATGGTTCGACGACTACAGAGTGGCGGTCTTGATCGGTGGCGGAGATAACCAGGTCGCCATGAAACATCTCCCCCTGATGCTCGACGGCTCGGCGCGAGCTTGGCTGAACCAGTTGGCTCCGTCAAGCATCTATAGCTGGGCAGATCTGTCTCGAGTCTCCATCCGGACCTTCGAGGGCACGTGCAAACGCCCTGCTGGTCTCGTGGAGGTCCAGCACTGCGTCCAGAAGCAGAACGAGCCCTTGCGATTTCATCCAGCGCTGGACGACCCTCTACCACACGGTGGAGAAAGTCACGGAGCATCAAGCAGTCTGCGCATTCAAGGAAGGCGTGCGGTACAGGGATCTGTACCTGAAATTCGGTCGGACAGGCGACATCTCCATGAGCAAGATGATGGAGATAGCCGCACGCTATGCAAATGGCGAAGAGGAGGACCACATACATAGCGGCAAGCATAAGTCAATCGCCGATGGAGATGGGAACAGCAGTCGGATGCAGAAGCAGAAGGCTCAATCCAATCCGCAGGCAGAGGCAGCAGCTGTTACAAATGCCAAGTTCAAAGGCAAGGGGAAGGCTCAGTACACCCCCAAGAAGAGGCAGTCAGGAAATTCCATCCTGGATCAGCCGTGTACGATCCACAGGAAGATGGACGAGGAAGGCAACGCCATATTCCCGAAGCATACCACTTGGCAATGTCATCTCCTGATCCAAGGATTCGGTGAAGGGCAACCAAGTGAAAAGGACACCGAGCAGGATGATGAGGACATGGAGGATTCGTTCCCCCAAGTCCATGCAACGTTGATGATTTTTGCTGATGTGGAAAGCAAAAATTGACTGAAGCTGGTGAACAGGGAGGTGAACATGGCAACCCTAGCCACCCCCACATTCCTCAAATGGTCACAGACTGCGATCACCTTCGATCAGTCGGACCATCCAGCACACGTGCCCACCCCAGGGAGGCAAGCTCTGGTCGTCGACCCGGTGGTGGAAGGAGTCCGACTGCGCAAGGTCCTCATGGACGGTGGCAGTGGTTTGAACATCTTGTACGCTGACACTCTCAAGGGAATGGGCATTCCGATGTCCAAGCTTAGCGAGAGTAGTATGCAGTTCCACGGAGTCGTCCCAGGACGAAAGGCCAAGTCACTCGGCCAGATCGCGTTGGATGTCGTCTTCGGCTCTGACAAGAACTTCCTCAAGGTGAAGCTGACATTCGAGGTGGTGGATTTCCAGAGTGCATACCATGTGATTCTGGGCCGTCCGGCGTATGCACATTTCATGGCCCGTCCATGTTACGTGTATTTGAAGCTGAAGATGCTAGGCCCCAAAGGTGTGGTCACGGTTACAGGCAATCGGCAGCGAGCCGAGGAGTGTTTGCAGCAGGGGTCAAGGATTGCCGATCAACAGATGGCAATTCTCGAGCTGGATGAGTACAAGAAGACCGCCGACCCTGCTGACCTGATGCGCTCAAAGAAGCCAGCTTCCGAGTCCGCGTTCCAGTCGGCGGGCGACACGAAGAAAGTCAGCATCCACCCGACAGACGACACCGCCGCCCCGAATAACATCTCCACCACCCTTGATCCAAAATAGGAAGCCGAGCTCATCCAATTCCTCCGTGAGAACTGGGACATTTTCGAATGGAAGCCCGCTGAAATGCCACGTGTACCCAGGGAGTTGGCTAAGCACCGACTGCATGTGGATCCTGCTGCTCGACCCGTCCGAGAAAGCCTGCGTCGGTCCGCCGCGCACAAGAGGAAGGCAATCAGACAGGAGGTGGCTAAACTTTTGGCAGCCAACTTCATTCGTGAGGTGCACCACTCCGAGTGGCTCGCCAATGTGGTCATTGTGCCCAAGAAGGACAAGTCTCTCTGTATGTGCATCGATTTCAAGCATCTCAATAAGGTATGTCCGAAAGATCACTTCCCGCTCCCCCGCATCGATCAAATTGTCGATTCGACTACGGGTTGCGAGCGTTTATCCTTCCTTGATGCCTATTCGGGCTATCATCAGATCCGTCTGTATGGTCCAGATGAATTAAAAACACCCTTCATCACCCCATTCGGGTGTTTCTGCTATATCACTATGCCATTCGGTTTGAAGAATGCAGGAGCAACTTGTATGCGCATGATCCAAAAATGCCTCCTTGACCAGATCGGTCGAAATGTGGAGGCGTATATGGACGATATCGTAGTCAAGTCACGCAAAGGTTCCGACCTGCTGACTGACTTGGCAGAAACGTTCGCCAACCTACGTAGGTACAATATCAAGCTCAACTCAGCCAAGTGTTCATTCGGTGTTCCTAGCGGGAAGTTACTCGGTTTCTTCATTTCCGAACGAGGGATCGATGTCAACCCCGAAAAGATCGGGACCATCGTCCGAATGGAACGGTCGGTAAGAATACATGATGTTCAAAGGCTCACAGGTTGCCTAACGGCTCTGAGCAGGTTTATCGCTCGAATCGGCGAGAAGGCGTTACCTCTGTACCGACTCATGAAGAAATCAGATACCTTCGAGTGGACAGACGAAGCCCAAATTGCATTCGACGACCTCAAAGCCCTACTTTCCACCCAGCCAGTTCTTACTGCCCCGCTCAGTAAAGAACCCCTTCTTCTGTACATCGCGGCTACAAATCAAGTCGTCAGCACCGTTCTGACAGTCGAACGCGAAGAAGAAGGCAAAGCGTACAAGGTTCAACGGCCAGTATATTATGTCTCCGAAGTCCTGACTCCTTCCAAGCAGAGGTATCCCCATTATCAGAAGCTTATATATGGGATCTACATGACTGCAAAGAAGGTGGCTCATTACTTCCAAGACCACTCAGTGTCCGTCATATCTGATGTTCCGTTGTCGGAAATTCTCCACAATCGGGATACATCGGGCCGAGTGGCAAAGTGGGCAATGGAGATGCTATACTGCAACATCAAGTTCGAAGCCAAGAAATCTATAAAGTCTCATGCTCTGGCTGACTTCATAGCAGAATGGGTAGAACAATAGCAACCGACTCACAGCTACTCGGCTCATTGGACTATGTTCTTCGATGGGTCCAAGATGTTGAATTGCTCCGGCGCTGGCGTAGTGATCATATCCCCAAAGGGTGATAAACTCAAGTGTGTGTTGCAGATACATTTCGATTCCTCCAACAACGAAGCAGAGTACGAAGCTCTCCTTTACGGGTTGCCCATGGCCATCACACTCAGCGTCCATCGCCTGAGGATCTATGGCGACTTAGATCTGGTGGTTAATCAAGTAATGAAGGAGTGGGATGTAAGGAACCCCACCATGACTGCATACTGCAATGCAGTAAGGAAGCTCGAGAAGAAGTTTGAAGTTCTGGAACTTCACCATGTTCCCCGACTGAAAAACCAAGCAGCAGATGAATTGGCAAAACTTGGATCCACTCGGAGACCAGTCCCGAGTGATATCTGCCTCGAGCACCTACATGTCCCCTCGGTGAAGGAAGATCCCTTTACAGAGGAGCCAGTACAACCAAAGAGCTCCACAGATCCGACTGAACTCGAGGTCCCCGCTGTGGTTGATTTGATCATGGAGATTCTTGCTGTCATCCCCGAGTTGATTGTGCCGTTCATTGCGTACATCATGAGGCAAGAGTTACTAGAAGAAGAAGTCCAAGCTAGGCAGATCGTTTGCAGGTCGAAGTCCTTCACCGTCATTGATGGCCAGTTGAACAGGGAAAGTGTTTCGGGCGTCCTTCAGCGGTGTATCTCCCCTGAGGAGGGATAGTTAATCTTGGAAGAAATTAACTCGGGAACCTGCGGTCATCATGCCTACTCAAGGGCAATCGTCGCCAAAGCATTCAGAGCTGGTTTCTTCTGGTTGGAGGCGAATGAAATGGCGAAAGATATGGTCGACCGTTGCGAAGGCTGCCAGTTCTATTCCAACAAGTCCCACAAGCCAACGTCTGCGCTGAAGACAATTCCTCTTGTTTGGCCATTCGCCGTGTGGGGATTAGATACTGTCGTACCATTCAGAACAGGCCAAGGAGGATTCACTCATTTGCTGGTAGCAGTCGACAAGTTTACCAAGTGGATCGAAGCCAAGCCCATCAAGAAGCTCCACGCCCTTACGGCCATCAAGTTTATCAGAGACATCATCGCCAGATTCGGGGTTCCGCATAGCATAATCACCGACAATGGCACGAACTTTGACTCGGACAGATTCAAAGGTTTTTGCAAAGGCCAAGGTATCCGAGTGGATTTTGCATCCGTGGCGCACCCCCAAAAAAACGGGCAAGCAGAGTGGGCGAATGGACTTATTCTTCAAGGGTTGAAGCCTCGACTCCTGCGAGAAGTTGGACATGCCGCCGGCACGTGGGTCTCCGAGCTGCCTTCGGTGTTGTGGGGTCTCCGCACAACTCCGAATAGATCTACACGACGATCCCCGTTCTTCCTCGTTTATGGAGCAGAGGCAGTCCTTCCGAGTGATTTGCTTCACAACTCTCCACGAGTCGAACTCTTCTCCGAAGCCGAAGCAGAGCAAGTCAGGCAAGACGGAGTGGATCTTTTAGAAGAAGAGCGTGAGATGGCACTGACTCGCTCAACAATTTATCAACAAGATCTGCGGCGATTTCACGCACGGCACGTCAGGAGTCGCACATTCCAAGGAGGTGACCTGGTGCTCCAAGTGGAACAACAGAAACCACACAAGTTGGCTCCCGCCTGGGAAGGACCCTTCATCGTCTCTAAGGTGCTGAACAACGGAGCATATCGACTCTACAACCTCGACAAGGAAATGGACGAGCCGCGAGCATGGAATGGAGATCTCCTGAAGCGCTTCTACACATAACCGCCGACGGGAGCAATGCAAAGAGCAAGTATCATTGAAGTAATACAAAGCAGATTGATTTCTTGCCGATTCAAAATTCTTCCGCGTTTGCAGACTCCGGTTTAAAAAATTCGCTCCGAGTGTGCACTAAAAGTCGCACTCGGGGACTTAGCTGCGATCCAGAATCCCCCTAAGTACAAACTCGCTCCGAGTATGCACTAAAAGTCGCACTCGGGGACTTAGCTGCGACCCTGAATCTCCTAAGTACAAACTCGCTCCGAGTGCACACTAAAATCGCACTCGGGGACTTAGCTGCGACCCAGAATCGCCTAAGTAAAAAAACTCGCTCCCAGTGCACACTAAAATTCGCACTCGGGGACTTAGCTGCGACCCAGAATCGCCTAAGTAAAAAACTCGCTCCGAGTGTGCACTAAAAGTCGGACTCGAGGACTTAACTGCGACCCAGAATCGCCTAAGTACAAACTCGCTCCGAGTGCACACTAAAAGTCGCACTCGGGGACTTAGCTGCGACCCAGAATCGCCTAAGTAAAAAACTCGCTCCGAGTGTGCACTAAAAGTCGCACTCGGGGACTTAGCTGAGACCCAGAATCGCCTAAGTACAAATTCGCTCCGAGTGTGCACTAAAATTCGCACTCGGGGACTTAGCTGCGACCGAGAATCGCCCAAGTACAAACTCGCTCTGGGTGTGCACTAAAATTCGCACTCGGGGACTTAGCTGCGACCCACAATCGCCTAAGTACAAACTCACTCCGAGTGCGCACTAAAAGTCGCACTCGGGGACTTAGCTGCGACCTAGAGTCGCGTAAGTACAAACTCGCTCCGAGTGTGCACTAAAAGTCACACTCGGGGACTTAGCTGCGACCCAGAATCGACTAAGTACAAACTCGCTCCGAGTGTGCACTAAAAGTCGCACTCGCGGACTTAGCTGCGACCCAGAATCGCCTAAGTACAAACTCGCTCCGAGTGTGCACTAAAAGTCGCACTCGGGGACTTAGTTGCGACCCAGAGACACCTAAGTACAAACTCGCTCCGAGTGCGCGCTAAAAGACATGCTCGGAGACTTAGCCGCGATCCAGAGTCGCCTAAGTTAAAAAAGCTTCCTCCAAGTGTATACTCGAGATCCAGTTGGAGGCTTAGCAGACCCTCATTGAGGCTCATATGGATGTGAAGACAACTGACAACTACATGAGTAACAACTCACTCCAAGTGCGCACGAAAAGTCACACTTGGGGACTTAGCTGCGACTCAGAGTCGCCTAACTAAAAAGCTTCCTCCGAGTGTGTACTCGAGATACACTCGAAGGCTTAGCAGACCCTCATTGAGGCTCATGTGGATGTGAAGACAACTGACAACTACATGAGTAACGACTCACTTCGAGTGTGCACGAAAAGTCACACTCGGGGATTAGCTGCGACTCAGAGTCGCCTAAGTAAAAAGCTTCCTCATGTTTGCCATTGGCTTCACCAAGAAACGCCAAACAAAAACTACGACCCAAAATCGTGTCAAAACAAACTTGGCGAAAGAAGAGAAAAATATTCGATTCGAATTCAAAGTTGGATTTACAGTAGTGGCCAAAGTTTGATACAGATACCACTCGGCATACCGAGGTAAATGTGCGTTCACCATCAAGTTTCTTTTCAAGCGTCACCGGGACTGGCAGGCTCCACAAAGGTGTCAAGGGCGATTCCCTCTGCAATGCGAGTAGCTGTGTCCAGGAAGGTCTCCATGAAATCTTCGAATCGAAGCTTCTTGGTGTTGGCAAGCTGCAACGTCTGCAGCTTTTCTTCACGAGATTCCTTGCAGTGCACTCGGACCAGAGATAGCACCACGTCCGCACCACAACGAGCGGCAGACTTCTTCCATGCCTGCACTCTTCTCGGGACGTCCTCTAGCCGAGTCATCAACCCATCTATTTCTTGCCGAGAATCGTCTTCAGGCCACAGCTGCTTGTCGATCCGGCCGATGAGTTCTCTCAGGCGGCCAATGAAAGGTCCCACCCTGCTAAGGTGAATATGCGCTCGGAGCAACTCCCGGTTGGCTTCGTCGCCGAGTGGAACGTTCGGAACAACCGACCATTCAATGTCGGCTGCTTCAGCCTCAACGTCCAGACAGAAGTCTGCAAAGGACAAGCAGAAAGTAAGCGCAGAGTGGACTCCAAAGTCAAGAAGAGCTCGGCAAAAACATACCACCAAGCAGTGCAACCATCTTCCTTGCCCAGTCGCTGACGTACTTCTCCTACGCCATGCACCAAGTGTTCATCAACTTCAGCTGGCCCATCCATTCGGATCTTTGACTCTTCAATTTTTCAACTTCGGCTAGCAATGCCTTGTTGGTCTCCTGAGACTCCTCCAAAGACTTCTCTCGGTCAGCAAGAGCCCCCTTCACACATGCCAGGTCATTCAGAGCCGCCTCCAAGTCCGCAGCAAGCTGCATCTTCTGAGCCTTCAGAGCATTGTACGCACACCCCATTTCGCAAGTCTTCTCCCAAATAAGCACAAAGGGAAGATCAGACACATTCAACAAGGAAAACAACCAAAGCTCAAAGTTCTTCAGACCCCTGCTGATGCAAGCAATCGACAGCGGTCTCGGGGACTACACCCAGTGGGTTCACTAAGAGTGACCCCACTGGCATGAAGCTCGAACAGATCGGTCGTATTGAGCTACATGACAAACAGACAAATCTATGAGACTACTATTACTCGACCTGAGTAACACTACTCTCAGGGACTACACCAAGTGGGTGCACTCGGGGTGCCCCCACTAGTACCATTCGGGCAGATCAGCTCTGATCTGTTCAGGTCACAGAAAATACATATAAAGACAACTGCCAGTGCAAGCACTCGACAGAAGTCTCGGGGACTACACCCACTGGGTTCACTCGGAGTGAACCCACCGCAAAGTCATCCTACTGTATCCGATTATATCACTGAAACCCCCAGTGGGTGACAAGAGGAAAGTAAACACTTACTAGCGCACTTACTCGGATATCGTCCCGGAGCTCCAAGCTTTTCTTGTACAAAGACGCGATGGAGTCATACGCCCCCTTGGCATCGCCCACCATCAGCTCCACCTGCACCATGGCATCCTTGGCGGCCCCCACCTGGTCTTCCGGGAGATGTCGGGCGTCATATTGAACGGTTGATGGACCCGGTGCGACAGAAGACTCCCTGGGCATCCCGAGCTCAGCTCCAGTCGGTCCTGCCGTGAGAGGCATCGTCTTAGTCGGTGCCACCGTCTCGGTCGGCGGCACGGTCATGGTGGGAGCAGCAGTAGATGGAACAACCTCAAGGACAGGCGCCAAAGCTGTCTCCGACCCCCTTTGGTCGTCGTCCTCTAAATGGGTCACCTTCGAAGGAAGCTCGACTGAACAAAATGAAATTACAGAAAAAGGTCAAGATCAAAGACAGCACTCGCAAATCAATAATACAAACTCTCGGAGTCGTGACAACATACCTTGCTGGGACGAGGCGGCATTATCCGTGTCCATGGGGTCATCGTCCTGGCGCGACAGAGAGGTGGCGGAGGTAGCAGCTCTGTTGAGTGAAATCCACTCGACACGTAAGCATGAGCTCAATCAGATACTGAAGGAAGATAGAAGAACAAGACACTTACGCTGAGGCGACTGGAACAGCGATCCTCATCCAAGGCAAAGCTTTCCGAGGCTTAGGCCCACTAGGTTTGGCCACCTAAGACGGCTGGTCCGTGGGCTCGGCAGCCGCGTTCCTGGTCCTCCTCACACTCCGAGCACTCGGAGCCACGAGAGGGGCTAGCGGAGCACTCGGGGCCGCTGGAGGAGACGGCGGAGCAGCAGAATCGTGACGGCGCTTAGTTCGGTGCTCTGGTGGTGGTGGTGGCGAGCTCTGCTCCCCTTCCTCCTCTTCCTCCTCCTCTTTCGACTCCTCCTCCGTCTCCCCACTGTCGGAGACGTACTCGGCGCTATCCGCGCTGCCCTCCTGGTTGCCCTCCTCTACCTCGGCTGGATTCCCGTTCGAGACAGTAGAATACCAGTTAGTCCACTCCTGCACAAAACACAGTGGGCAACGTTAGTTAGCAGGACAAGAAAAGTAATAAATCGAAGAAGATTAAAAGCACTCGACAAGATACGCTTACCTCATTCGGAGGAGGATTGTCGGTGCGGAAGGGCTTCACTCGCCGGGCTCCTTAGGGGTTATCACACACGCCTGTGATGCCGCGGACCCACACCCTCACAGTCTCCCCGGTCACGCACTCTGGATGAGACCGAGTGGAGTCCAAAGGCCCCACGTAGTGCCACATGGCGTGGTGTCGGGCCTGCAGCGGCTGGCTGCGACGACCCAGAAAAGTCTCCAGCAGGTCCGTGCCGGTGACTCCCTTGCGGACGACGGCTATGAGAGCGTCGACCAAAGGCTGGATCTGGATCCTTTCCCCCTTAGAGAGCGCAAGCTTCCCGAGAGGGCCCGGACGGTCTAGGCTAAAAGGTGGCAACCCGCTCGAGGCATTCGGACAAGCAATGTCCTGGCAATAGAACCAGGTCGATTGCTAGTTCCTAACTGACTCGAACAACTGGAGGGGTGTAGCTACTCTTTGTTTTCTTCTGGAAACCTAAACCCCAGCAGAGCTGGAGGAGATGGGTCTTATCGTCCGACTGGCTAAGCCTTTTCACGGTTTGGGATCTAGCGGAGAAGACGTACTTAAAGAGCCCCCAGTGAGGGGGACATCCAATAAAGCACTCGCAAAGTGTGATGAATGCAGCAAGGTGGGCTACTCCGTTTGGAGGAAAATGATGGAGCTGCACCCCGAAGTAGGTCATGATACCTCGGAAGAAGGGGTGGGGAGGCAAGGAGAAGCCCCTGAACACATGGCTGAGCAGCAGAACGCGCTCCCCCTCCTACGGCGCCGGCTCCGTCTCGCCTTCCGGCAACCGCCAGCACTTGTTGACGATCATGCCATGCTCGACCAACTCCAGGAAGTCGTCCTCCGTCACCGAGGAGGGGAGGAAATCCCCCTGGATCCAACCCGCCGGCAGCGCCCGCTGCCACCGCTGGGTAGGAGCCGCCCCCTTCTTCTTCTTCTTCTTCTGCGACTCAAGTTTGTTGGTCTGCCCATTCGTCATGGCGAAGGCGACGGATCCGCGGAGGAGGAGGGGAAAGAGGAAGCTTGGGGCGTGCAGAGAGCTGCGTGAGAAGCGGGATTAATGCAAGGAAGATGAGCAGCGCAACAGAGAATCCCGCCGAAGAGGCTTAAATAAGCTTCCGACTGGGTCACTAACACGTGGACTCGATATCTTATCTCCCCAACAAGCTGCTGTGATGTTAGTGGAGAAGATAAAGGCGCGGTAATCGAGGCTGCAAAACCTACTCGATGGCAATGTCGTCATCACCGCTGAGCGCGCGGAAACCGAAATTTGAGAATCCCAGAAAATCCGGCGCTGTCGTTTCACCGATACCTTTAATTGGGTCACTGGTTGAAAGGACAAAATGGATCGAGGCAAACAACACCAAAGTCACCTCCATACCAGTTGGATCCATACACCGGACATCACTTCATCGTTCCAACCCCGATCCATTCGGGGACTAATGATGGGGTTATAGTCCCAAGATAGGGTCACAGGCCTGCCCTATAGGTCCTACCCAAGGATTACCCTTCATAGAGGATGAGGCCCTTGGACAGTTCCGACTGAACTAAGGACTCCCCCATCATCCAGTCGGTGACGAGCACTCGGAGCATATTTAACGTACCGACTGGATTCCACTCTATACATCATAACCTCCCAGGAGGGCAACGGTCATACGTTTTCATACAACATTATTAACATTTAAGGCTTACGTTACCTGTAACGTAGGCATTTATTCGCCACTATTCCACCCTTGTCCACCGGTCCATTATGAAGGGCAGCGCACTCTATATAAGCTGCCCTTCCCCACTGGTGCGGGGGTTGGCTTTTACTGTAATCCTATATTCCACTCGAACTAAGCTCCCAGGAGCACTGAGACGTAGGGCTTTTACCTCCGCCGTAGAGGGGCCTGAACTCATACATCCTCGCCGTAGCTAAGGCTCTGCCCATCCTTTCGTACCCTACACTTCTACTGTCAGACTTATACCCACGACACTATAGGACTTATCGTGGCATTAAAATCTACAGCATGGTAGTGGACAAGATGCAGTACGAATAACTCCACATGATCATCATTAAGATAAGAACATAAACATGGCTAGCATCAATACAACATGGCAATTTGGAGAAAACACATTCTGAGACTTAGTGAAAATAACAGGGTGCAAGAGCAGCAGTTTTTAACAGATTAACATGTTTGACAATAGAAATATCTATGATGCAAATCCTATATAAGGAAACCAATGGCACATCAAGACATACCATCACATGCTTAACAATATAATCCATGTGGGAAACACCAATAGAGTTGTAGATCATAGGCAATTCACATGGCAAAACAACAACAAAATTTAACATTTTCAGACTTAGAATTATTTTGACATCTCAAAACAACAACACTGAGTAGGCATGTTCACCTGATGAAAATTGAGCTACACATGGACTTGATGGCATGGCAAACTAATACGTCTCCGTCATATCTATAATTTTTGATTGTTTCATGCCAATATTCTACAACTTTCATATACTTTTGGCAAATTTTATACTATTTTTGGGACTAACATATTGATCTAGTGCAAGTGTCAGTTCCTGTTTGTTGCATGTTTTTTGTTTTGCAGATTATCCTTACCAAACGAAGTCCAAATGCAATAAAAAACCTACGGGGATTTTTTTGGAATATTTATGATTTTTGGGAAGAAGAATCTACGTGAAACGATGCCCGAGGAGGTCACAAGCCCAGGAGGTGCGCCACCCCCTAGGCCGCAGTTGGCAGGCTTGTGACCAATTCCTAAGGTGGTTGGGTCCCTTCTTTCGCCGCAAGAAAGATAATATCTGGAAGAAAATTGTGTTAAAATTTCAGCCGAATCAAAGTTACGGATCTCCGAGAATTTAAGAAACGGTTAAAGCCAGAATCTGGGAGCGCAGAAAGAGAAGGACAAACAGAGAGATCCAATCTCGGAGGGGCTCTCACGCCTCCACCGCCATGGAGACCATGGACCAGAGGGGACACCCTTCTCCCATCCAGGGACGAGTTCAAGGAAGAAGAAGAAGAAGGGGGGCTCTCTCCCCCTCTCTGCCGTCGGCGTCGGAACACCGCCCGGGACATCATCGTGTGACGGCGATCTACACCAACACCTCCGTCATCTTCACCAACTACTCCATCGCCTTCCCCCATCTATATTCAGTGGTCCATTCTCCCGCAACCCGCTGTACCCTCTACTTGAACATGGTGCTTTATGCTTCATATTATTATCCAATGATTTCTTGCCATCCTATGATGTCTGAGTAGATTTTCGTTGTCCTATCGGTAATTGATGAATTGCTATGATTGGTTTAATTTGCTTGTGGTTATGTTGTTGTCCTTTGGTTCCCATCATATGAGCATGCGCGTGGATTACACCATAGGGTTAGTAGTATGTTGATAGGACTATGTATTGGAGAGCAAGGGTGACAGAAGCTTCAGCCTAGCATAGAAATTGATGCATACGGGATTGAAGGGGGACCAATATATCTTATTGCTATGGTTGGCTTTTACCTTAATGAACGTTAGTAGTTGCGGATGCTTGCTAATAGTTCCGATCATAAGTGCATAGAATTCCAAGTAAGGGATGACATGCTAGCAGTGGCCTCTCCCACATAAAACTTGCTATCGGTCTAGTAACATAGTCAATTGCCATGGGAAAATTCCGCAACTCCTACCACCAGTTTTCCACACTCGTTAAACTAACGTTATTGTTTCTTTATCTAACCATCCCCTAGTTTTTACTTACGCGCTCTTTCTTGTCTTGCAATCGTATCCTATCACACCTTCAAAGTACTTCTAGTTTCATACTTGTTCTAGGAAAAGCGAACGTAAAGTGTGCGTAGAGTTGTATCGGTGGTCCATAGAACTTGAGGGAATATTTTTCCTACCTTTAGCTCCTTGTTGGGTTCAACACTCTTACTTATCGAGAAAGACTACAATTGATCCCCTATACTTGTGGGTTATCAAGACCTTTTTTTGGCGCCGTTGCCGGGGAGCAATAGCGTGGGGTGAATATTCTCGTGTGTGCTTGTTTGTTTTATCACTAAGTAGATTTATTTGCTGTTCTAACTTGTTATCTATCTTTAGTTATGGATATGGAACACGAAATACCAATAAAATTAGGTGTACTTGCTACTCATGGTGATGGGGAACCTCCTAAAACCCTCGATGCTTGTTATGTGGGAAATATTATGCACTTCTTTAATAATCCACAGAAAACCCCGTTGAATTATATAATGGGATACACGTTGGATCAACGTGAATACTTTAGGGATTATCACTTGACTCAAAAAGGGAAACTATTATGGGATCAAATTCATATGTTGAACTGGTATGCTTGGGAGCTATGCTCGAGATATGATATTATTTGTTGCTCTAGGATGAAGGCTAAACACCTTCCCTTTTCTGGCAAATTTAATGCTAATGAAACCTTGGCTTCTTATGCTAATGGTATATATGATTACTATGATGTGGAGCAAATAGAAGAGTTTGTTGGTTTTATGGGTGCTTATGAAATTGAAGCTCTGTTTAAAGGGTGTGATGATAATGCTGATGCTGCTTACCGATCTGAAAATTTGGTTATCCTTCGTTATTGTTATACTAATTATGAATATAATGCCCATATTTATCTATTTATGGAGAAATTCTACGCTGCCCAAGAAGAGACTAATATTTTGCAGGAAATTATGGAAGAAGAAAATGCTGAAACTGTGAGCTCATTAGATGAAAAAGATGACGAGGAGAGCGAAGAACAAAATGAGGAAGAGCGGACTAGCTACCCTTGCCCACCTTCTAATGAGAGTAACTCTTGAACTCATACATTGTTTAATTTCCCTTCGTTCTTACCGAAGGATGAATGCTATGTTGATTGCTATGATCCCTTGGATTCATTTGAAATATCACTTTTTGATGAACTTGATGCTTGCTATGCTTGTGGCCATGATGCTAATATGAATGATGCTTATGAATATGAACTTCCTATATATAGTTCCTTATGGTCAACATGAAATTGTTGCTATCGCACCCACTTATGATAGTCCTATTATCTTTTTGAACTCTCCCAACTACACTATATCGGAGAAGTTTGCTCTTATTAGGGATTACATAGATGGGCTGCCTTCTACTATTACACATGATGATTTTCATGAATATAATATGCATGTGCTTGTTGATACTACATGCAATTATTATGAGAGAGGAACTATATCTCCACCTCTCTATGTTTCCAATACGATAAAATTGCAAGAAAATGCTTATGCTATGTATTGGCCATTACTTGATGTGCATGAATTGTTCTTTTATGACATGCCAATGCATACAAAGAGTGTTAGACTTCGTCATTGCACGATATATGTTACCTTGTGCTCACAACTAAATTACAAATCATTGTTAATTAAAATTGGCTTTGATATACCTTGGGATCCGGGTGGATCCATTACTTGAGCACTTTATGCCTAGCTTAATGGCTTTAAAGAAAGCACTGCCTGGGAGACAACCCGGAAGTTTTCGAGAGTCATTTATTTCTGTTCAGTGGTTTTATATAGTTTAAAACAAAAAATATAGAGGGGAACTTAAAACTATATCAAAAAGAGAAGCGATTGAAAGGTGATGCATTGCGGAAGTGAGGGTCGACCTTGAACACTTGTGTTCATGCTCATGGAAATAATGTAGAATTTTTCATGGAAGTTTCTCACAAAAATAATTATCCCCTTGTATAATTCCATTGTATCATAAAAATAATGTGCCAAGTAAAGCCTTTATGATTAGTTTGGGTGATAGTTGTTTGATCATGCTGAAAAAGACAGAAACTTTGGGCTCACGAAAGTATTTTTAATTTCTATCCAGAAAGAGATTTTGAGTTGATTCTTTTTGCAGTGATTGATATGAAAATTTCCCTAATTTTCGTAATGTTTCAGATTTTTTTGGAGTATCAGAAGTATGCTAAATGTTCAGATTACTACAGACTGTTCTGTTTTTGACAGATTCTGTTTTCTATGCATTATTCTCTTATTTTGATGAATCTATGGGTAGTATCGGGGGGTATGAACCATGGTGCATTTGGATTACAGTAGATATAATGCTAATATGAATTTGGAATGAGTTCACAACAGTACTTAAAGTGGTGATTTACTTTATTATACTAACGGATCTCACGAAGGTCTTGTTGAGTTTTGTGTGATTGAAGTTTTCAAGTTTTGGGTGAGACCACGATGGATGAAGGAATAAGGAGAGGGAAGAGCCTAATCTTGGGGATTCCCAAGGCACCCCAAGGTAATATTCAAGGGAACTCAAGCGTCTAAGCTTGGGGATGCCCCGGAAGCCATCCCCTCTTTCGTTTACAATCTATCGGTAATTTTACTCGGAGCTATATTTTTATTCGTCACATGATTTGTGCAAATGCTTGGAGCATCTTTTGTGTTTATTTTTCCTTTTTCTTTTATGCACCATGCTGTTATGAGATAGTGCTTGGTTGATTTATAGAATGCTCTTTTCACTTCACTTATATCTTTTGATTATGGCTTTATAGAATGCTTCATGTGCTTCACTTATATCATATGAAGTTTGGATTGCCTGTTTCCCTACACATAGAAAACCACCATTTGTAGAATGCTCTTTTGCTTCACTTATATTTGTTAGAGCGGGGCATATATTTTGTAGAAAGAATTAAACTCTCCTGCTTCACTTATACCTATTTAGAGAGTTAACAAGAGTTGGTCATTCACATGGTTAGTCATAAAATCCTACATAAAACTTGTAGATCACTGAATATGATATGTTTGATTCCTTGCAAAAGTTTTGCGACCTGAAGATGTGATATTAGAGTCATGCTACTGAGTAATTGTTTATTCCTATAAATAATTGTCTTAAGGTTTGTGACTCCCATAGCATGCACGTATGGTGAACCGTTACGTGACGATGTCGAAGCATGATTTATTTATTGATTGTCATCCTTTGTGTGGAACTCGGGATCGCGCGATGGTTAAGTCCTGCTAACCCTTCCCTTAGGAGCATGCGTGTAGTACCTTGTTTCGATTACTAATAGACTTTTGCAATAAGTATGTGAGTTCTTTATGACTAATGTTGAGTCCATGGATGATATGCACTCTCACCCTCCCACCATTGCTAGCCTCTCTAGTACTGCACAACTTTCGCCGGTGCATTACACCCACCATATACCCTTCCTCAAAACATCCACCATACATACCTATTATGGCATTTCCATATCCATTCCAAGATATATTGCCATGCAACTTCCATCGTTCCGTTTATTATGACACGCACCATCATTGTCATATTGCTTTGCATGATCGTAAGATAGCTAGCATTATGTTTTCATGGCTTGTCCATTTTTTGATGTCATTGCTACGCTAGATCATTACACATCCCGGTACACCGCCGGAGGCATTCATATAGAGTCATATTTTGTTCTAAATATCGAGTTGTAAGTAAATAAAAGTGTGATGATCATCATTATTAGAGCATTGTCCCATGTGAGGAAGTAATAAAAGAGGCCAATGAAGCCCAAATAAAAAAAAGAGGTCAAAGAAGCCCACCAAAAAAACGAAAAAAATAAAAAATAATAAAAATAATAAATGAGAGAAAATAGAGAAGGGATAATGCTACTATCCTTTACCATACTTGTGCTTCAAAGTAGCACCATGATCTTCATGATAGAGAGTCCCCTATGTTGCCACTTTCATATACTAGTGGGAAATTTTCATTATAGAACTTGGTGTGTATATTCCAATTATGGGCTTCCTCAAATTGCCCTAGGTCTTTTTGAGCAAGCGAGTTGGATGCACACCCACTAGTTTCTTTTTGAGCTTTCATACACTTATAGATCTTATGCATCTGTTGCATGGCAATCCCTGCTCACTCACATTGATATCTATTGATGGGCATCTTCATAGCAGGTTGATATGCCTAGTTGATGTGAGACTATCTCCTCCTTTTTGTCTTCTCCACAACCACCATATTCTATTCCACCTATAGTGATATGTCCATGGGTCACGCTCATGTATTTTGTGAAACTTGCAGAAGTTTGAGAACACTAAAGTATGAAAAAATTGCTTGGCTAAAACCGGGGTTGTGCATGATTTAAATATATTGTGTGGGGAAGATCGAGCATAGCCAGACTATATGATTTTGTAGGGATAACTTTCTTTGGCCATGATATTTTGAGAAGACATGATTGCTTTGTTAGTATGCTTGAAATATTATTGTCTTTGTGTGAAATGATAGACTATTGCTTCGAATCACTCGTGTTTTAGTATTCATGCCATGATTAGATTATATGATCAAGATTATCTTAGGTAGCATTCCACATCAAAAATTATCTTTTTTATCATTTACCTACTCGAGGACAAGCAGGAATTAAGCTTGGGGATGTTGATACGTCTCCGTAGTATCTATAATTTTTGATTGTTTCATGCCAATATTCTACAACTTTCATATACTTTTGGCAACTTTTTATACTATTTTTAGGTCTAACATATTGATCCAGTGCCCAGTGCCAGTTCCTGTTTGTTTCATGTTTTTTGTTTCGCAGATTGTCCTTACCAAACGAAGTCCAAACGCAATAAAAACCTACGAGGATTTTTTTTTGGAATATTTATGATTTTTGGGAAGAAGAATCTACGTGAAATGATGCCCGAGGAGGTCACAAGCCCAGGAGGCGCGCCCCCTAGACCACGGCTGGCAGGCTTGTGACGAATCCCTAAGGCGGTCGGGGCCCTTCTTTCGCCGCAAGAAAGATAATATCTGGACGAAAATCGTGTTAAACTTTCAGCCCAATCAGAGGTACGAATCTCCGGGAATTTATGAAACGATGAAAGCCAGAATCTGGGAGCGCGGAAACAGAAGGACACAGAGAGAGAGAGATCCAATCTCGGAGGGGTTGTTGCCCCTCAACCGCCTTGGAGACCATGGAACAGAGGGGAAACCCTTCTCCCATCTAGGGAGGAGGTCAAGGAAGAATAAGAAGATGGGTTGCTCTCTCCCCTTCTCTCCCGTCGGAGCCGGAACACTGCCCGGGACATCATCGTGTGACGGCAATCTACACCAACACCTCCGTCATCTTCACCAACACCTCCATCACCTTCCCCCATCTATATTCAGCGGTCCACTCTCCCGCAACCCTCTGTACCCTCTACTTGAACATGGTCCTTTATGCTTCATATTATTATCCAATAATGTGTTGCCATCCTATGATGTCTTAGTAGATTTTCGTTGTCCTATCCGTGATTGATGAATTGCTATGATTGGTTTAATTTGCTTGTGGTTATGTTGCTGCCATCATATGAGCGCATGTGTGGATCACACCACAGGTTTAGTAGTATGTTGATAGGACTATGTATTGGAGGGCAAGGGTGAGACAAGCTTCAGCCTAGCATAGAAATTGATGCATACGGGATTGAAGGGGGACCTTAATGAACGTTAGTAGTTGTGGATGCCTGCTATGGTTGGGTTTTACCTTAATGAACGTTAGTAGTTGTGGATGCTTGCTAATAGTTCCAATCATAAGTGCATAGAATTCCAAGTAAGGGATGACATGCTAGCAGTCGCCTCTCCCATATAAAACTTGCTATCGATCTAGTAACATAGTCAATTGCTTAGGGACAATTCCGCAACTCCTACCACCACTTTTACACACTCGTTAAACTAACGTAATTGTTTCTTTATCTAACCAGCCCCTAGTTTTTAGTTAAGTGCTCTTTCTTTTCTTGCAATAATATCCTATCACACCTTCAAAGTACTTCTAGTTTCATACTTGTTCTAGGAAAATCGAATGTAAAGTGTGAGTAGAGTTGTATCCGTGGTCGATAGAACTTGAGGGAATATTTGTCCTACCTTTAGCTCCTTGTTGGGTTCGACCCTATTACTTATTGACAAAGGCTACAATTGATCCTCTATACTTGTGGGTTATCAAGACCATTTTTTCAAACATACTACAAGCTAGTAGACATGGCATACTACCAATTACTCTATTGTCACAAGTTGAAAAGAGGCATGGATTCCTTAATATGATGCTCGAAAAATGGAACTTATCATTAACAGAAAAAACGTATTTCACATGATAGATACTTAAGTGTAACAAATGAACATCATGTAGATGTTTTCTATGAAAGCCAATGGCATGACATCATAACGAACATCATAGAGAACAAATTACATGAAGGAACCACATGGATAGAAGATACGATTATTTAGTTATGAAATAAACCTTTTTAACGTGGCACTAATGCAAATTTAATCAAACAACAAATTTAAACATTTTTAACATGTATGAAAGCCAGAAATTGTGAAACTACACAAAATTCTAATCATTTTACATATACAGAACATTTTCATGTGATGCACGGTTATATTAATATTAGCAACTTAAAACAATTGCATTTTTATGTAATTATTAATGCACTAGTTAATTAGGAAAATTGCGAGTCGGAAAAAAAGGAATGGGCTGAATTTCATGGAGCTGGGCGTGAACAGGATAGTGCAGAGATAACTAAACAATGCTTATGGCATGTGGGTAGCTTACCCATGGGATTGGCCGAGGTCGTTGTGGGAGGTTGGCGCGCTACAGGGTGTGGGCCTTGAAGCTAGGTGGATCTGGGCTAACTGGGAGGCCCGGCGCTGGGCCTCGCAGAGGTGCACACGGCCGTTATAGCGATGGCACTGGTCAACACAACCCGATATTCATCCTCCCATGCCCGTGGAGGAGCACGAGGATATGGCGGAGGCGGCTAGAGGTCCGGGCGATGATCCTTTCCCATTGGCCCGGGTGGAGCCCCTTGCATGGGAGCACCACAGGAGTCCGTGTTGGCACTGCACCGATGTCCTTGCAGTTTGCTACGACTCCCCAACCCCTTCGCTAGGGCTAAGGTGGGCAGGAGGCCCTCTGGTGTGTTGCTCCGAGCGGATGGTTGCTGCAACGGATCCACGTGGATGGCAATCAACCTCTGCCTTGGAAGGTCCATGTTCTTAACGGGGGGTGGAAGTTGTTTGCCTGCTCCCACAGTCCGTGTCCGAGGCATATTCTGTAGTTCAAGTTTGATGGAGATGCCACATTCTCCGTGAAGTTTTCGGGTGCTCCGAGAGCCGGTTTGAGTGCTGCGCGGAAAGGTCGAACAATACCGATCTGGACACCTCCAGCGAGGACAACAACAACGACATATCCCGAACATCAATCTCGGGGGCTACCGCTCCGATTAGGCGCGACGGTATCATGGATGTATTTGGAAGACGACGTCGCGCCTTTGCTTGACTGGTCCGGACTTGGAGCTCCATCCGCGAGGCCTTGTTTCAGGATAAATTGCCACATCATAGTGGTAGATTGATACGTCCATTTTGCATCATTCTTTCATGTTGATATTTATTGCTTCTTGGGCTGTTATATTACTTGTGTTACCACATTTATACCTTTTCTCTCTTATTTTGCAAGGTTTATTCAAAGAGGGAGAATTCAGGCAGCTGGAATTCTGGACTGGAAAAGGAGCAAATCCTAGTCCACTATTCTGCACATCTCCAAATGCCCTGAAAATTTACGTGGATTTTTTCTGGAATATATTAAAAATACTGGGCGAAAGAACTACCGGAGGGGGGGTACGAGGGTCCCACAAGCTTGCCCAGCGCCACCACCCCCCTTGGTGGCGCAGGGCAGGCTTGTGGGCTGCCTGAAGGCCCACTAGCCCCCCTCTTTTTCTATATGAAGCATCCTGGTCTGGAAAAAATCAATCGGGAGCTTTTTCGTGGTTTCGCCGCCGCCACGAGGCGGAACTTGAGCAGATCCAATCTAGAGCTCCGGCAGGACGATCCTGCCGGGGAAATTTCCCTCCCGGAGGGGGGAATCGTCGCCATCGTCATCACCAACACTCCTCTAGTTGGAGGGGAGGCATCTTCATCCACATCTTCATCATCACCATCTCCTCTCCAATCCCTAGTTCATCTCTTGTAACCAATCTTCGTCTCGCGACTCCGATTGGTACTTGTAAGGTTGCTAGTATTGTTGATTACTCATTGTAGTTGATGCTAGTTGGATTATTTGGTGGAAGAGTTTATGTTCAGATCCTTGATGCTATTCATTACACCTCTGTTCATGATTATGATTATGTCTTGTGTGTAGTTACTTTTGTTCCTGAGGACATGGGATAAGTCATGCTGATAATAGTCAAGTGAATTTGATATTCGTTCGGTATTTTGATATGTTGTATGTTGTTTTTCCTCTAGTGGTGTTATGTGAACATCGACTACATAACACTTCACCATATTTTGGCCTAGAGGAAGGCATTGGGAAGTAGTAAGTAGATGATGGTTTGCTGGAGTGACAGAAGCTTAAACCCCAGTCTATGTGTTGCTTCGTGAGGGGCTGATTTGGATCCACTAGTTTAATGCTATGGTTAGACTTTGTCTTAATTCTTCTTTTGTATTTGCGGATGCTTGCGAGAGAGGTTAATCATAAGTGGGATGCTTGTCCAAGTAAGGGCAGTACCCAAGCACTGGTCCACCCACATATCAAACTATCAAAGTAACGAACGTGAATCATATGAACATGATGAAACTACCATGACAGAAATTCCCGTGTGTCCTCGAGAGCGTTTTTCCTCCTATAAGACTTTGTTCAGGCTTGTCCCTTGCTACAAAAGGGATTGGGCCACTTGCTGCACCGTTGCTACTACTTGTTACTTGTTACTCTTTGCTTGCTACATTTCACCTCGCTACACAATCACTTGTTACCGCTACTTTCAGTGCTTGCAGTTATTACCTTGCTGAAATCCTATTATCAGAGCCTTCTGCTCCTCGTTGGGTTCGGCACTCTTACTTATAAAAAGGACTACGATTGATCCCCTATACTTGTGGGTCATCAGGACTCTTTTCTGGCGTCGTTGCCAGGGAGTGAAGCGCCTTTGGTAAGTGGAAATTGGTAAGGAAACATTTATATATTGTGCTGAAATTTATTGTCACTTGTCACTATGGAAACTCTTCCTTTGAGGAGTTTGTTCGGGGTATCTTCACCAGGAACGGAAGAACGAGGAGTTGCTCCTCAACCTGAGCTACCTACTGAAAATATCTTTTATAAAATTCCTTTGGGTATGCTTGAGAAACTGCTGGCGAATCCTTTTACAGGAGATGGATCTTCACATCCAGAATTTCATCTAATCTATGTAGATGAAATTTGTGGTTTATTTAAGCTTGCAGGTTTGCCCGAGGATGAGTTAAAGAAGAAAGACTTTCCTTTATCTTTGAAGGATAAGGCGTTGACATGGTATAGGCTATGTGATGATGCTGGATCATGGGGCTACAATCGGTTGAAATTGGAATTTCATCAAAAGTTCTATCCTATGCATTTAGTACATCGTGATCGGAACTTTATTTATAACTTTTGGCCTCATGACATGGAAAGCATAGATCAAGCTTGGGGGAGGCTTAAATCAATGCTATATTCATGCCCCAATCATGAGCTCTCGAGAGAAATCATCACTCAAAACTTTTATGCTCAACTTTCTCCTGAAGATCGTACCATGCTTGACACTTGTTGTGCCGGTTCTTTTATGAAGAAGGATATTGATCACAAGTGGAATTTATTGGAGAGAATCAAACGCAACTCTGACGATTGGGAGCTGGAGGAAGGTAAGGACTCAGGTATGAATTTCCAGTTTGATGGCGTTAAATCTTTTGTTGAGACAAACACTTCTAGAGATTTTAGTGCTAAGTATGGACTTGACTCTGAGATAGTAGCTTCTCTATGTGAATCTTTTGCTGCTCATGTTGATCTTCCCAAAGAGAAGTGGTTTAAATATCATCCTCCTGTAGAAAGCAACATAGCCAAAACCAATCTAGTTTAGGGGAAAATCATAGCTTTTAGTGATCCTGTTGTTCCTTGTGCTTACACTAAGAAACCAACATACCTTGCTAGGACGAAGGATTATTCTAAAGCTCCAACTGTGATACGTAGGGGTTACATTAGACCACTTGCACCCCCTGAGGAGATTAGAGTTGAACCTAGTGTGGCTATTATCAACGATCTCTTAGACGAAGACATAGACGGGCACGTTATCAAATTCTGTGAGGACTCCGCTAGAATTGCTAAACCTCACGCGAAAGACAAGTACGGACCTGTAGTTGGCCTGCCCGTTGTTTCTGTTAAGATAGGAGATCACTGTTACCATGGTTTATGTGATATGGGAGCTAGTGTTAGTGCAATACCCAGTTCTCTATATGATGAAATCAAAGATGAGATTGCACCTGCTGAGTTAGAACCCATTGATGTCACTATTACGCTAGCTGCCCTCTGGGAATTGTGAGAGACGTAGAAGTCCTGTGTGGTAAGACGAAGTATCCTACTGATTTCCTCGTCCTTGGTACTGCACAAGATAGATTTTGTCCCATCATATTCGGTAGACCCTTTCTCAACACTGTCAATGCTCACATTGATTGCATTAAGCAGACTATCACAGTAAGTTTCGAGGGTGTGTCTCATGAATTTAACTTCTCCAAGTTTGGAACACAAACCCATGAAAGAGAGTCGTCTGGTAGAGATGAAATCATTGCTCTTGCCTCTATTGCCGTACCTCCTATGGATCCTTTAGAGCAATATCTGCTTGAGCATGAAAATGATATTCATATGGAGGAGAGAGATGAGATAGATACAATTGTCTTAGAACAACATCCTATTCTCAAGAATAATCCGCCTGTTGAACTGCTTGGGGATCCTCCCCCACCAAAGGGTGATCCTTTGTTCGAGCTGAAACAGTTGCCTGATACTCTTAAGTATGCCTATCTTGATGAGAAGGAGATATATCCTGTCATTATTAGTGCTCTCCTTTCAGAGCGCGAAGAGAAGAAGTTACTAAAAACTCTGAGGAAGCACCACGCTGCTATTGGATATACTCTTGATGTTCTTAAGGGTATTAGTCCTACTCTATGTCAGCACAAGATTAAACCGATCCTGACTTTAAACCAGTTGCTGATCATCAAAGGAGATTAAATCCTAAGATGAAAGAGGTCGTTAGAAAAGAAATATTAAAGCTTCTAGAAGCAGGAATCATTTATCCTGTTGCTCATAGTGATTGGGTAATTCCATTACATTGCGTACCTAAGAAGGGAGGTATCACCGTCGTTCCTAATGATAAGGATGAACTAATCCCACAAAGGATTATTACCGGCTATAGAATGGTGATAGACTTCCGGAAACTGAACAAGGCAACCAGGAAAGATAATTATCCTTTGCCGTTCATCGACCAAATGCTAGAAAGGCTATCAAAGCACACACACTTCTGCTTTCTAGACGGTTACTCAGGTTTCTCGCAGATACCTGTTGCACAATCTGATCAAGAGAAAACCACTTCCACCTGCCCTTTCGGTACCTTTGCCTATAGACGTATGCATTTTGGCTTATGTAATGCACCTGCCACCTTCCAAAGATGTATGATGGCTATATTCTCTGACTTTCGTGAAAAGATTGTCGAGGTTTTCATGGATGACTTCTCCGTTTACGGGTCTTCCTTTGATGATTGCCTCAACAACTTTGATCGACTCTTACAGATATGCGAAGAAACCAACCTCGTCTTGAATTGGGAGAAGTGCCACTTTATGGTTAATGAAGGTATCATCTTAGGACACAAAATCTCTGAAAGAGGCATTGAAGTTGATAAGGCTATGGTTGATGCAATTGAGAAAATGCCTTGCCCCACAAATATCAGAGGTATACAAAGTTTCTTAGGTCATGCTGGTTTCTATAGAAGGTTCATTAAAGGCTTCTCTAAGATTTCTAGTCCTCTTACCGACCTCTTGCAGAAGGATGTTCCTTTTGTTTTTGATGAGGATTGTGAGGAAGCCTTTGAAATACTTAAGAAGGCTTTGATAACCGCGCCTATCATTCAAGCACCTGAGTGGAACTTGCCCTTTGAAATCATGTGTGACGCTAGTGATTACGCAGTTGGTGTTGTTCTAGGACAAAGAGTTGACAAGAAGTTGAATGTCATTCACTACGCTAGTAAAACTCTAGATAGTGCCCAAAGGAACTATGTCACTACGGAGAAGGAATTTTTAGGAGTCGTGTTTCCATGTGAAAAGTTCACATCTTACATAGTTGACTCCAAAGTCACTATTCACTCTAATCATGGTGCTATTAAGTACCTTATGCAGAAGAAGGACGCTAAGCCTAGGATGATCAGATGGGTTCTCCTGCTACAGGAATTTGATTTGCACGTCTATGACCGAAAGGGTGTTGATAACCTTGTAGCAGATAACTTGTCTAGGCTAGAGAATGTCCTTGATGACCCACTACCTATTGATGACAGCTTTCCTGATGAGTAATTAAATGTCATCCGCACTTCACTTAGTGCACCGTGGTATGCCGATTATGCAAACTATATCGTAGCCAAATACATACCACCCAGTTTCACCTATCAGCAAAAGAAGAAATTCTTCTTTGATTTCAGACACTACTTTTGGGATGATCCTCACCTCTATACGGAAGGAGTAGATGGTGTTATTAGACGTTGTGTGCCTGAACATGAACAGGGACAGATCCTGTAGAAGTGTCATTCCGAAGCCTACGGAGGACACCATGTTGGAGATAGAACTGCCCATAAGGTATTGCAATCATGTTTCTATTTGCCCACTCTCTTTAAGGATGCCTGTTAGTTTGTCTTGTCTTGTGACGAATGCCAAAGGATAGGGAACATCAGTAAGCGTCAAGAGATGCCTATGATCTATTCACTTGTCATTGAACCATATGATGTCTGGGGCTTTGATTATATGGGACCCTTCCCGAGTTCCAATGCGTACACTCATATCTTAGTTGGTGTGGATTACGTCACTAAGTGGGTAGAATCTATCCACACTAAAAATGCTGATCACCACACCTCTATTAAGATGCTTAAAGAAGTCATATTACCAAGATTTGGAGTCCCTAGATACTTGATGACTGATGGCGGTTCACACTTCATTCATGGTGTTTTCCGCAAGATGCTAGCTAAGTATGATGTCAACCATAGAGTTGCATCTCCTTATCATCCTCAGTCCAGTGGTCAAGTTGAGTTGAGTAATAGGGAGATCAAGTTGATCCTACAAAAGACTGTCAATAGATCTCGAAAGAACTGTTCTAGCAAACTTGACGATGCACCATGGGCTTATAGGACTGCTTATAATAATCCCATGGGCATGTCACCGTATAAAATGGTTTACGGTAAGGCCTGCCATTTACCTCTTGAGTTGGAACACAAAGCTTATTGGGCAATCAAAGAGCTCAACTTTGATTTCAAACTTGCCGGTGAGAAGCGGTTGTTTGATATCAGCTTGTTAGATGAATGGAGAGCCCAGACATATGAGAATGCCAGGTTGTTCAAGGAAAAGGTTAAGAGATGGCACGACAATCGAATACAGAAATGAGAGTTCAATGTAGCTGACTATGTCTTGCTATACAATTCCCGTTTGAGATTCTTTGCAGGCAAGCTTCTCTCTAAATGGGAAGGTCCCTATGTTGTCGAGGAAGTATATCGTTCCGGTGCCATAAAAATCAATAACACGGAAGGAAGTTTTCCTAGAGTGGTAAATGGGCAAAGAATCAAGCATTACATCTCTGGTATTCCCATAAATGTTGAGACCAATATCATCAATGTCATAACTCCAGAGGAGTACATAAGGGATGTTTATCAGCCTGTTTTAGACCTTGAAAACGAAGATGTATCTGTTTCGGCAAGAAATTGGACTCCGATACTTTTCCACTAGGAAATTTCATCTGTTTTAGAATTTTTGGAAAATTAAAAAAATAAAAAGCAGTCCGAAGAGCAAACGAGGCAGCCACAAGGGGCCACTCTGCCACCACCCCCCTAGTGGCGGTGTGCAAGCTTGTGGGCACCTCCTGTGCCTCCCGGACTCCGTTTTCTTGCGGAGCACTCCTTCTGGCCCAGAAAAAATCTATATAAAGTTGCCCGAAGGTTTTGATCTCCGTATCGTGTAGTTTTCCTCTGTTTTCGTTTCGAGCTTGTTGTCTGCCACAAATTTAGAGCAAAGATGTCTCAGGAATCTGTTGGGGAGAATGATCTTCACCAAGTTCATGAGTAAGTAGATGCTGATCTGAAAAGAGTAGAAGTTACGGAAGCCAGGGACCAAACTAAGGAGAAAACCCAAGCTAGGGAGGAAGTTCAACCTATGTTCAACATTGAAGACGTTGAAGGAGTAGACTTTCTCCAACCCTTCCTCCACATGTTGTCTCCATCCTTGATTGAACTCTTGAGGTTCTGCGAAACAACTCGTGCTCGCAATATTTCTCTTTCTCGTGAAGTTGTTTTGCTGGAAAACCATGTCACCGATCTCAAAGGTATAAATCAAAGGTTGATAGCTCTCTTGGAATCAAAGGCTCCAACAACACCACCATCACCACCAAAGGAAGATAACTAAGCATTGCTATGGGCAATCCCCTTGGCTTCTGCCAAGCTTGGGGGAGTTGCCCTGGTATCGTATCACCTTTTTATCTTTTTCTTTTGACTTTGTTTTAGTTCTTTCCTTTTCAGTTTTTATTTTTTCTTTTAGAGGAATAAGTCTTTAGTTTTTAGTTTGCGTCTTTTGCTTTTGTCTCTCCCCCATTGTATTCGAGCTTACGAGCTATATAATAAAGAGTGTCTTAGTCAAGGGCTTTGCTTTATGCCATGATCAAAAGTATGAAAATAACGATAGCATGAATGATCATGAGACGATTTTATGGAAAGTGATAACTTCACTTATGACACGTATGATGATTGAAACTCGTTGAGAATAAATCAACATAGTCCTCAGTCATTCTTGCAATTAATAAGAAGTAATAAGGAAAGAGAGGTTCACATAAAAATATATCGTCTTAGACACTTTTTACAATTGTGAGCACTCACCAAACTATTACATGCCTAAGAGTAGATGTTGGACAAGGAAGACAACATAATGAGTTGTGTTTGCTTGGTTCCAAACAATGTTATATGATTAGAGATCCCTTAGCATGTGACGATTACTTCCACCTCATATTAGCCAAAACTCCTGCACCAAGTAGAGATACTACTTGTGCATCCATAAAACTCTAACCACTTTTCCCATGAGAGTCCACCATACCTACCTATGGATTGAATAAGATCCTACAAGTAAGTTGTCATCGGTGCAAGCAATAAAAAATGCTCTCTAATATGTATGATCTATTAGTGTGTGGAAAATAAGCTTTATACGAACCTGTGATGAGGAAGACATAAAAGCGACATACTGCATAATAAAGTTCTTTGTCACAGGAGGCAATATAAAGTGACGTTCCTCCGCACTAAGAGGGCACGCATTCAAACGTCAAAAGCGCATGACAACCTATGCTTCCCTCTGCGAAGGGCCTATCTTGTACCTTTACTTTTTACCCTTGTAAGAGTCATGGTGATCATCACCAATTCCCTTTTTGCCTTTGTCTTGGCTACCGTCACATGCTTGGGAAAGATCTATATTCATATATCAACTTAGAGTTGAGTACTTATGCTTTATTGTTGTTGACTTTACCCTTGAGGTAAACCGTTGGGAGGCAAAACTATAAGCCCCTATCTTCCTTTGTGTCCAGCTGAAACTTTGACACCATGAGTACCACGTGAGTTGTAACAATTGTGGAAAACAAAAGAGATGATTGAGTATGTGGGTTTGCCTTACAAGCTCATATTTGACTCTTTCTGATGTTGTGATAAATTGCAATTGCTTCAATGACTATGGACTATTGTTGGTTACTTCATGCTTTGCTTTGTGAAGGAATTGTGACTTTCCCATAAGAACCTTTATGATATTTTGCTGTTCTATGTGTGATCATGATGCCCTCATGTCCGTATTATGTTTTATTGACACCTTCGTCCCTCAACATGTGGACATGTTTATGGAACTTGGTTTTCGCTTGAGGACAAGCGAGGTCTAAGCTTGGGGGAGTTGATACGTCCATTTTGCATCATGCTTTCATGTTGATATTTATTGCTTCTTGGGCTGTTATATTACTTGTGCTACCATATTTATGCCTTTTCTCTCTTATTTTGCAAGGTTTATTTGAAGAGGGAGAATTCAGGCAGCTGGAATTCTGGACTAGAAAAGGAGCAAATACTAGTCCACTATTCTGCACATCTCCAAATGCCATGAAAATTTACGTGGATTTTTTCTGGAATATAATAAAAATACTGGACGAAATAACTACCGGAGGGGGGCCACCAGGGCCCCACAAGCTTGCCCACCGCCACCATCCCCCTGGTGGCGCACGGCAGGCTTGTGGGCTGCCTGAAGGCCCACTAGCCCCCCTCTTTTTCTATATGAAGCGTCCTTGTCTGGAAAAAAAAATCAATCGGGATCTTTTTCGTGGTTTCGCCGCTGCCACGAGGCGGAACTTGGGCCGATCCAATCTAGACCTCCGGCAGGACGATCCTGCCGGGGAAATTTCCCTCCCGGAGGGGGGAATCGTCGCCATCGTCATCACCAACACTCCTCTCATTGGAGGGGAGGCATTTTCATCAACATCTTCATCAACACCATCTCCTCTCCAATCCCTATTTCATCTCTTGTAACCAATCTTCGTCTCGCGACTCCGATTGGTACTTATAAGGTTGCTACTAGTGTTGATTACTCTTTATAGTTGATGCCAGTTGGATTATTTGGTGGAAGAGTTTATGTTAAGATCCTTGATGCTCTTCATTACACCTCTGGTCATGATTATGATTATGTCTTGTGAGTAGTTACTTTTGTTCCTGAGAACATGGGATAAGTCATGCCGATAATAGTCATGTGAATTTGATATTCGTTCGTTATTTTGATATGTTGTATGTTGTTTTTCCTCTAGTGGTGTTATGTGAACGTCGACTACATAACACTTCACCATATTTGGGCCTAGAGGAAGGCATTGGGAAGTAGTAAGTAGATGATGGGTTGCTGGTGTGACAGAAGCTTAAACCCTAGTCTATGCGTTGCTTCGTGAGGGGCTGATTTGGATCCCCTACTTTAATGCTATGGTTAGACTTTCTCTTAATTCTTCTTTTGTAGTTGCGGATGCTTGCGAGAGAGGTTAATCATAAGTGGGATGCTTGTCCAAGTAAGGGCAGTACCGAAGCGCCAGTCGACCCACATATCAAACTATCAAAGTAACGAACGTGAATCATATGAACATGATGAAACTAGCATGACAGAAATTCCCATGTGTCCTCGGGTGCGTTTTTCCTCCTATAAGACTTTGTTCAGGCTTGTCGCTTGCTACAAAAGGGATTGGGCCACTTGCTGCACCATTGCTACGACTTGTTACTTGTTACTCTTTGCTTGCTTCGTTTCACCTCGCTACATAATCACTTGTTACCGCTACTTTCAGTGCTTGCAGTTATTACCTTGCTGAAATCCGTTTATTAGAGCCTTCTGCTCATCGTTCGGTTCGACACTCTTACTTATCGAAAGGACTACGATTGATCCCCTATACTTGTGGGTCATCACAGATCTCCTTTTCTATTTAAATAGTACCCTATGTAATCCTTCAAAAAATGCAAAGAAAATTGTAGTGTACCGGCCGCTAAGTCTTTAAGCGTTATTATGTCTGGCTGGAGGCAATTCTCCCTTATGCATGACCTCGCACTTGTATGTTTCCATTCCTATTCTTGTTGAAAACGCATACCGATGTGTGTATTCTTGTCGCGAGCACTTTAGGAACGGGTCATTTGCATCTTATCGACAACTCGGTTGTCGACAAGACCACCTTTCCGTACTTGCCACAGCTACTCGAGTTGCTGAGAAGACTCGAAACACCAAGGATCACATATCAATTCGACAAGGGTTCCTCGCACATATGTTTTTTCATACAAGTGGGATCGTTTCAATGGGAAAACAGCTCTCAACAAAGGAAAAAAACATTGACTTAGCTTTCTCTCCATTGTATCCCTTGCCGCAAGGCCATCATCCTTGAATGCACCCGCAAGTGTCAATGAAGTCACTCTCCCCCTGGTAAGACATGTACGCGAGGGGCCCTTCTTCTTTTGGAAAAAGGGAAGTAGAGAAACTAGAGGAGGCTAGGAACCTTGGCAGTTCGACAATTGCCTTAAGAGGGTCAGAAAGTGATCACAACATCACATGTATGATACATAAAAAAATATGTACTTTCACAAGGAGTTGTAGAAGACTTAGCTTTATTGACTATGCACAAGGTCCTCGCCTGGCTTTGTAAAAAGCATTACAAGCCTTGTCGGACCGGCTTGTACAAAAGGGGTCGCCGGGCAGCCTGGCAACCGCTCCTCACGGGTAGTGTTTGCAAAGATGCTTGACATTCCACGAATTCAGCACGGGAGTGCCACATACAGTCTCGAGGCGAACTATGTCGGGCCTGGTGACCTGTACTACACTCTCAGGGCCTTCCCACTTTGGCGTCAACTTCTTTGTTCCCTTCATGGAATGAATTCGTCGAAGGACAAGGTCACCTTACTCAACGCCCGTGGCGCGCACCCTGCGGTTGTGTTAGTGGCGAAGGGCATGCTGGTACCGAGTGACACATAGTGTAGCTTGGATACAGTCTTGCTTGAGGAGTGTGGCACCATCTTCCCGCAGTTGCTCGTTCTTTTCTTCAACAAAACCTTGTACTCGATGTGACCCATATGTGAGTTCCGTGGGGAGTACCGCTTCTGCACCATAGACTAGGGAGAAGGGTGTTTTGCCGGTGGCTCGATTCGGTGTCGTTCTGATAGACTGAAGAACCACCGGAGTACATCAATCTAGTGCCTCCCATGCTTGTGCAACTTGTCCAAAGTCCTTGTCTTGAGGCCCCGCAACACTCAACATTTGTCGTCTCTACTTGGACATTGCTCCTAGGATGTTCAACCGACGCAAAGCACATGTTGGCACCGATGTACTCATAGTACTGCATGCAGATGTTCCTGGTGAATTGTGCATCATTATCAGTTATGATCCCGTTGGGTAATCCAAAATGGGAAACAATCCCTCTGACGAACTTGACAGTGGCTTGAGTCGTTACCTTCCTCACTGGCTCCACTTTGGTCTAGTTTGTAAACTTCTCGATTTCTACGAACAAGAATTAAAAGCCCCCGATAGAAGAGGGGAGGACCACGAATGTCCACAAGAGTGGGATGGTTTGGAGGGCTTTTGTTGGCTGATGTACTTGTTTGGCGTAGAACTGGCATGCCTCGTATGTAGTCATCACCGACAAGGCATCTTGAAGGTCCATCAACCACTAAAAGCCTTGCCGAAATGACTTTCCGATAAGAGCTCGTGATCACAAGTGGGAGCCATAGAGCCCTTCGTGTCTCTCTGCCAACAACTGTTGTCCTTCTTCCTTGGGAACTCACTTCAATTTCACCCCATTTGGTCTCCTCTTTTTCAGAGTGCTATCCATGAACTGGTACAGGATCGTGTACTATGCTCCTCTTTCAGCTTCTTCTTGCTCTTCGGGAAATTCACCTGTCTGGAGGTACTGGACTATTTGTTGGGCCCATGCCGGAGCCTGTGGCTCGATGAAAAGAACTAAAGGAACCTCTTCTTCCATGGGAGCAATAGTTTCGACAAAAAGAACCAATGGGTATACGTGAGCCTGCCAGTTATCGGCAGGTGTCTTGCTGTTCCCCACAACCTTCTTGGCGGCGGCTGGTAGCTCTCCCGGAAGGTAGTTGCCGGAACTGATGGTGTAACAGATGGCTTATATAGTTGAAGTAAAAAAAGCACGTGGTTCCACAAGCAACTTCTAAGGAGCTTGTTTTGACAGGTCATCGACAATGCCGTTTGCTGCACGCGGAATGTGTTCCATGTCTAGACTGTCAAAGCACAGTTCCAACTTGCTCACTTCATCTATGTAGGCTTTGATTAGTGGGCTCTAGTAATCCTTGTTGAATTGACGCACAACCAGTTGTGAATCTCGTCGGACTATAAACTTTCTGATGCCAAGCTATGCTGCTTTTCAAATACCGGCAAGAAGTCCTTCATACTTTGTCGTGTTGTTTGTTGATACCTACCGGTGAATGTGCATTTGGACGACATACTTTAGGTGCTCTCCGGTGGGTGCGGCGAGCGCCACTCCGACACCGGCGACTTGCAGCGAGAAAGCCCCATCATAGTACATGATCCATTCTTGAGGCGCTTCCCTGTCGGGGAGGATTATCTATGAAACCGCTCCATCTTGCGTTGGTGTCCACTCGGTGTTGAATTATTCCAAGGACGTGTTATTTATTATTGTCGGGCTTTTAAAGCTTATGTCAAAGCTTGGCAGCTCCAACATCCAATCAACAGTCATGCGAGTTACTTCTTAATTTCACAAGATGTGTTGCAATTGAAAGCGAGTGACGAGAGTGATGTGGTGTGCTAGGAAGTAATGGCACAACTTCTGTGAAGCCATGAGAAGGCCAAAAAGCATCTTTTGGATTCCACAGTACCTTGACCTATCCCGTGCAGTACGTAGCTGACAAAGTAAACTGGTCATTTCACCATCTTCTTCTTCTACACAACGTGTTCCTCGTTCTGGCGTTTTGTCTGTCTTATCATCCCCTTTCCTTGGCAGAGTTGAATCTCGCTTGCCGGTTGCCATCTCAGGGGTTGCTGCCCCCTCTCCCTCAGCTTCTCTTTCCACCACCAGTGCAGCGCTGACCACTTTATTAGTTGCTACCAGGTATAGCAAAAACGACTCTTGTGGTCTTGGCCCGGTTAGTATTGGAGTTGAGGAAAGATACTTCTTCAAATCTTGCAGCGGAGGCTCCTCTTATGGAGTCCATTTCATGGAGCCTGCCTTTTTCAGGATTTTGAAAAATGATAGGTCGCGCTCCGTAGACTTGTAAGTGAACGAGCTGAAGGTGAGGATTCAACCCGCCAAGCGGCATACGTCGTTGACACGCTTGGGGTGCCTCTATCGGCTCAATTTCCTCAATATTTGCAGGGTTGGCTTCTATCATGCTATGTGACACAAATAACCCGAGGTGCTTTCCAGAGTAGACTCCAAACACACACTTCTTAGAGTTGAGCTTTAGGTTTACCTTGTGCAAGTTCACAAAGGTTTCTTCCAATTCTTGATTTAGGGTGGCTTTGTCCTTGGTTTTGACGACTACGTCATTCACGTATGCCTCCACATTCGTGTGTAGTTATTGCCTGAAACCAATCTAGATGGCCCTTGCAAATGATGAACCAACACTCTTCAACTTGAAAGGCATACACTTGAAGTAGTATGTGCCACATGGTGTCATGAATGAATTTTTTTCTTCGTCTTCCTCGGCCATGAAGATCTGGTGGTTGCTAGAATAGGCATCAAGGAACGACAATAGGTCACAACCAATTGTTGAGTCCACTATCTGGTTGATGTGCAGCAAGTTTGTTGACATCCATGAAGTTGATGCAAAGCCTCCATTTTTCGCTAGCCTTTTGTGGCACCACTGGGTTTGCCAACCACGTTGGGTGGAGTACACCTCTGACCATACATGTTGCTTCCAACTTCTTGATCTCCTCGGCAATGAACTCCTGCCACTCTAGAGCTTGCTTTGGAACTTTCTTCTTAACGAGGTATGTGTGGGGACAAATGGAAAGGTGGTTCTTGATCACCTCCCTGGGAACACTGGGGATCAGATGGCTGCCAGGCAAACACATCAATTTTCACTCATAGGAAGGCAACAAGCACGCTTTCCTATTTTCTACCGAGGTGGCACTCATGGTGAAAATGCTGCCCTCACCATCCTCCCATGCAGCCACTTGCTTCATCTCAGGGGCGGTCACTTTGTATTTCTTTCTCATGGCAGCAAATGTCTCTGGTAAGTCGTCGACAGGCGTGCAGTCCCAGGGGTGCGCTTCCCAGAGATCTCGCGATAGTCCGTTCAGGATTTCTTGTTCTTCTCCCGCCCCCGGGGATCTTTGCCGTCAGGAGAAAGTACCTTGTCGGCACATGGTGCTACTTCATGTGAAGGAGTTTGTTGGCGCACAGAACTGCATCTTTGTTGTCGGCGTGGATGGTGATGACGCTCATAAACCCTTGCATCTTCAACGTATTGTACGCATGATGTGTCACATCTATGAATTTTCCAGCGCCGGTTTGCCAAGCATTCCATTATAAGGCAGCAACATCTTTGGAACATAAAAAACAATTCTCTCAGTCCCGAATTTGAGCTCGCTTCCAAACATCACCGATAGAGTAATCTTTCCCTTGGTCTGAGATCTTCTAGGGTTGACAGCCTAGAAGGACCCTTTCGGCTTGATATCCATGTCACGTGATATCAAGTTCAAGTGGACCCCACTGTCAATAAATATCTTTTTGACCCTGAGGTTACAAATCATTGGTTATACCAACAATGGCACATACCCGACGGCAGTGATAAGGTCAGGATGATTCTCAGTGTCGAAGATGATTGGAGTGTTGGACCACTTGAGGGGTTTTCTTGCCTCTGTAGCTAGTTCTACCGCGTTGACATCACGGACCCATTGCTTGAGTTACCAGTGGGAGGAGTGCAAATATGCCCCTCCAACAAAAACATGGCATCTATGACCCTCTAGAACTCCTGGCCTTCTGATCCTGTTTCATCCTCATCCTCATCATCATCCTCGTTGTTGGACATCTTGCTTGTCCTTGCCATGGTGACCGGTACGACCACCGCGGTTCTTCTTGTCGGAACCACCCACAAAGCTTTGGCCTTTCTCCTTCTTTTAACTTATGTACTTTTGCCTCTACTTTTCGGCAAGTTGTCCTACTTGGCACCACTCGATGCTGTCTTGGTCCTTCCTGAGGTGGATCTTGCAGTATGGCTTGCCAGCCCTCTCTCCTGCCACAACTTCATCGTCTCCGGAGCATGCGGAAGATTCCTTGCCGGACACCTCGGACTTAGCGTTCTTGTCGGCATTTCCCTTGTTGGATCCTTATACAGCCATAACAGGCTTATGCTTGCGCTTCTGATTGCGCTTTCGGCCATTTCCCTAGGAGGCGGGCGCATCTTCATCGTTGGAGTCTACTTCTGTGCCAGCATCCTCCCCGGGGAGTCTCGTTCCTTTCTTAGCACATGCACACTCATAACCCACACGTATAGGGGATCGCGAGAGTCTTCAAGGTAGTATTTCACCCTAATTCATTCATTCGAGACAAAGAGGATCCAAAGTATATTTATTGGCCTAGAGAGTTGAGTTGTCAATTCAACTCCACCTAGGATATCTCTCTAAGACAAAATATTTAGTAGGATGACAAATAATAGTAATAGCGGTAACACTGATAGGACCAATTTTGCTAACAACGATAACATTAGCAATTGAAGAGCAGGTGCGGTAGCAACAACAACAATAACTTAGCAAGATTCAGTATTTGTAAAGTGCAGGCACATGGATCAATGATAGAAAGTTATGTATGACATCAATAATGTAACAGTTACACACTTGAGTGACACAGAACTAGCTCCAATTCATAAATATAATGTTGGCATGTATTCCATATATAGTCATACGTGCTCGTGATAAGAACTTGCATGGCATCTTTTGTCTGACCCTCCCATTGCAGTGGGGTCCTATTCAAAACTTATTGACATGAAGGCCTTCTTTTAATAGAGAACCGAAACAAAGCATTAAGAAATAGTGAATATATGAACTCCTAAAACTATGACAGTCATCGAAAAGAATATATGGCCACCTTGGGGTATGTGGATCAAGACACGTAATAGGTGCATACAATTTGAAAGATAGGGCCCAAATACTTTTTATATTGAGAGAGAACATCATTAGATTAGACCGGAAATCATGGCACTCTATCCCTAGTGACAAGCATTAAGCATAGCAAAGTCATAGCAACATCAATCCCAAATCATAGTGGATATCAGGGATCAAGCCCTATCAAACTTAACTCGATTAGATGATCAATCTCATCCAAACCTCATCACCTTCCAGTGATCCTACTAGGTAATTACTCACACCCGATGGTGAGCATCGTGCAATTGTTGATGTAGAACGGTTGATGATGTTGACGGCGATGAATCCCCCTCTCCGAAGCCCCAAACAGACTCCAGATTAGCACTCCCGAGGAAGAATAGGAGGTGGCGGTGGCTTCCTTGTAAAACATGATGAAACATCCTCCCCAATTTTTTCTCTCAAGATGTGAATTTATAGGACTGGAATTAGGGTCGGAGGAGCCACGTGCGCCCTACAAGTCATTAAAATGTGACCAGGGGGGTGGTTGTGCCTTGTTGGCTTGTGGCCCATAGGCAACCCCCATTTGGTGGTTTTTCTCTCCATAATTCATTATATTTTCCATCAATAATTCAAAAAAAATCCAATTCTGAGAACTTTTATTGTTACACAAAAATAACAGCAAGGTAGTTCTGCGGCAAACAACACGTGTCCGGGTTAGTTTCATTCAAATCATGCATAGAGTCCAAAACCAGAGAAAAAGTGTTTGGAAAAGTACATACGTTGTAGACGTATCACACACTTGTCAACCAAGGCATAAATCTCGGCCATGTCCGGCACCTTGTGGATGCTCATCTTCTCAAGCATCCGACGGTTGCATACGATTGTATGGAACACAAAAATCATCGCGACAAGATGGATGTTAGGACGTTCTGTTGCACCCGCTGCCACAGGAGCGCAGTAGAGGCCATGTTTGTTGTTGGAGGGGCATATTCGCAGTCCTCCCATCGGCAACTCAAGCAATGGGTCTATGAGATCAACGCGGTAGAACCAGCCACAGAGGCAAAAAAGCCCCTCAAGTGGTCAAACACTCCCATCATCTCGAGGCTGAGAATCACCCTGACCTCATCACAGTTGTCGGGTGTGCGCCATTGTTGGTATCACCAACAATTCACAACCACAGGGTCACGAAGATGTTTGTTGACAGTGGGGTCCACTTGAACTTTATCTCACCCGCCATGGATCTCAAGCCGAAAGGGTCCTTCAGGGTGTCAACATAGGAAGATCTCAGACCAAGGGAAATATAACTCTAGCGGTGATGTTTGGAAGCGAGCTCAAATTCAGAACTGAGAGAATTATTTTTGATATTGCAAAGATGTTGGTGCCTCATAATGGAATCTTGGGCCGAGCGAAAGTTGAAAATTCATCGCTGCGACACATCACATATATAATATGTTGAAGCTGTAGGGGCCAATGAGCATGTGGGGACCCTGACTTACGAGTCGAGATCACCGAATGAACGTACTCAGTGATCCCAGAGATCAATGCTCACCGAACACACACATGCTGAATAATAAGAGCCTTACATCCAAGTACCAAATTATTACATTACATGACCGAATGGTCAAGTTCACAAGGTAGGGCCTAGAAGGCCAAATCACATGGGTACAACTAGTAGCGGAAACTTAGGGCTAAGAGGTGCCCATGCCATCAGCCTACACCAACATGCTTTCTGATTGGGAAGCGTCCTATTTCGCAAGGCCGTCTCTGAAGACGTACTCTTCTCCAAACTCTGGTCCTTCCATGTCTGTTGAATAATATAACCAATGGCAAGCCAATGAGTACTTTTGAATGTACTCGCAAACAGCCCATGATATGAACAATGCATCTTCGGTGGATAACATCATATCTATAAATAAAATTGATCATGGATATGCATCATAAACTAGATGTTGATTTGAAGAACAGGTTACAAATATCAATATATCTGACAAGGGCTGAACATGAAGGGTTCACCCTATATGCCAAGTCACCAAATTTGGTCATAACAACTCTTAGTCAGATAACACCATTAAATACACACACTCACACTTGGTTTATGGGAAAACGACTGGACGTAGTTTAAGCAGCACCACCCATCTATCCTTGACCGTGGATACGGCTATTCGAATAGTTTTACACTCTCCAGAGGTAGTACGTTGGGCCCACGAGATCCGGGAAACTTTCGTGTCATCCACGACTCGCGGTATATAACATACCCGAGGTAAGTACTAGACAATACTAGACAGAGAGGTCCACTCGATTGGTACCCATCCCACAAGTTGTACGTCTTACGAGCACCGACTCTAGATAGTATCAACCATACGGGGACCAACGGTGTTCCGGGAACACATAAAAACGGCATAGTCGCCCTACCTGGCACGACCCCATCACGAGTGACCACACATCACTCCCGCAACTAGTAATGTGGCTCTTTGCTATCACCGATCAGAGTAATCAACACAGCCCCGTCCCATAGAGGGGTAACGTGGTCGTACATGTAAGGTTGGGATGGTCGACACATCATAAATCTAATCCCATTTCCAAAACGATACACACTCAAAATACCCGGTGCACCACTTCACCAAAAGTGGCCACCTAACTCATCATCACCCTCGGGCATTAGTGGCACCCGACGGGGTTTCATAACTCCTTGATTTATACCATCATCATTCGCATGCTTCTACTATGCTTGGCTCTGCTTATCAACATGATATTAGCGTGACCCTCATCAGTGGTAGGATCATGCTCAACATGTAGGTGCTCCGGAGGAGCCATCGGTAACATCACTTCAATGATTTATCAATACTTATGATCACATGCAACGGAAATATTTGCTACACTAGCATGCAATATAACATATGCTCAATCATGCTCAAAGGGCTGCTTGCCTTGGTCAGCTAGGTATCCGGGGTCTTCGGGGTCTTCAAGTCCAATTCCTTCGTCACACGGGTTTTCTATCGTCGTAATAAGTGAAAAGCAATAAGGTGGATCACTCCAAAACAGATCACAAAGTCACTTTAGAAATGTTGTTCAATTCTGATAAATCCACATTGTTATTTTAGAAATATTAGTCTCTGGTTTTGGTGAAATAATATTTTAAAAATCAATATAACAGAAGCAAAACTATTCCAAATTAACCCTTTTTATTATTATAAAACAGAATAGTTGTTGCAAAACTTCATCCAAGGGTTCTGTTAAATACTACACATTTTTAGAAAAAAAACAATGAAGGAATCATAATTTCTCACTTGTTAAATCTTTTTACAAAAATCATTTAAAATCAGGTTTTAAATACAAAGAGAAAGGCTACAACCCCGGCCTGGCTTGTCCTGGGAGTGGGTCAGCCCAGTGGCCACCCAACTAGCCTGCCGAGGCACGCACGCTGTCAGGGTTGAACCTGACGCGCGGTCCCTTGCGGTTAGTGGCTGCTGGCAGCGACGGAGAGAGAGATGAGCCACCGACAGGTGGGGCACACCTATCGGCGTCATCTCCTACCTTTGGCCAGAGAGGAGGAGGAGCACGCCGGCATGGCTACCGACGTCCTCGGGCCCTAACAACGAAAGGAATGCGTTCAGCTCGTCTTCGCCTACCTGCTGGTGGTCGAGTCGATGATGGAGGGGATCTGGTTCACTGGCTACGAGGTTGCCGCGGCGGAGGGGTTTCGGGTGAAGGTGGAGGTGGCAGCTACGGGCACGGATTCGCTCGGGCAAGAGATGGGAAAGCTCCCTGGGGTCACGGGAGTGTTTTGGTGGGTAGAGGGACGCGAGAGCCGACGTGTAGCCGGAGATCGACCGGAGCTCCGAGGCGGAGGGGCCTCGGTCGATCTCGAGCACCACGGCCCTGCTTGCTCAATGGGGTGGCTAGGAAGGTGATAGAGGTCTCCGTGAGTTGGAGTGAGGGGTTCTGGAGCGAGGGGTGGGGTTATTTATAGACCCGCGACGGTGAGCCGACTCGGGAGCGCCGGTGATCCACCATGGCATTCATATGGGTGCAGAGAGAGACTGGAGTTGAAACCAAGGTCTCAGGACGTTGTTTCGGACCTCCAGGACTCACTGCGAGAGAGAGGGAGAGAGGAGAGGCGAACTATCGTGGTCGCGCTCCTGTGGCACTTCTAGTGCGCGTGGGCACACGTCGCACCGGCTCTTAGCACAGCAAAGGAGTGGACATGTGGGCTGCCTGATCCAGGGAGGCTGTCAGGAGAGAGGAGGGACACCGCGGGGAGGCTGGAACTGGCCGAGGGAGTCGCCCCCACCTGAGTTGCTCTCTATAGCGCGCCCAGAGCGGAACTTTGGCTTGCCAACGCATGCTGGCACGCTCTGGGGTGCCTTGGACGTATCGAACGTGTCCTGGGCACTGGCTTGGAGACGCCTAGCCGTTGGAGTCCCGTGGGAGCCTCAGGTGGTCAAAGGAAGACAAGAAACCAGGTGTTGTCAGCCTTGGGCTGAAGCTTAAATTGGAGATTTTGGTTTATCTACTTTGAACCAGAGAGGGGCCACTTGACTGGAGTTAAGCACTGATGTCAGCCACCTAATCTATGAGCTTGGAAGAAAGGGATTGGGTTTAGCTAGGGTTAGGAGGGGTTTTACCCAACTGTCAGAAGGTGCTCGACAATGGTTTGGGGTGGTTGCACCCCACCACTAGCTATGCAACTTAACAGGATTGGGTTTGGTGCTAAAACATGGGGCTTAACAAAGTTTGAGCTCCATTGGGCAAGTTTAGCTTTGTAAACTTGAAAACATCCATAAATGACCAGATCTGCTCCTTCCAAAGGGAGTGTGGGCAAATCAAGTCCCACAAATCCCATTTTTGGCATGGAGTCCTCATTTGAGGTATTAGGCACTCCTACAAAGTTTCAGCTCCTTTGCATAAACTTTTGTATGTAGAGTTGCTCTAACTTCATACTGGCGAGAAGGGGTTTTACAATTATTTGGTGACCTTAACCACCTTGGATCAAGGTGAAACTTTATGCGGGCACCAAATATGGATTAGGGCGACCACTGGAATTTTCTCGGAATTTATTGAAAATATTTCCATTGGAAATATTTCAAAAGGTCAAAATAGACAGAAAATGTTTTTAGGGTTTTACTCAAATAATTAAAATATAAGTAGGGGTTAAAAATCTGATGTATGGAAAATATATGTCCTTTCGAGTATCTCAAAATTTTCTCAGATTTTTGTAAGGCAGAAAAGTATTTTCCATAGAGGAATATCTTTTGTGGCCTCAGAAATGGATATGCAAATAAAATAAGGAAATAACTCATAAAATGATTATTTTATGGTTTTGGTGAACTTAAATGGTATTAGAACCAAATCACCAACCTTGGTTAAGAGCACTTCTTGCCATCAAGTACTTGTAGTGCAACCCAAAGAAGGGTTTTGCATTTACCAGAAATAAGAAAAAGGTTTTTAGGTTAAATAGGTTAGGTGAAATATGGTTTTTGATATCACATAATCAAACATACAAGCATACAATGACAATAATGGCACTCACAACATTAGTTTGGAAAAGGTTTTAATAAACTCAGATTTTTGAATTACAAAAAAAGTGATAGTGAAAACAGGGTGTGACAGACATATCCCCCTTACAAGAATCTCGTCCCCGAGATTCCTAAGCTAGGTGCTAAAAAGGTACAGAAACTCAGATCGGAGATAGTCTTCACGCTCCCATGTTGCTTCTGCTTCGTTGTGGTTGCTCCACTGAACCTTGAAATACATGATGGTGCGGCTTCAGGTGCAATGCTCTGCTACATCCAGGATGCGGATCAGCCTCTCACGATAAGTGAGATCTGGCTGAAGCTCAATGGCCTGATGGTCATTGTCCTTATAAAGATCCAGACGGTTTTGCGCTTGGAGGCACTTCCGAAGTTGTGACACGTGGAAGACATTGTGCACACCCGAAAGTTTCGAAGGTAGCTCCAACTGGTAAGCAACTTCTCCACGCCTTGTCATGATCTTAAAAGGTCCAATGAACCTTGGAGCAAGTTTCCCCTTAACGTGGAAACGCTTGGTTCCCTTGAGAAGTGTGACACGAAGGTACACCTGTTCTCCGAGAATGAACTCCACTTCTCTGCGGTGAGAATCCGCATAGCTCTTTTGTCGTGACTTGGATGCCTTCAAGTTTTCTCGGACAAGCTCCACCTTATCTTCTGCCTCTTGCAGAACTTCCGGCCCGAATATCAATCCTTCACCAGTTTCGGACCAGTTGAGCGGGGTCCGGCACTTTCGTTCGTACCACACTTCAAATGGAGCCATCTGGAGATTGGACTGGTAGCTGTTGTTGTAGGAGAACTCAGCGAATGGCAGACAGCCTTCCCATTTGGCACCATGTGCCAAGAGACAAGCGCAGAGCATATCTTTGAGTATCTGATTCACTCTTTCTGTCTGTCCGCCCATCTGTGGGTGGAAAGCGGTGGTGAAAGAGAGCTTGGTTCCGAGGGATTCTTGGAACTTCTTCCAGAATCTTGAGGTGAACTGCGTGCCTCAGTGAGACACAATCTCCTTGGGAACTCCATGGAGACTCACTATACAATGGATGTACGAACTATCCAACTGGCTTCCATCATAAGTGGTGTTGACTGGAATGAAATGGGCCACCTTGGTCAGATGGTCGACAATGACCCTTATGGAGTTATGCCCTTTGCTTGACCTGGGCAACCCAGTGATGAAGTCCATGCCGACCTTGTCCCACTTCCATTCAGGCACTTGGAAAGGTTGTAGCAGTCCAACAGGTCACTGATGCTCAACCTTGACTCGCTGGCACACTTCGCACTTGGCAACATAAGATGTTATTTCCCTCTTCATGACATGCCACCAGAATCTTTCTCGGAGATCTTGATACATTTTAGTACCACCGGGGTGAATAGAGAAAGGTGTGTCATGTGCTTCCTGCAGGATCAAGTCCTTGAGTTCTGCCTTGTTGGGTACGCATAAATGCTTCCCGAACCACACTACCCCTTGTTCATCCATCGAGAATTCTGGGGCCTTGCCTTGCTGGATCTTCTTCTTGATGCCTTCAATGCTCCTGTGCCCCTTCTGAGCCTCCTTGATGTCATCAGCGAGCGTTGGTTTGACTTCGAGGTTAGCCAGGAATCTTGGTTCAACTAGCTACAACCCGAAGCTTTCCATTTCTTCATATAAGGTGGGTAGCCTTTCCTTGAGCATAACGGTCAAGGTGCTGGCCTTCCTGCTTAAGGTATCAGCCACTACATTGGCCTTATCTAGGTGGTATTGAATGCTGAGGTCGTAGTCTATGATTAACTCCAACCATCTTCATTGCCTCATATTCAATTCCCTTTGAGTAAAGATATACTTCAGACTTTTGTGGTCAGTGTATATTTCACATCACTTCTGTGGGAGGTAATCTCGGCATGTCTTTAGGGCATGCACTACTGCTGCCAACTCGAGATCATGGGTGGCATAATTATCCTCATGTGGGCGTAGTTGCCGTGACAGATACACCATGACCCTGTCGTCTTGCATTTGGATTTCACCGAGCCCGGTTCTGGAGGCATCACAATATATCACAAAATCCTTGCTGATATCTGGAGTAGCCAATACCGGGGAGGTAGTTAATCTCTTCTTCAACTCCTGGAAGCTTTCTTCACACTCCGGTGTCCATTCGAACTTCTTACCTTTCTTCAAGAGCCGAGTCATGGGTGAGCGATGCGGGAGAATCCTTCTACGAACCTGTGGTAATATCCCGCGAGTCCGAGGAAGCTCCTGACTTCGTTCACATCGATTGGTGACTCCCAATTGGTTACCGCAGTAATCTTGGAAGGATCGACCGCCAATCCACTTGTCGTCATGGTATGACCCAAGAATCCAACTTCATTCAGCGAGAATTGGCATTTGCTGAATTTGGCATAAAGTGGGTCCTCTCAAAGCTTCTCCAACACTAACCTCAAGTGGTGCTCATGCTCTTCTTCGGACTTGGAAAAGATTAATATGTCATTAATAAATACGACGACAAACTTATCCAAGTATTCCATGAAGACCTTGTTCATGAGGTACATCAAGTAAGCTGGGCATTTGTCAACCCGAAAGACATGATAGTGCACTCGTATAGACCGTATCGGGTCACGAACACGGTCTTGGGTATGTCTTCAGGTCAGATATTCAACTGGTAATATCCAGATCGGAGATCAATCTTGGAAAATACCTTGGCTCCATTTAACTGGTCAAACAAGTCTTTAGTTTTGGGGAGTGTGTACTTGTTCTCGATCATGACCTCATTGAGAGAACGGTAATCGATGCAGAGTGTGATAGTCCCATCCTTCTTAGACACGAACATAACAGGTGATCCCCAAGGTGATGCACTCGGACGAATAAATCCCTTCTTGAGTTGCTCATCCAGCTGCTTCTTCAGCTCTGCTAGCTCTTCGGATCCCATCCTATAAGGCTTCTTATAGATAGGCCTCGGTCCGGGCATGAGCTCAATGATGAACCCGATTTCTCGGTTGGGAGGCATCCCTGGTAGCTCATCAGGAAAGATGTCTGGGTACTCACAGACTATTGGCACTCGGTCCATCTCTTCTCCCGACAAGCTATTAACCCGCGGTACTTGAGTGGATACTGGCTCAGAGACATACTTGACTTTGACCCGTTAGTCGCTTGTCATGGTAATAGCATTGTTGGCACAGTCCAAGATGCTCTGGTGTTTGGCAACCAAACCATACCAAGAATTAATTCTAGGCCTTGCGACTTAATGACAATGAGATCTGCTGAGAAGCTTATCCCATTGATAACAATCCCGACTCCTCTCCACCCTAGGTTGATCCTTAACACTGCTCCCGGGGTATGTACTTCCATTTTCCCGTTAAGTAGGGTAGGCTTCAAACCACAATTTTCTGCAAACTTCTGAGTAACAAAAGAATGGGAAGCACCACAATCAAACAATATTGTTGCTGGGGTGGAGTTGACGAGGAACATACCCAGAATGCAGTACGGGTCTTCTTGTGCCTCTTAAGCGGAGATAAAATTGATACGACCCCTGTTGTGATACTGCTGGTTGCAGGGAGCTTGGTTCCTGCCTGGTGCTCCTTGACCTTGATTTGGCGCATTGGGGATCGGTGCGTCGGGCTTCTTGTTGGGACACTGCTTGGAATAGTGCCTAGTCTGTCCGCATCCAAAATAGGTAACTTGTCCTGGAAGGTTGGTCTTGACTCCACTGTTGTTCGGTGGCTCGAATGTTGCCTTGGTGTTGACTTGCTGCTGAGGTTGGTAGTTCTAGAGAAATGTTGGATCCTTATACTGCTGCTGCTGATAACTTGGTCTTGCTAGAGCTGACTACCATGGGCGTGGCTTCGGATTACTCGGTCCTCCACTACCCATCAGCTTGCGCTTACGGGTGTCGTCCATTGCACGACACTTATATTCGAACATAAGGGCCTTATTAACCAGTTCGCAAAAGGTTCGGCATTCACAAACAACCAGTTGATACTGGAGTGACTACTTCAGTACTTCCATTAAGGTGTTCCACTTTTGCAGCCCAAGTGTTGACGTCCTCTGGTGCGTATCATGACAGGAGGTTGAACTTCTGCAAATACTCGTTGACGGTACCAGTGCCTTGCCTTAAGGCTCGAAATTCCGTCTTCTTAATGGTCATAATTCCGGGAGGAATGTGAGCGGCGTGGAATCCTTCCTTGAACATTGCCGAAGTGATGACTTGTCCTGCTCGCATGATCTAGAATCCATCCCACCAAGCATTGGCTGTGCCTCTGAGACAGTGAGAAGCATAAAGGAATTTCTCATGATCATCAGTGCACTTGACCAGTGCGAGGAGGTCTTTGATAGTACGGATCCAGACATCGGCATCCAATGTTTCAGTCGTCTCCATGAATATGGGTGGCGTAGTCCGCATAAACTCAGATAGAGTAGAGAGACCGTTGCCATTCCCGTTCTACGGTGGGTTGTTCACCAAGACTTGAGCCAGTTGCTGGATAGCGGCATTACTGGCTTGACTTTCCTCGCGGAGAGCTTGAAGGAACTGAGCCATAGTCAATCTTTCTGGAGGAGGCGGCGGCGATGGAATAACGCCTAGCTGCTGCTCGTGGTGATCTCCGATACGTCTCCAACGTATCTATAATTTTTGATGGTTCCATGCTATTATCTTGTCAAACTTTGGATGTTTTGTATGCCTTTTACATCGTTTTTGGGACTAACTTATTAACTAAGTGCCAAGTGCCAGTTCCTGTTTTTCCATGTTTTTGACCCTTTTCAGAGGACAATATCAAACGGAGTCCAAACGGAATAAAACTTCCGGCAAGATTTTATCAGGAACAGAAGATACGCAGGGGGCGTGAGAACCAAGGCAAAGGCTACCACGGGAGGCCACAAGCCCCCTAGGCGCGGCCAGGGGGCCCGCGCCTAGCAGGCTTGTGGGCCCCCTGTGGCTCGTCTGCCATACTTCTTCCGCCTATAAATCCCCGAAAAATCCAAAACCACCGGAGAGAGCCACCAAAATACTTTTCCACCGCCGCAAGCTTCTGTCTCCGCAAGATCCGATCTAGGGCACGTTCTGGTGCCATGCTGGAGGGGGGATTCGGATACGGAGGGCTTCTTCATCAACACTATTGCTCTTCGATGATGCGTGAGTAGTTCACCATAGACCTTCGGGTCCATAGCTAGTAGCTAGATGGCTTCTTCTCTCTCTTGGATCTTCAATACAAAGTTCTCCATGATCTTCATGGCGATCTATCTGATGTAATCTTCTTTTGCGGTGTGTTTGTCGAGATCCGATGAATTGTGGATTGATGATCAGATTATCTATGAATCTTATTTGAGTTTCTTCTGATCTCTTATATGCATGATTTCATAGACTTGTAATTCTCTTCGAGTTGTGGGTTATGTTTGGCCAACCTGATCTACAATTCTTGCAATGGGAGAAGTGCCTGGTTTTGGGTTCATACCGTGCGGTGTCCTCACCAAGTGACAGAAGGGGTAGCGAGGCACGCATCATGTTTTTGCCATCAAGGGTAAAAAGATGTGGGTTATATCTATTGCATGAATTTATCCCTCTACAAAATGTCATCTTGCTTAAGGCATTAGTTTGTTCGTCATGAACTCAATACACTAGAAACATGCTGGATAGCGGTCGATGTGTGGAGTAATAGCAGTAGATGCAGACAGTATCGGTCTACTTGTCTCGGGGTCCCCACATTGATAGAATCCCGAGATCACCGTGCTCGGTGATCCCAGAGATCAATGCACACCGAACACAGATACCGAATAAAAGAATCTTACATCCATATATACAATTTGATACAATGAATGACCACTTCGGTCGAGTCTTACATATATAGGGCCTTATAGTCCAACACACCAAACTGGACCAATAGCGGAATTATTGGTTGAATGCGTGAACCCATGCCATGAACCTTAACTTACAGCCATTTTGACTGGGAAACGACCTAGCTCGCATGGAAAAGGGGGAACCACGTACGGCAAAGGCTTTGCCGTCGGTCAGCAGACGGCAAAAAAAAATCCGGTAAAGAAGTTCTTTGCCGTTTGCTTTTTTAAAGCGGACAGCAAAGAATCTTTGCCATGAGGGGGCAGACGGCAAATTAAATGGGATGGCAGATACACCAACGGTCCCGTTAACTGTTAACGGCAGGCCTCTTCTCTTTGACGTCTGCCATCCCCCCTTTGCGATGAGGGGGCAGACGTCAAAGGGGGAACCAAGCCGCCATATCTCCCCTCTTTGCTGTCTGCCTTTCCTCCTTTTCCATGAGGGGGTGGTCGGCAAAGTGGGGAACCAAGCCCCCCTCTCTCCCCTCTTTGTCGGCTGCCATTCCCCCCTTTGCCATGCGTGGGCAGACGGCAAAGGGGGGAACCAAACCCCCTCTCTCCCCTCTTTGTCGTTTGCCTTGCCCCCTTTGCCATGTGGGGGCAGATGGCAAAGGAGGGAACCAGCCCCTTTTTATTATATTTCTTATTATATCCAGCATTTTTCACAATAATCAGGATATATATATATATATATTACATAAATAAATTTGTTTCCGTACTCATAACCATATTAAAATAACTTTCATCCATAGGACATACATATTATGCAAGTTCCATCCGTACCAAACCATATATTACACCAGTTTCATCCACATGCATACAAAGATTCATATATATCCATATACTACAATAGTTTCAATACAAGCTTCCGTGAAGCCATGGTACAAGAAATGATCTTCAAGCATTCCATCAATATAATCCAAGCTTCCCGAGAAGTCAATGTAAGCTGCAAAATGACAAATAAGAAAGTTAGAAGAATAATACTAGATGAAGAAGTATATATAGGTTATTTCGGAGAGAAATTAGCTAAGACAGAAGAAGAAGAACAACAACATATGATGTTTACGAGGTAATCAACAACAACGACAAAAATGTGAATATGAAAGAGGAGAAGAAAGAGGAGGAGGAGGAGAAGAAGAAGTAATCAAGAAGAAGGAGAAGAAGAAGAATAAGGAGGAGGAGGAGGATATGGAGGAGAAGAGGGGGGAAGTCTATCCTCCTTCTCCTTCTTCTCCTCATCCTCTCCCCCTCCTTCTTCTCCTCCTCCTTCTCCTTCTCATCTTCTTCTGTTCTTCTTCTTCTTCTTCTTCTTCTTCCTTCTTTTCATTTTTCCTATTTCTTCTCCTCTTCTCCTCTTCTTGGAGGTAAATTATATAATTATGTCTTTTTGGAGCTAAATGGGCTAATTATGCCATTTTAGAGGAAAACAAGCTAAGTATATAATATTCATGAGCTAACCAAGGTTCTTATGCCATTTTTAGCTTATTATGTCATTTTCGAGCTAAATGGGCTAATTGTGTGATTGTTAGGGAAAATAAGGAAAGGAGAATATGAAAGAGGAGAAGAGAGAGGAGGAGGAGAAGAAGAAACAGAAATCAAGAAAAAGGAGAAGCAGAAGGAGAAGGAGGAGGAGGAGGAGAATCAGGAGCAGAAGGAGAAGGTCTTCTCCTTCTCCTTCTTCTCCTCCTCCTTCTTCCTCTCCTCCTCCTTCTCCTTCTCTTCTTCCTCTTCTTCTTCCTTCTTTTCATTTTTCCTATTTCTTCTCCTCTTCTTGGAGCTAAATTATCTAATTATGTCTTTTTGTAGCTAAATGTCCTAATTATGTCATTTTGGAGCTAAATGGGCTAATTAGGTCATTGTTGGGGAAAATAATGTCAGGAGAATATGAAAGAGGAGAACAAAGGGGAGGAGGAGAAGAAAAAGAAATCTAGAAGGAGGAGAAGAAGGAGAAGGAGGAGGAGAAGGAGGAGAAGGAGAAGAAGATGGAAAAGGTCTTCTCCTCCTTCTCCTTCTTCTCCTCCTCTGCTCCTCCTCCTTCTCCTCTTCCTCCTTCTCCTTCTCTCCTTCTTGTCTTCTTATTCTTCTTCCTTCTTTTCATTTTTCCTATTTCTTCTCATCTTCTCCTATCCTAGCAGCTAAATTTTCTAATTATTTCCTTTTTTGAGCTAAATGGGCTAATTATGTCATTTTGGAGCTAAATGGGCAAATTATGTCATTCTTGGGGAAAAAGGTAAGGAGAATATGAAAGAGGAGAAGAAAGAGGGGGAGAATAAGAATAAGAAGAAATCAAGAAGAATGAGAAGAAGAAGGAGAAGGAGATGGAGGATAAGAAGGAGAAGGTCTTCTCCTCCTTCTCCTTCTTCTCCTCCTCCTCTCCTCCTTCTCCTCCTCCTCCTTCTCCTTCTCTCCTTCTTCTCTTCTTATTCTTCTTCCTTCTTTTCATTTTTCCTATTTCTTCTCCTCTTCTCCTATTCTTGGAGCTAAATTTTCTAATTATGTCTTTTTGGAGCTAAATGGGCTAATGATGTCATTTTGGAGCTAAATTGGCAAATTATGTCATTGTTGGGGAAAATAAGGTAAGGAGAATATGAAAGAGGATAAGAAAGAGGGGGAGAAGAAGAAGAATAATAAATCAAGAAGAAGGAGAAGAAGAAGGAGAAGGAGAAGGAGGAAAAGGTCTTCTCCTCCTTCTACTTCTTCTCCTCCTCCTCTCCTCCTCCTTCTTCTCCTCCTCCTCCTTTTCCTTCTCTTATTCTTCTCTTCTTTTTCTTCTTCTTCCTTCTTTTCATTTTTCCTATTTCTTCTCCTCTTCACCTATTCTTGGAGCTAAATTTTCTAATTATGTCTTTCTGGAGCTAAATGGGCTAATTATGTCATTTTGGAGGTAAATTGGTCATTTTGAGCTTATTATTACAATTTTAGCTAAATTGGTCATTGTAATGAGCTAACCAAGGTTCTTATGATGTTTTCACCTAATTAAGCTAATTATGTCATTTTGTAGGATAATTAGCCAATTTAGTCTTTCTTGGATGAGTCTAAGCTACGTAGAAGAAGAGAAAGAGAATAAGCAAGAAGAGAAGAAGAAGTAAAAGAAGAAGGACGAGGATGAGGAGCAGGAGGAGAAGGAGAAGGAAGAGGAGAAGAAGAAGAAAAGAAGAAGGAGAAGGAGAAGGAGAAGGAGGAAGAAGGAGGAAGAAGGAGAAGGAGGAGCTCCTTCTTCTCCTCCTTCTCCTTCTTCTTATCCTTCTTCTTCTCTTCTTCTTCTCTTCTTCTTCTTCTTCCTTCCTTTCATTTTTCCTCTTTCTTCTCCTCTTGTCCCCTTCTTCGGGCTAAATTAGCTAAGAATGCCTTTTTGGAGCTAATTATGTCATTTCGAGGATAATTAGCTAAGTTAGGTCATGTTTTATTAACTAGACCATTTTAAAGCTAACTAAGCTAATTATGGCATTTAGGTGGAAGCCTAGCTAACTATAGGTCATTTCGGAGCTAACTTGGGTAAATGTGTCATTCATGAGCAAACTATGCTTATTAAGCCATTTTGGATCTAGCTAAGCTAATTATAGGCCATTTAATACCTTAGTTAGGGCGAATAGGTCATCTTCGAGCTACCTAAGCCTTATTATGTCATTTAGGAGAGAACTTAGCGAATTATAGGTCATTTTTTATTAAATAGGTCATTTTGGAGCTAACTAAGCTAATTATGTCATTTAGGTGGAAGCCAAGCTAAGTATATAATATTCATGAGCTAACCAAGGTTCTTATGCCATTTTGAGCTTATTATTTCATTTTTAGCTAAATTGGTAATTTTAATGAGCTAACCAAGGTTCTTATGATGTTTTCACCTAACTAAGGTAATTATGTCATTTTGTAGGATAATAAGCCAATTTAGTCTTTCTTGGATGAGTGTAAGCTACGTAGAAGAAGAGAAAGCGAAGAAGCAAGAAGAGAAGAAGAAGTAAAAGAAGAAGGAGGAGGAGGAGGAGGAGAAGGAGAAGGAAGAGGAGAATAAGAAGAGAAGAAGAAGGAGAAGGAGAAGAAGGAGAAGGAGGAGAGGAAGGAGAAGGAGCTCCTCCTTCTCCTTTTTCTCCTCCTTTCCTTCTTCTTATCCTTCTTCTTCTCTTCTTCTTCTTCTTCTTCTTCCGTCCTTTTATTTTTCCTCTTTCTTCTCCTCTTGTCCCCTTCTTCGGGCTAAATTAGCTAAGAATGCCTTTTTGGAGCTAATTATGTCATTTCGAGGATAATTAGCTAAGTATAGGTCATGTTTTATTAAATAGACCATTTTGGAGCTAACTAAGCTAATTATGTCATTTAGATGGAGGCCTAGCTAACTATAGGTCATTTCAGAGCTAACTTGGGTAAAATTGTCATTCATGAGCTACCTATGCTTATTAAGCCATTTTGGATCTAGCTAAGCTAGTTACAGGCCATTTAATAACTAAGTTAGGGGGTATAGGTCATCTTCGAGCTACCCAAGCCTTATTATGTCATTTAGGAGAGAACTTAGCTAACTATAGGTCATTTTCTATTAAATAGGTCATTTTGGAGCTAACTAAGCTAATTATGTCATTTAGGTGGAAGCCAAACTAAGTATATAATATTCATGAGCTAACCAAGGTTCTTATGCCATTTTTAGCTTATTATTTCATTTTTAGCTAAATTGGTCATTTTAATGAGCTAACCAAGGTTCGTATGTTGTTTTCACCTAACTAAGCTAATTATGTCATTTTGTAGGATAATTAGCCAATTTAGTATTTCTTGGATGAGTCTAAGCTACGTAGAAGAAGAGAAAAAGAAGAAGCTAGAAGAGAAGAAGAAGTAAAAGAAGAAGGAGGAGGAGGAGGAGGAGGAGGAGAAGGAGAAGGAAGATGAGAAGAAGAAGAAAAGAAGGAGAAGGAGAAGGAGGAAGAAGGAGGAAGAAGAAGGAGAAGGAGGAGCTCCTTCTCCTTCTTCTCCTCCTTCTCCTTCTTCTCATCCTTCTTCTTCCCTTCTTCTTCTTCTCTTCTTCTTCTTCTTCCTTCCTTCTATTTTTCCTCTTTCTTCTCCTCTTGTCCCCTTCTTCAGCAAAGTTAGCTAAGAATGCCTTTTTGGAGCTAATTATGTCATTTCGAGGATATTTAGCTAAGTATAGGTCATGTTTTATTAAACAGACCATTTTGGAGCTAAGTAAGCTAATTATGTCATTTAGATGGAAGCCTAGCTAATTTTTATTAAAACGCTAGAAATAACATACCATTATCGTCATCACGGCGGTGAAGCACAGTGGCTCTCGCTTGTTTCACCTGGAGAAGGCTGCCCTGGAGAAGGCTCCACTTTAGAAGGGTCGTGCGATGCGTTTCGGGAGATAGTCTGCACCAAACATTGTTTGCAATGTGTCGTTAGCATGAGGACACTCTTAAGATCACTGCACTGAAATGAAACTCACCGTCCCGCCATGTTAATGACCGGCATCGGCGGAGGGACTTGGCCGCTCCTCTCGCACATAGACTGTACATTTGGTTTTGACAAGTCAAACTTCTTATTTATTAATGAAATGGACATTAAAATGCAAGATTTGAAATAACATGGAGAAGAAACTTACCACGAAGAGCTCGTATATGGCCCTGTTAGACGCATCATTCTGTGCCCTCTCCGCCTCCACCAATGCAGTCGTCCTCTCCTTCGGCTCCCTCATCTCCTTATCCTTCTCCGCCATAGTCGCCTTCATTGCCTCTCTCTCTTTCTGAATAGCAGCCCGCAACACAACTCATTGTTTGCAATGTAATCATATTGGTTCAAACACACAACATAATGCGGAAAGATAGTTGAGTGAATTAAACTAACCTCGATGGCGTGCTCGACTGGCCATGGACGAGGTGTTATCTCCGGACAGGAACTCGTTTGGCGTTCCTTTATTTGCCGGAGAGTGCTAGGACAACGTATAAGGCCGTCTCCAATGGCGAGCGAGCCATGGGTCCTCCCGTTGCCAGATATCATCACCAGCTCTGGATCAATAGGACCCTCGCTCGGGTTAAAGTCCTCCACTTTCCTTGCCTTCCCGTGATCTCTCTACTTCACGAGCTTGTGGTGGGAAGAGATGTTGGTGAAGTTTTCTGGATGTTCGAGGTCAGACTCATAGAATGCCTTGATCTTCTTGTACGAGGATGTATGGGCCATCGAATACAGGTCGTACATTTGTGGCACCTCCGTCTTATTGTGATGCGCCTAAAAGAGAGAGAGAGTAAAAATGTATTAGTAAAGGGCTCAAGATAGCATTAAGAATGAATTGCATGAGGCATGAAGCAAACGACATACCCAGTTCTCGCCAAATTGGATTAAGTTTACGCTCCCTTGATGGTGTGGCACACCAACCATTTTGTCACGCCTCTCCTTGGCGTTGTTGTGGCTGGCCTCCCACGTTTCGGAGCACCACTGAAGCACCAAGGCCTCCCAACAATCCATCTTATCCACACACCATCCCGGAGGCACCTAAGTTAATAAAGAGAAATTTGAGCGCGTGAGAACCAAATCAAGGAAACTAACTACAAAGCCTTAATAATATGTAATTACCTTCATGTAATGCTCCTTGTCCATCTTAGAATCACGGCACTTCACCTTGTCCATCCTAATACGCCGCGTGGCATAGTAGTCTCGAACAGCCTGCACCTGAGCCTCGTGTCGAAAGTTTTGAAGTAGGCGGCGACATTCGGTTTCGATAACCTTTGTCGCATCCTCCTCGTATCCCTCCTCACACCTGTAGTAGGTCTGCAAATGAGACAACACCGATTAGTACAATAACTAGCTATGGTTGATTTATAATTGTGTGAAGGAGAAATTACCCAGAAATGTAGGATCACCATGTCGGCCCTCGTGTGGCACAAAACATCGTCGATCTCCACCTCCGGCGGGGCCGGGGCACCCAAGTAGTGCTCCCAGGTCATTCCTACCACTCGCTCCCGACCGGGCAACGTAACAAACCCTGGGAAGTTTTTACGGCAAAGAACACCAAGGACGATGTTGGGCTTGCGTACACCCTTGGAAACAATCCAATCCCTACGGTATGAAAAATTAAAACCAAAACATTAGATATTTGAGAAAACGTGAAGGCAAAAGGTTAAATAAGAGTAAATTAACTTACTAGTCCCCATTTGGCCTAATCGACCGCCTCTGCTCGGGGGTCGCCGACACGAGCGGGAGCCCCGAACTACCACGCTGGTAGACGGTAGCCCCCTCACCCAGCTCCTCATCGCTACCAGCATGGCCACTTGGCTCAGGCCAGGTACCCCACTGGGTCTCTGGGGACGTACCCTCATCCATGCTTTGCTCCGGAGTCGCCTGGAACGAAGCCTCTAGGAAACGAGTCTCGTGGGTCGAAGGCTCGTCGACCTGAGGCTCGTCGACGGGAGGCTCATGAACCGGAGATCCTGTAGCCTTCACCTGAGACGAATCCACTCTAGAAGTCCTGTGCTCAGGTGAATCAGCATGAGGTGTTGGCGGAGACCGTGTAGCCTCCACCTCAGAGGGCGTGGCAGCCACCACCCTACCTCTCCCGCGGCCACGTGTACCTTTAGTACAACATAAATAACAACATGAGTAATAAAATGTATATAAACACCAATATGCATACAACATGAGTACAACATAAATACCAACATAAATACCGCTCCTTGCATAGTAGAGAGCAACACTCTCCGAAGAGGGAAGGCAGGAATGGAAGTACCCATCCCATCACCCGCCGATGAAGAAGGAGCCGCGGAGTGCTTTCGACCCTTTCCCACCATCTTTCAACACCTATCATGACAAAGAGTAAATGAAATTAGTACAACATAAATATGAACATGAGTAATAAAATGTATATAATTTAAGTGTATCATGGTCATAAATACCAACATGACTAATAAAAATTGAACACCTAACATGAACTCAAAATTTATATATAGTATAATAGTTAAATACCTGACATGCACTAATAACAATCGTGCTCGTCTATATATGCTTCGGGGTCAATAAATGCATCATGATCATCACTATCATCAATAACTACATCATCATCATCACTATCACGAAGAACATGTGGAAGGCCACCATTATGTAATCGGTCAAGAAGTGATAGGTCATCCGCAGCAGTAACCTCTTCTTCTTCCAGCTCTTCCTGTTCGGGCTCAGGGGTTAAGACGGATTCACTATCGCTCTCTACTTCAATGTTCTGGGGTGAAGTAGAGCGGTTCTTGAAACGTTTCTTGGGCATACGTGTTTCTTGGAAGAATTCTCCTTCATATGTGTCTGGTTTAATATGAGGTCCGTAATCCTCTTCATTGAGGGTAGGTGGTCTAAAATGTGGTGGCACTTCATAAATGACATCCCAACCTTCGAGATTTGGATCAGTTTGGTAGGCCCACGGGAGATAGAAAACTTGTGTCTCCTGTTGAGCCGTAATATAGACATCGGGAACATCTAAGTGGGTGTTTTGGTTGATTTCGACTAGTCCTATATGTTCATGAGTCCTTCTAGTCTCCCTCGGCTCAAACTAATAACATTTGAAGACTACGATGGTCGGTGGGTTTTCACGATAGAATAGAAGTTCATAAATTGCTTCAACTCTTCCATAATACTCGGTGTCTCCTTCGCTCATAGTAGAGACAGAACAATTTGTAGTGTTTAGGTCGGGCATAGATATCTCTTTGCCAAAGGTACGAAAGCGATACCCGTTGATGTTGTATTTGTCAAATGAATAGACCTTATAGTCAAAACCATTAGCGACTTGTCTCGACTCGGCGTCCATAGACTCTGCATCAGCCTACAAGTTTAATACGAAAGAATGGATGCATTAGCCGCAAATTAGACCAAGAAATCAAATGGGCCCTTAATGGTAATTAATTACCCTTTGTTTGAACCAAGAGATGAAACCGGGATACTCGCCTCCATGCTTTGCGAGAAGCTCATACTCTTCGACGGAATCCTTTTCGATGACCACTCCATCTGAGAATTCGGCGACGTATCGACTATATCAAATATCCGGGAATAAGAGTAGTTCAAAGCAATTAGAAGTTGCGGAACAATAATTTACCGAGAACTTACTCGATGTACGGCTGCACTTCTGTTAGGTTGGTGAAGGTATACAACGAAATGGTCCGCCATTCTTCAACATCCAACGATTTCCCTTTCAAAGCACCAACTGGTGCGAGCTTACCTTTGAATAGGCTTAGGTTGGATCGAACTTTTCTGGATCGCCATCGTTGTACCGAGGCTTCGGGTTATGCAAACGATGATTTTTGGCTTCGTAGTGTGTTGTCACGAAGTTTGCCACCTCCTCAGTAATGAATGCCTCGGCCATCGATGCTTCAATCCTACGTTTATTTTCACACTTAGCTCGAAGCGTGTTCTTCATCCTCTCAGTTGAGTAGCACCATCGATTATGAACGGCCCCCCCATTCTTCCTCGATCGGGAGATGCAAAATCAAATGTTGCATTGGATTAAAGAAGCCCGGTGGAAAGATCTTTTCTAATTTGCAGATCAACTCCAGCGCCAACTCTTCCATTTCATCTAGCACGACAGGAGATAGGTCTTTCGCACAAAGAGAACAGAAGAAATAGCTCAGCTCTCGTAGTACTAGCCATTCATCCTCAGGGATAAAGCCATGCAACATCACCGGCATTACCCGCTCAATCCATATGTGCCAATCATGACTCTTTAGACCAAATATTTTCAATTTCTCAAGACTCGCTCCCCTCTTTAGATTCGCAGCATACCCATCGGGGAACATCAACCGCATTTTCACCCACAATAGCATTTCCCACATAGCTGGCCTTTCAAGATCGAATCATCCCTTTGGCTTCGCTATGCTTTGCTTTCCTTTCCGTTGTCGCAAGTTTTGCAACGGTCTATCACATAGAGCCTCCAGGTTGATTCTAGCCTTAGGATTATCTTTTGACTTCCCCTCTATGCCGAACAATCTACCAAAAACGGCCTCCGCAATATTCTTTTCAGTGTGCATCACGTGGATGTTGTGTGGGCAAAGTAGGTCTTTGAAGTAAGGCAGATCCCATAAGCATGACTTGTGAGTCCAGGCGTGTTCCGTATTATACCCTCTGAAGTATCCTGGACGCAAATGATCAGGCTCGAGAGCGTTTAACTGATCAAGGGTCTGTTGGCCTGTCAACGCAGCTGGTGCAGTGTTTTTGACAACTCTACCTTTGATGAAATTCTTCTTGTCTTTTCTGAACTTATGGTTAGGATCCAGGAATTGTCTATGCATGTAGAAGCAAGAATACTTGCGACCAGCCTGCAGCTAACGGAACTGAAGAGCTACATTGCATGTGGTGCACGCTAACCTTCCATGCACACACCAGCCGACGAATAGCGCAAACGCCGTATAATCATGCGTCGAGTACATGTACCACACATGCATTTTGAAATTTGTTTTGGGTAGCCGCGTCGTAGGTCTTGATCCCATTATCCCAGGCATCTTGCAACTCATCCTTAAGCGGCTGCATGTACACATTCATATTCTTCGCCGCATAGTTGGGCCCTGGAATTATGAATGTTAGGAAAATGTTCTTTCTTTTCATAATCTCTCCGGGTGGAAAATTTAGTGGAATGACAAATACAGGCCTACAACTGTATTGTGCTACCGTCATACCATACACATTGAACCCATCCGTGTTAATGGAAACTCTAGGTTGCCTTGGATCTTCCGATTTATCCTTATGTAATGCATCGAAGTGCCTCCACGCAAAACCATCTGAAGTGTGTACCAGCATCTTGTTCCCATCCGCATCTAGTTCGGATCTTTTGCCCAATTTGTGCCATGTCATGTGTCTGGTCGTCTCTTCGACCATGAAAAGACGTTGATGTCTTGGTACGATTGGCAGATACCGAAGAACACTAATGGGGATTTTGGTCTGATTCTTCTCACCCACACCGTTGTCTACCACAATATACTTGGAAGAATTGCAAATGGGGCAATATTTCAAGGCCGCATACTCAAGCCTAAATAAGGCACATCCATTCTCACAGGCATGTATCTTCTCATAGGGCATCTTAAGTACACGGAGGATTTTCTCTGACTGGTACAGGTTTGCAGGCAGTACATGGCCTTTGGTTAGAAAGCGTCCAAATATCATCATCATCGCGTCGTAGCATTCTCTGCCTAGGGTGAATTGAGCCTTCAGAGCCATTACTTGCGTGATGGAATCCAGCTGACAAAGCTCAGTCTGCTCGTGGAGAGGACGTTTTGAAGACTCCAACATTTCATAGAAGGCCTTTGCAGATTCCTCCATCTCATCGTCCGAATCCCGAGCATCATCAAAGTCTTGCACCATGTCTTCAATCCCGGTACCATGCTCGTCGGTGCGACGACGAATCATCTCAGCTCTCGCACGTTGGTCAGACTCACCATGAAAAGTCCACCGTATAATTAGGCATAAAACCGCACTTCTGCAGGTGTTTACACATTTCAAACTTTGTCTGCTTTTTCTAGTTGTCGCAGTTGGGACAGGGGCACCATGTTTTTTGCTGGCCATTTGCAAATGCGGCTCTCAAAAACCCCCTGGTTTTTGTTAACCATTCATGGGTCATGTCTTTCTGACTAGGGTGACCAGTGTACATCTAAGCACGATCACTCATGTTACCTAGCTACCTATGGGGGCACAAGAACTAAATATATAATTCATCATCTACATTCATACGCTAATCAAGTTCGTCAGTTTTATTACGTCCATGAAACCTACACGCTAATAGGTAAAGATAGGTCCTAATCCCACCCGAGTATGTGTAGATTGGGTTCGTTTTCCCATGCTTTGCTCCAGATGTGACGCAGAATTTCGGCAGCACCTCCCCGCTGTTCTCCTGATACACGTGTCGGCAATAAGCAGAGAGGATGTCACTACTGGAATTCAGTTATTTGCCGCAGCCCCTTCTTTGTCGTTAGCTAGCGGATGGCAAAGACCCTATTTGCCGTAAGTCACGAGAAAACTGACGGCAAAGAGCAGACAGATGGCAAAGATACTCTTTGCCATAAGTCTTGTCTTTGCCGTCTGCTGGCGGACGGCAAAGAGCAGGAGGGCAGGCGATAAAGAGCCCACCGCACACCCCCTCCCACCTCATAACGGGCGCTCCCTTTGCCGTCTGCCCTCCTTCTCTTTGCCGTCGGGGGGCGGACGGCAAAGCGAGCCCCACCTAACGGCCGTCTCCCCACCCCGTCCCCCTATCTCCTGCTCTTTGCCGTCGGGGGGCGGACGGCAAAGAGAGCCCCCCCTAACGGCCATCTCCCCAACCCAGTCTCCTGCGCTCCGACAGTTCACTGTTTCTCTCAGCCGCTTGTCCCCCGCCCGCCGGCCGCTTCCCCTCCCGCCGGCCGCCTCCTCCCCCGCCCCCTCCTCCCCTCCCGTGGCACCCCTCCTCCCCGCCCGCCGGCCGCCTCCCCTCCCGCCCCTTCCTCCCCGCACCCTCCTCCCCGCGCCCTCCTCCCCGCCCGCCGGCCACCTCTCCTCCCGCCTGCCGGTCGCCTCCAGGCCGCCTCCCCCCCCCCCCCCGCCTACCACCTCCGCTCCCGCCCATCGGCCGCCTCTCATCCCGCCCCTCCTCCCTGCGCCGTCCTCCCCACACCCTCCTTCCCGCCCGCCGGCCGCCTCCCCTCCCGGCAGCCGGCCGTCTCCCCTCCCGCCACTACTCCCCGCCCCCTCCTCCCCGGCTGCCCAAAGCCCATAGGTGAGTTTTTTTATTTAATTAGATTTAGATAGTTGAATTATTTATTTGATTTAGTGGTAGTTTAGTTAGTTGTTTTAGTTAAATAGTAGATTTAGTCCTAGGTTTAGTTAATTAGTGCTTGGTTATTTGTTATTTGTTAATTTAGAGGTAGATTCTATTTTGTTAATTAGTGGTAGATTCTTTTTTAGTTAATGATTTGTAGATTCTGTTTTTGCCTTTTTTTTGCTGTTTAGTGCTATATAGGTTTAGCGATAGGTTTAGATTCTACATAGTCATAATTGAAATAAGTAGAAAAAAGATGAAGAATAAAAGAAGAATAAGTACATAAGGGAAGAAGAATAAGAAGAAGAGGAGGAGGAGGAGAAGATAAAAAGAAGAAGAAGAAAAAGAGGACAAAGGAGAAGAATAAAGAAGACGAAAAAGGAAAACAAGGAAGAAGAAGAAGAAGAAGAAGAAGAAGAGCGAAATGGAAAAGAAGGAAGAAGAAAAAGAAGAAGAAGAAGAAGAAGAAAAGGAAGGAAGGAGGAAGAACAAGAAGAAAAGGAAGAGGAGGAAAAAAAGAAGATGAAGAAGAAGAAAATGACACCCTGACACCTCGACACCCCGACACGATACCCGAAACCCCGACACGACATCACGACGACACCCTGGCAGAATATGCCGCCCCCGACGCCACTGACCCCCAACCCCCGACCTCCGACACCTCTTGGGCCTCTTGTTGACCGAAAAGTCCCCCGACCACCGACCCCTGACGCCACTCACCCTGGACCCCCGACGACACTGACCCCCGACCACCGACACCACTAAGCCCCGAACCTCGATGCCACCGACACCCGACACCGCTGACCCTCGACGGCACTGAGTCCCGACGCCACTAACCCCCGACAACTCTTCTGCCTCCGGTTGAACGAGAAGGTGCTTTTGAGCCTTCCACAAACCGACGGGGTCATAGTTTTATAAATTATGAGTTAGGTCACATATTTTCCGATTATGTTAATTATAAAAACATCGTATTTGTGTTGACCGTGTGAATTTCAATGTGCAGTTGTTCGACGACCTCCACGTGTGTTGGACGAGCTCCGCCCTTGCGTTTGTTGGTGAGCACAAATGACTTCTCCTCCTACCCCCTTAATTTGCTCTATCCAGGTATTCGTGCCGATGAAACTTGCAAGCTATAGGTTTCTTCAATCATGAGTATGCGTGACCAGTATGCGTCTCCCGTTCGAAAGGGCGACATCTATAAATATGCATTTCTTTGCATATTTATAACCGCCATCCTTTCAAATTGTCCAACATTATCCATGGACTGCCCGAGTATGTGTAGATTGGGTTTGTTTTCCCGTATGCTGTGCTCCAGATCCGATGCGGAATTTCGTCAGTGCCTCCCCTGTTGTCCTTCGGGTACACATCCTCTCTGCTTATTGCCGAGACGTGTATGAGGAGAACAGCGGGGAGGTGCTCCCGAAATTCCGCGTCGCATATGGAGCAGAGCATGGGAAAACGAACCCAATCTACTCATACTCGGGTGGGATTAGGACCTATCTTTACCTATTAGCGTGTAGGTTGCATGGACGTAATAAAAGTGACAAACTTGATTAGCATATGAATATAGATGATGAATTATATATTTATTTCTTGTGCCCCCATAGGTAGCTAGGCAACATCTGTGATCGTGCTTGGATGTACACTAGTGACCCTAGTCAGAAAGACATGACCCATGAATGGTTAGCAAAAACCAGGGGGTTTGTGAGAGCCGCATTTGTAAATGGCCAGCAAATAACATGGTGCCCCTGTCCCAACTGCGACAACTGGAAAAAGCAGACAGAGTTTGAAATGGGTAAACGCCTACAGAAGTGGGGTTTTACGCCTAATTATACGATGTGGACTTTTCATGGTGAGTCTGACCAACTTGCCAGAGCTGAGGGGATTCGTCGTCCCACCGACGAGCATGCTACCGGGATTGAAGACATGGTGCAAGACTTTGATGATGCTCGGGATTCGGACGATGAGATGGAGGAATCTGCAAAGGCCTTCTATGAAATGTTGGAGTCTTCAAAACGTCCTCTCCACGAGCAGACTGAGCTTTGTCAGCTGGATGCCATCGCGCAAGTAATGGCTCTGAAGGCTCAATTCAACCTAGGCAGAGGATGCTACGACGCGATGATGACGATATTTGGATGCTTTCTACCCAAAGGCCATGTACTGCCTGCAAACCTGTACCAGTCAGTGAAAATCCTCCGTGTACTTAAGATGCCCTATGAGAAGATACATCCTGTGAGAATGGATGTGCCTTATTTAGGCTTGAGTATGCGGCCTTGAACTATTGCCCCATTTGTAATTCTTGCAGGTATATTGTGGTAGACAATGGCATGGGTGAGAAGAATCAGACCAAAATCCCCATTAGTGTTCCTCGGTATCTGCCAATCGTACAAAGACTTCAACGTCTTCTCATGGTCGAAGAGATGGCCACACAGATGACATGGCACAAATTGGGCAAAAGAACCGAACTAGATGCGGATGGGAACAAGATGCTGGTACACACTTCAGATGGTTTTGCGTGGAGGCACTTCGATGCATTACATAAGGATAAATCGGAAGATCCAAGGCAACCTAGAGTTGCCATCAGCACAGATGGGTTCAATGTGTATGGTATGACAGCAGCACAATATAGTTGTTGACCTGTATTTGTCATCCCACTAAATTTGCCACCTGGAGAGATTATGAAAAGAAAGAACATTTTCCTGACATTGATAATTCCAGGGCTCAACTATCCGGGGAAGAATATGAATGTGTACATGCAGCCGCTCAAAGATGAGTTGCAAGAAGCCTAGGATAATGGGATCAAGACCTACGACGCGGTTACCAAAACAAAATTCAAAATGCATCTGTGTTACATGTACTCGACGCATGATTATCCGGCGTTTGCACTATTCGCTGGCTGGTGTGTGCATGGAAGGTTCCCGTGCACCACATACAAGGCAGCTCTTCAGTTCCGTTGGCTGCAGGCTGGTTGCAAGTATTCTTGCTTCGACATGCATAGACAATTCCTGTATCCTGACCATAAGTTCAGAAAAGACAAGAATTATTTCATCAAAGGTAGAGTTGACAAAAACACTACACCAGCTGCGTTGACAGGCCAACAGACCCTTGATCGGTTAAACGCTCTCGAGCCTGATCCTTTGCGTCCAGGATACTTCAAAGGGTATAATACGGAACACGCTTGGACTCACAAGTCATGCTTATGGAATCTGCCTTATTTCAAAGACCTGCTTTGCCCACACAACATCGACGTGATGCACACTGAAAAGAATATTGCGGAGGCCATTTTTGGTACATTGTTCGACATAGAGGGGAAGTCAAAAGATAATCGTATGGCTAGAATCGACCTGGAGGCTCTATGTGATAGACCGTTGCAAAACTTGCGACAACGGAAAGGAAAGCAAAGCATAGCGAAGCCAAACGCATGGTTCAATCTTGAAAGGCCAGCTATGAGGAAAATGCTATTGTGGGTGAAAATGCGGTTGCTGTTCCCTGATGGGTATGCTGCGAATCTAAAGAGGGGAGCGAGTCTTGAGAAATTGAAAATATTTGGGCTCAGTAGTCATGATTGGCACATATGGATTGAGCGGGTAATGCCGGTAATGTTGCGTGGCTTTATCCCTGAGGATGAATGGCTAGTACTGGCAGAGCTGAGCTATTTCTTCCGTTCTCTTTGTGCGAAAGAATTATCGCCTGGCGTGCTAGATGAAATGGAAGAGTTGGCGCCGGAGTTGATCTGCAAATTCGAAAAGATCTTTCCACCGGTCTTCTTTAATCCAATGCAACATTTGATTTTGCATCTCCCGACCGAGGCAAGAATGGGGAGGCCCGTTCAAAATCGATGGTGCTACTCAACTGAGAGGATGCAGAAGACGCTTCGAGCTAAGTGTAAAAATAAACGTAGAATTGAAGCATCGATGGCCGAGGCATTCATTACTGAGGAGGCGGCAAACTTCGTGACAACACACTACGAAGCCAAAAATCATCATTTGCATAACCCGAAGCCTCGGTACAATGATGGCAATCCAAAAAAAGTTTGATCCAACCTCAGCCTATTCAAAGGTAAGCTCGCACCATCCGGTGCTTCGAAAGGGAAATCGTTGGATGTCGAAGAATGGCGGACCATTTCTTTGTATATCTTCACCAACCTAACAGAAGTGCGGCCGTACATCGAGTAAGTTCTTGGTAATTTATTGTTCCGCAACCTCTAATTGCTATGAACTACTCTTATTCCCGGATATTTGATATAGTCGTTACGTGGCCGAATTCTCGGATGCAGCGGTCATCGAAAAGGATTCCTTCGAAGAGTAGGAGCTTCTCGCAAAGCATGGAGGCAACTATCTCGGTTTCATCTCTTGGTTCAAAGAAAGGGTAATTAATTACCATTAAGGGCCCATTTGATTTCTTGTTCTAATTTGCGAATAATGCATCCATTCTTTCGTATTAAACTTTTAGGCTAATGCAGCGTCTATGGACGCCGAGTTGAGACAAATCGCTAATGGTTTTGACTATAAGGTCCGTTCATTTGACAAATACAACATCAACGGGTATCACTTTCGTACCTTTGGCAAAGAGCTATCTATGCCTGACCTAAAGACTACAAATTGTTCTGTCTCTGCTATCGGCGAAGGAGACACCGAGTATTATGGAAGAGTTGAAGCAATTTATGAACTTCTATTTTATGGTGAAAACCCATCGACCATCGTAGTCTTGAAATGTTATTGGTTTGAGCTGAGGGAGACTAGAAGGACTCATGAACATATAGGACTAGTCGAAATTAACCAAAACACCCACTTGGATGTTCCCGATGTCTATATTATGGCTCAACAGGCGACACAAGTTTTCTATCTACCGTCGGCTTGCCAAACTGATCCAAATCTCAAAGGTTGGGATGTCGTTTATGAAGTGCCACCATATTTTAGACCACCTACCCTCAATGAAGAGGATTACGAACCTCACATTAACCAAGACACATATGAAGGAGAATTCTTCTAAGAAACACGTATGTCCAAGAAACATTTCAAGAACCGCTCTACTTCACCCCAGAACATTGAAGTAGACAGCGACAGTGAATCCGTCTTAACCCCAGAGCCCGAACAGGAAGAGCTGTAAGGAGAAGAGGTTACTGTTGCGGATGACCTGTCACTTCTTGAGCGATTACATAATGGTGGCCTTCCACATGTTCTTCGTGATAGTGATGATGATGAGGCATTTATTGATGATAGTGATGATCATGATGCATTTATTGACCCCGAAGCATATATAGACGAGCACGATTGTTATTAGTTCATGTCAGGTATTCAACTATTATACTATATATAAATTTTGAGTTCGTGTTAGGTATTCAATTTTTATTAGTCATGTTGGTATTTATGACGATGATACACTTAAATTATATACATTTTATTACTCATGTTGGAATTTATGTTGTACTAATTTCATTTACTCTTTGTCATGACATGTGTTGAAAGATGGTGGGAAAGGGTCGAAAGCACTCCACGGCTCCTTCTTCAACGGCGAGTGATGGGATGGGTACTTCCATTCCTACCTCGCCTCTTCGGAGAGCGTTGCTCTCTACTCTGCAAGGAGCGCTCCCCGTGAGAGCAGGTCGACCCCCCGCGAATCCGGAGGTACTAAAGGTACACGTTATATTCATGTTGGTATTTATGTTGTACTCATGTTGTATGCATATTGGCATTTATATACATTTTATTACTCATGTTGGTATTTATGTTGTACTAAAGGTACACGTGGCCGCGGGAGAGGTAGGGCGGTGGCTGTAACGCCTTCTGAGGTGGCGGCTACACGGTCTCCGCCACCACCCCAAGCTCATTCACCTGACCACAGGACTTCTAGGGTGGATTCGTCTAAGGTGGAGGCTACACGGGGTCCGGTTCACGGGCCTCGGGTCGACGAGCCTTAGGTCGACGAGCCTTCAACCCACGAGACTCGTGTCCCTGAGGCTTCATTCCAGGCGACTCCGGAGCAAAGCAGGGATGAGGGTACCTCCCAAGAGACCCAATGGGATACCTGGGCTGAGCCAAGTGGCCATGCTGGTAGCGACGAGGAGCTGGGTGAGGGGGCTACCGTCTACCAGCATGGTAGTTCGGGGCTCCCGCTCATGCCGGCGACCCCCGAGCAGAGGTGGTCGATTAGGCCAAATGGGGACCAGTAAGTTAATTTACTCTTATTTAACCTTCTGCCTTCGCGTTTTCTCAAATATCTAATGTTTTGGCTTTAATTTGTCATACTGTAGGGGTTGGATTGTTGCCAAGGGTGTCCGCAAGCCCAACAACATCCTTCGTGTGCTCTACCGTAAAAACTTCCCAGGGTTTGTTACGTTGCCTGATCGGGAGCGAGAGGTAGGAATGACCTAGGAGCACTACTTTGGTGCCCCGACCCCGCCGGAGGTGGAGATCGACGGTGTTTTGTGCGACACGAGGGTGGACATGGTGATCCGAAAGTTCTGGGTAATTTCTCCTTCACACAATTATAAATCAACCATAGATATTTATTGTATTAATCGGTGTTGTCTCGTTTGCAGACCTACTACAGGTGTGAGGAGGGATACGAGGAGGACGCGACAAAGGTTATCGAAACCGAATGTCGCCGCCTACTTCAAAACTTTTGGCACAAGGCTCGGGTGCAGGCTGTACAAGACTACTATGCCACGCGGCATATTAGGATTGACAAGGCGAAGTGCCGTGATGCTAAGATGGAGAAGGAGCATTACATGAAGGTAATTACATATTATTAAGGCATTGTAGTTAGTTTCCTTGATTTGGTTCTTACGCGCTCAAATTTCTGTTTTTTAACTTAGGTGCCCCCGAGATGGTGTGTGGATAAGATGGATTGTTGGGAGGCCTTGGTGGATCAGCGGTGCTCCGAAATGTGGGAGGCCAGCCACAACAACGCCAAGGAGAGGCATGGAAAAATGGTTGGTGTGCCACACCATCAAGGGAGCGTCAACTTAATCCAATTTGGCGAGAACTGGGTATGTGGTTTGCTTCATGCCTCATGCAATTCATTCTTAATGGTATCTTGAGCCCTCTACTAATACAATTTTCCTCTCTCTCTCTCTCTCTCTCTTTTAGGCGCATCACAATAAGACAAAGGTGCGACAGATGTACGACATGTACGCGATGGCCTATACTGCCTCGTACAAGAAGGTCAAGGCATTCTCTGAGTCTGACCTCGAGCATCCGGAAAACTTCACCAACATCTCCTCCTACCACAAGCTCGTGAAGTACAAAGATCATGGGAAGGCGAGGAAAGGGGAGGACTTTAACCCGAGCGAGTGGCCTCTTGATCTAGAGCTGGTGATGATAGCTGGCAACGGGAGGCCCCATGGCTCGATCGCCATTGGATACGGCCTTATACGTTGTCCTAGCACTCTCCGGCAGATAAAGGCATGCCAAACGAGCTCTTGTCCGGAGATAACACGTCGTCCACGGCCAGTCGAGCTCGCCATCGAGGTTAGTTTAATGGACTCAACTATCTTTCCACATTACGTTGTGCGTTGGAACCATATGATTACATTTCTAACAATGAGTTGTGTTGCAGGCTGCTACTCAGAAAGAGAGAGAGGCAATGCAGGCGGCTACGGCAGAGAAGGATAAGGAAATTAGGGAGCTGGAGGAGAGGACGACTGCATTGGTGGAGGCGGAGAGGGCACGGAATGAAGCGTCTAACAGGGCCATATACGAGCTCTTCGTGGTAAGTTTCGTCTTCATGTTATTTCAAATCTTGCATTTGAATGTCAGTTTTATTAATAAATAAAAAGTTGGACTTGTCGAAACAAATGTACAGTCTATGTGCGAGAAGAGCGGCCAAGTCCCTCCGCCGATGACAGTCAGTAACATGGCGTGGACGGTGAGTTTCATTTCAGTGCAGTGATCTTAAGAGTGTCCTCATGCTAACTACACATTACAAACGATGTTTGGTGCAGAATATCTCCCAAAACGCATCGCACGACCCTTCTACAGTCGAGCCTTCTCCAGGGCAGCCTTCTCCAGGTGAAACAAGCGAGAGCCACCGCGCTTCACCGCCGTGATGACGATAATGGTATGTTATTTCTAGTGTTTTAATAAAAAATAGCTAGACTTCCATCTAAATGACATAATTAGCTTAGTTAGCTCCAAAATGGTTATATTGGCTAATTATCCTACGAAATGACATAATTAGCTTAGTTAGCTCCAAAATGACCTATTTAATAAAAAATGACCTATAGTTAGCTAAGTTCTCTCCTAAATGACATAATAAGGTTTACGTAGTTGGAAGATGACCTATTCCCCCTAACTTAGGTATAAAATGGCCTATAATTAGCCTAGCTAGATCCAAAATGGCTTAATAAGCAAAGTTTGCTCCAGAATGACCTATTTTACCCAAGTTAGCTCCGAAACGACCTATAGTTAGCTAGGGTTCCACCTAAATGACATAATTAGCTTAGTTAGCTCCTAAATGGTCTATTTAATAAAACATGACTTATACTTAGCTAATTATCCTCGAAATGACATAATTAGCTCCAAAAAGGCATTCTTAGCTAATTTAGCCCGAAGAAGGGGATAAGAGGAGAAGAAAGAGGAAAAATGAAAGGGAGGAAGAAGAATAAGAAGATAAGAAGAAGAAGAGAAGGAGGAGGATAAGATGGAGAAGAAGGAGAAGGAGAAGGACCTCCTCCTCCTTCTTCTTCTTCCTCCTTCTTCCTCCTTCTCCTTCTCCTTCTTCTTTTCTTCTTCTTCTCCTCTTCCTTCTCCTTCTACTCCTCCTCCTCCTCCTCCCCGTCCTTCTTTTACTTCTTCTTCTCTTTCTCTTCTTCTACGTAGCTTAGACTCATCCAAGAAAGGCTAAGTTGGCTAATTATCCTACGAAATGACATAATTAGCTTAGTTAGCTCCAAAATGACCTATTTAATAAAAATGACCTATAGTTAGCTAAGTTCTCTCCTAAATGACATAATAAGGCATATGTAGCTGCAAGATGACCTATTCCCCCTAACTTAGGTATTAAATGGCCTATAATTAGCCTCACTAGATCCAAAATGGCTTAATAAGCATAGTTTGCTCCGGAATGACCTATTTTACCCAAGTTAGCTCCGAAAACGACCTATAGTTAGCTAGGGTTCCACCTAAATGACATAATTAGCTTAGTTAGCTCCTAAATGGTCTATTTAATAAAACATGACCTATACTTAGCTAATTATCCTCGAAATGACATAATTAGCTCCAACAAGGCATTCTTAGCTAATTTAGCCTGAAGAAGGGGACAAGAGGAGAAGAAAGAGGAAAAATGAAAGGAAAGAAGAAGAAGAAGAAGAGAAGCAGAAGAAAAGGAGGAGGAGGATAACAAGAAGGGGAAGAAGGAGAAGGACCTCCTCCTTCTCCTTCTTCTTCCTCCTTCTTCCTCCTTCTCCTTCTCCTTCTTCTTTTCTTCTTCTTCTCCTTCTACTCCTCCTCCTCCTCCTCCTTCTTTTACTTCTTCTTCTCTTTCTCTTCTTCTACGTAGCTTAGACTCATCCAAGAAAGGCTAAGTTGGCTAATTATCTCCTACGAAATGACATAATTAGCTTAGTTAGGTCCAAAATGACCTATTTAATAAAAAAATGACCTATAGTTAGCTAAGTTCTCTACTAAATGACATAATAAGGCTTACGTAGCTGCAAGATGACCTATTCCCCCTAACTTAGGTATTAAATAGCCTATAATTAGCCTAGATAGATCCAAAATGGCTTAATAAGCATAGTTTGCTCTGGAATTACCTATTTTACCCAAGTTAGGTCCGAAACGACCTATAGTTAGCTAGGGTTCCACCTAAATGACATAATTAGCTTATTTGCTCCTAAATGGTCTATTTAATAAAACATGACCTATACTTAGCTAATTATCCTCGAAATGACATAATTAATTCCAAAAAGGCATTCTTAGCTAGTTTAGCCCGAAGAAGGGGACAAGAGGAGAAGAAAGAGGAAAAATGAAAGGAAGGAAGAAGAAGAATAAGAGAAGAAGAAGAAGAGAAGGAGGAGGATAAGAAGAAGGAGACGAAGGAGGAGAAGTGGGAGAAGGAGCTCCTCCTTCTCCTTCTTCTTCCTCCTTCTTCCTCCTTATCCTTCTCATTCTTCTTTTCTTCTGCTTCTCCTCTTCCTTCTCCTTCTCCTCCTCCTCCTCCTCCTTATTTTACTTCTTCTTCTCTTTCTCTTCTTCTATGTAGCTTAGACTCATCCAAGAAAGGCTAAATTGGCTAATTATCCTACGAAATGACATAATTAGCTTAGTTAGCTCCAAAATGACCTATTTAATAAAAAATGACCTATACTTAGCTAAGTTCTCGCCTAAATGACATAATAAGGCTTACGTAGCTGCAAGATGACCTATTCCCCCTAACTTAGGTATTAAATGGCCTATAATTAGCCTAGCTAGATCCAAAATGGCTTAATAAGCATAGATTGCTCCAGAATGACCTATTTTACCCAAGTTAGCTCCGAAACGACCTATACCTAGCTAGGGTTCCACGTAAATGACATAATTAGCTTAGTTAGCTCCTGAATGGTCTATTTAATAAAACATGACCTATACTTAGCTAATTATCCTTGAATTGAAATAATTAGCTCCAAAAAGGCATTCTTAGCCAATTTAGCACGAAGAAGGGGACAAGAGGAGAAGGAAGAGGAAAAATGAAAGGAAGGGAGAAGAAGAAGAAGAGAAGAAGAAGAAGGAGAAGGAGGAGGACAAGAAGAAGGAGAAGAAGGAGGAGAAGAAGGAGAAGGAGCTCCTCCTTCTCCTTCTTATTCCTCCTTCTTCCTCCTTCTCTTTCTCCTTCTTCTTTTCTTCTTCTTCTCCTCTTCCTTCTCCTTCTCCTCCTCCTCCTCCTCCTTCTTCTTTTACTTCTTCTTCTCTTTCTCTTCTTCTACATAGCTTAGACTCATCCAAGAAAGGATAAATTGGCTAATTATCCTACGAAATGACATAATTAACTTAGTTAGCTCCAAAATGACTTATTTAATAAAAAATGACCTATAGTTAGCTATGTTCTGTCCTAAATGACATAATAAGGCTTACGTAGCTGCAAGGTGACCTATTCCGCCTAACTTAGGTATTAAATGGCCTATAATTAGCCTAGCTCGATCCAAAATGGCTTGATAAGCATAGTTTGCTCCGGAATGACCTATTTTACACAAGTTAGCTCCGAAACGACCTATAGTTAGCTAGGGTTCCACCTAAATGACATAATTAGCTTAGTTAGCTCCTAAATGGCCTATACTTAGCTAATTTGTCTCCGAAATAACCTATATACACTTGTTCATCTAGTATTATTCTTCTAACTTTCTTAGTTGTCATTTTGCAGATTACATTCACTTCACGGGAAGCTTGGATTATATTAATGGAATGCTTCAAGATGATTTCTTGTACCATGGCTTGTATTGAAACTATTTTAGTATATGGATATATATGAAACTTTGTATGCATGTGGATAAAACTGGTGTAATATATGGTTTGGTACGGATGCAAGTTGCATAATACGTATGCACTATGGATGAGAGTTATTTTAATATGGTTATGAGTACGGAAAGAAATTTATTTATGTCAAATATATATATATATATATATATATCCTCATTATTGTGTTAAATGCTGGATATGATAAAAAATAAATCCTGATTATCCGTTGCAGTATATGTTGTCCCATTTTAATTCGCCGTCTGCCCCCTCATGGCAAAGATTCTTTGTCGTCCGCTTAAAAAAAGCACACACTACAGAACCTCTTCACTGGAATTTTTTTTGCAGTCTACTTTGTCGTCTGCTGACCGACGGCAAAGCCTTTGCCGTCCATGGTTCCCCCCTTTGCCGTCTGCCATGGCAGACGGCAAATTTCTGAATTTCAGTAGTGTGTGTACCCGGAGAACAACAGGGAGGCACTGATGAAATTCTGTATCGGATCCAGAGCACAGCATATGGGAAAACAAACCCAATCTACACATACTCAGGCTGTCCATGGATAATGTTGGACAATTTGAAAGGATGGCGGTTATAAATATGCAAAGAAATGCATATTTATAGATGTCGCCCTTTCGAACGGGAGACGCATACTGGTCACGCATACTCCTCATTGAAGAAACCTATAACTAGCAAGTTTCATTGGCACGAAGACCGGGAAAGAGCAAATTAAGGGGGTAGTAGGAGAAGTCATTTGTGCTCACCAACAAACGCAAGGGCGGAGCTCGTCCAACGCACGTGGAGGTCGTCGAACAACTGCACATTGAAAATCACACGATCAACACTAATACGATGTTTTTATAATTAACATAATCATAAAATATGTGGCCTAACTCATAATTTACAAAACTCTGACCCCCGTCGGCCTCTAGAAGGCCGAAATGCACCTTCTCATTCAAAAGTAGGCAGAAGAGGTGTCGGGGGTCGGGGCTTAGTGTCGTCGAGGGTCGGTGGTGTCGGGTGTCGGGGGTCGGGGGTTAGTTGCGTCGGTGGTCGGGGGTCAGTGTCGTCGAGGGTCGAGGGTCACTGGTGTCGGGGGTTGGGGTCTTTTCAGTCAACAAGAGGCCGAACAGGTGTCGGGGGTCGGGGTCGAGGGTCAGTGGCGTCGGGCATCGGGGATCGAGGGTCGAGGGTCTGTGCTTAGTGGCGTCGGGGGTCGAGGGTCGAGGGTCAGTGGTGTCGGGCGTCAGGGGTCGGGGGTCGAGGGTCAGTGCCAGGTTGCCGGGGTTCCTTTTTCCTCTCCTTTCTTCTTTTCCTCTCTCTTCTTTTTCTTCTTCTTTTTCTTCTTCTTCTTGATCATCTTCTTCTTATTATTCTTCTTCTTCTTTTTCTCCTCCTCCTCCTCCTCCTCTTCTTTTTCTTCTTTCTTTTCTCTTTCTCCTCCTCTCCTCTTTCTTCTTCTTCTTCTTCTTCTTCTTCTTCTTCTTCTTCTTCTTTTTTCTTCTAGTTTTTTCTTCTATTATTATCTTGTAAGTTTTTTATTTTCTATCTATTTTTTCTATCTATTTTATTCTACCTAAAATAACTATCCTCTAAGTTATTTTTTCTATCTAGTACCTAATAATCTAACTATCTAATTTAACAGAAAAAATAGAAAAAAATAACTATCTAATTTAAAAAAATGGGTACCGGAGTTGGGGACTGCCGGTGAGGGAAGGGGCGGCGCCAGGGGCGTCACCCGCAGCCGGTGAGAGGAGCGGCGGCGGCAGGGGCGGGTGAGGGGAGGAGCGGCGCACGGTGCGGGTGAGGGAGGGGCGGCGCAGGGGGCGGGTGAGGGGAGGGGCGGCGCAAGGGCCGCGGCGGCGAGTGAGGAGAGGGGGCGACGCAGGGGGGCGGTGGCGAGCGAGGAGAGGGGCGCAGGGGGCCGGCTGCGAGTGAGGAGAGGGGGCGGAGGGGGCCGGCAGCGAGTGAGGAGAGGGGGCGGCGCAGGGGGGCTGCACCGGGGGGGGGGGGGGGGGGCGGCGCGGTAAGGGGAGGGATGTTGGGGCGGCACGGGAGGGACGTCGGGCGCGTGGTGGATTCAAGCAGGCCTGGGGCTACGTGGGAGGAGGGGGTTGGCCTGATGGCGGTTGGTGGGCCGACCCTTTGCCGTTCGCCGTGCCCCCACGCAGACGGCAAAGGACCCCTAGGCAGACGGCAAAGGGGCGGGGTGGGGAGGCATCGGGTGGGGGCAACCGCCGTCCCCTTTGCCGTCCGCCGTGCCCCCAGGCAGACAGCAAACGACTCCCCAGGCTGACGGCAAAGGGAAGGGGTGGGTGGGGTGGTGGTTTCGGCCGTTTGGGTGGGTGGGGGTGGGGGATTTGCCGTCCTCCCGCCCTTTGCCGCCCGCCCTTTGTCGTCCGCATAAGGTACTAGCGACCATTTGCAAGTTTTGAAAAAGAAGACTTGGAGTGTCAAGAAAATAAGAGTGGAAGGCAAGAGCATAACCTTCAATTTCTGTGAAGATTTAAGAGAGTCGTGAAATATAGAGGTTTTGTAAGTATTTCTGAAGGATCTGGGAAGCAGTTTCATCCTAACTAACGTCCATGCTAACTAAGGGCTTCCTACAGTCAGGATGGCTCTGATAACAGCTCTGTGGGGACCCCGACTTACGAGTCGAGATCGCCGTGCTCAGTGATCCTAGAGATCAATGCTCACCGAACACAGATACCGAATAAAAGAGTCTTACATCCATACATACCGTTTGATACAATGAATGACCACTTCAGTCGAGTCTTACATATATAGGGCCTTATAGGACAACACACCAAACTGGACCAATAGCGGAATTATTGGTTGAAAGCGTGAACCCATGCAATTAGCCTTAACCTACAGGCATTCTGACTGGGAAACACCCTAGCTCGCATGAACGTCTCCGAGCTAATCTTCGCCATATCCTATTCTTGCATACCTGGACAATTAAATAACCAGTGGCAAGCCAATGAGTACTTTGAATGTACTCGCAAACAGCCCATGACATGAACAATGGAAGTGAAGTATAACAATATCATGCATCTCTTATGTAACTCATCTGGGTGGAATGATCATGAATATGCATCAAGTAAAAGAATTCCTCTTGAAGAACAGGTTACATATATCAATATATCTGCCAAGGGGTCAACAATCCGGGTTTACCCTATATGCCAAGTCACCGAACTTGGTCATATAATTGCTATCATAGCAACACCTTTCTCCTCACCATACACACAAACACACAACTCACGCACACTTGGTTTATGCGGAAAAAACAGGGCGTAGTTTAAGCAGGATTACCCAATTGTCCTTGACCGTGGACATGGCTATTTGAATATTTTACACTCTGCAGAGGTAGTACACTGGATCCACGCGATCCGGGAAACTTCCATGTCATCCACGACTCGGGGTATGTCACATACCCGAGGTAAGTACCCGATCAATGCCTTTCCCTAGACTATACTAGACAAAGAGATCTACTCGATTGGTACCCAGCCCACATGTTGTACGTCTTATGAGCACCAACTCTTGACAGTACCAACCATGCGGGGACCAACGGTGTGACTGGAACTCATAAAAATGGCATAGTCGTCCTACCCGGCACGACCCCATCACGAGAGTGACCACACATCACTCCCACCACTAGTAATGTGGCTCTTTGCTAGCACCGACCAGAGTAATTAACATAGTCCCGTCCCATAAGGTGTAACGTGGTCGTACTGGTAAGGTTGGGACGGTCGACACATCATAAATCTAATCCCATTTCCGCAACCTTACTCACACAAATACCGGGTGCATCACTTCACCAAAAGTGACCACCTAAGTCATCATCACCCTTGGGCATTAGTGGCACCCGACGGGGTTTTAGTAAACTCTTGCTTTATGACAACATCATGCTCATGATAGTGCTACTGCTATGTTTACTTGTCAAGATGGTATTAGCATGACCCTCAAGGGGTAGGGTCAAGCTCAATGCATGTGCTCCGGGGAGCCTTCGGTAAAATAATATCAAATGATCACCGGCACTTATGATCATATGCAACGGGAATACTTGGTATTTAACATGCAAAGTAACATATGCTCAGTCATGGTCAAAGGGCTGCTTGCCTTGCTCATGTAAGTCCTTGGGGTCTTCGAGGTCTTCTGCTCCAACTCCGAATACTCCGTCTTCTCGTAACTATCGTCGGAAACAACCACAGTAAGCCACATAGCAAGCAGAATAGAAGTGTTCTAAAAATAGAAGTTTCATTTTTCTTGGACTTCTATGGTCATAGGAAAAGTACCTGAAGATTCATATAGGATATTTGGAACATCAGGCAATTTTGAATGGATGAAAGGAGGACTAGGTGACCATTGAAGAAGCCAACAGAAATCATTCTGTTAAAATTGAGTGGAGGCACCCATTTAACACAAAATGATTTTAGAAATATTTAGGAAGTGGTTTCACTGGATTTGGAGTTGGTATGAATATTCTAGAGATTTTACAATGTGGAATAAATAGCAATAGGAGCTATTTGTTTATTCCAATAGAAGTAAGTCACACCAAATGTTGACCAAGGTTCTAAAATTAGTACATGATATAAGAAGGCTCTGGAAATTTGAATCACTCCAATTGGATTTGATTTGAAGCCTATGGGATTTCTGCAAGATGGAGCTTTTATTATCCAGATTGGAATTTGAAAAATAACACAACAGGAAAAGTACTTGGAAAAATGTGCAAAGCACAGATCTTGATATGCCTTGATTTTTGGGACCTGCAGAAATTTGAATCAACATTTTTGGAGTTAGAATGAATTTATGGGAGATTTTTGAAGATTGCAGATAAATGAAAAAGACAAAAGGGGCCTCTAGACTTGGCTATCCTGCACACTAGATGCTAAAGAAGGAGGTGGGCCGGCCCAGTTGCGCAGACCGCCTGGTAGGCCTGTTGACGCCGAAGGCGTACTCCTGCTAACGCGCCTTCGCGTGTGGGAGGCGCCAACGGTCAGGGCACCGCCACTTAAAGCCGGGGGGGCGATCGGTGAGGGGCTGACGCGGGTCCCCGCCTGCAGGGTTGTCCCCTTCCTCTCGCCAGCACGGGAGAGCAGCGGGGTGGAGGTTGCCGCTGTGGACGTCGCGTCTCGGGCCACCCCCTGCTCAGGTGAGAGCGCCAGCGAGCTCAGGAGGCTGCACCGCTTCCATTCCCACACATGACAACAGCGGAGGGGCTGAAATAGGGGAGCCGGCGACGCATCTGCGTTAGGTCGACGACCTCTCCAACCCCGGCCCTAGCAGCGAAGGAATGGATATGGAAGCGAGGGGGAGTCCCCGTGGTTGGCCGACTCTGAGAGGAGGCCTCCGGTAGGGCTTTGGCCATGGCAGAAAGAGGAGGGAAGAAGGGAATGGGAAGCTCGAGGCGGACCTGGGATGGATCCCAGGAGGAGAGGGAGAGGTTTTGGGAGGCTCAGGGCGCTCGGGGAACGCTCTAGTGGGGGAGGAGGAGCCGAGAAGGGTCTCGGAGGTCTCTAGTGCACCCAGGGCACGCTGGCCACCCGTCCCTGAGCCACTTTGGAGTCTTGCTAGCATCATGGAGGGGTCAAAGGAGGAGGAGGGGATGCTCTGGTGCTCTGGGGCACACTGCCGCTGCGGAGCATAAGCTAGGAGACGAAGAAATGGTGCAGAGCACCATTAGTGCAGACTGAAAGCGTGGTCACCATTGCCACGCGTGTCGAGGGTCACCGTTTGACCTGAAAAATATGTCTCTCATGTAAGGCATGCTTGCCAGAGGTCACTGGTGGAGTTTGGAGCCAAGTGGAGCAGGTTTGAATGGGTGCTGACTATGATTTAGTTTGCAGCAGTAAACTTAAGGCTAGCAAAACTGTTTTGCATAGAGGGTTAATTGAGGTGAAGCCTTGTCTAGTAGTGTTTTTAATAGAAGGACTACAAGACTGCAATGTTTCAGCTCAAGAAAGCAAGTGTAGCTAGTACTTGCTGTACAAAGCCACATTTCAGCCAGAAATCAACTTGAGGAGGTGCTTCTCATTTTCTCCACATGAGCATCCCATATCTTGGTTCTAAATGAAGCTTTGGCACACTAGAGAGGCTCTGGAAAGAATTGGGGGCATTAGCTTATGAAGAAGTATGGGAAGAGAGGTGAAATAGTGCTTCCAAGGGTAAAAATGAGAGAAAGTTATAAAGGTTCCTTCCCCAACAATTGACTAGTGGCCATGGAGATGTTACTGGAGGCGAAATGTAACTATGTGAGGCTGTGGTAGAAAGTTGAGCTCAAGTATAAAAGTGGAAGGGGTCAAAGAAGCCAATTTAGTGAGTAGACACAAGGTGTTTGATGTGTGGTTAGGCTACCAGATGGATTCCAATGGCTATGAAACTTAACAGGATCAAATAATAGATGAAAATAGGCTTGCACACCAAATTTGGGATTTGCTGGAGAAGTTTTCCAATGTACACTTGGAAAACCCCTAAATTGGGTAGAAATGGGTTTCTGCTTACAACCCTATTCAAATAAATTCCCACAAATCCAATATTTGGTGTAGGGGCATTATTTGAGCATTAAAGCATGCACAAAAAGTTTGAGGTCAATTGGAGAAACTTTATAATGTAAAGTTTACCAAAGTCAGAAATCAACAAAGAAGGTTTGGAGGGTCTTAGGACAAGTTCTTCTATTCTCCTTGATGTACCACTTGGTGTGGATGCCTTATTGGAGTTTTAGAACATGTCCACCAAATTTGAGCACAATTGGAGATACTTCACAATGTAGAGTTGCTCAAATTTGATTCTGGACAGATAACACGTAGTACAAGTCACTAGGCCTAACACAGTCCGCCTTGAGACCATAGATAGCACTCCGATGCTGAACTCGAGGAATATCGAGCATCTTCGCAAATTCTACGTTTGAGGAGCGGTTGCCGGGCTGCCCGGTGACCCCTTTTGTACAAGTTTGTCCGACAAGGTTTGTAATCCTTTGTACAAAGCCGTGCGAGGACCCTGTGCATAGTAAATAAAGCTAAGTCTTCTACAACTCCTTGTGAAAGCACAGATTTATTTTTTATGTATCATACATGTGATGTTGTGATCACTTTCTGACCAGCTTATGGCAATCGCGGAACCGCGAAGGTTCCTATCCTCATGTAGTTTCTTTACTTCCTTTTTTCCAAAAGAAGAAGGGCTCCTCATGTCCATATCTTACCGGGGGGGTGAGTGATGTCATTGACACTTGCGGTTGCGTTCAAGGACGATCGCCATGCGACAAGGGATATAGTGGAGAGAAAGCTAAGTCGAAGTTTTTTCCTTAGTTGAGAGCTGTTTTTCCCCTTGAGACGATCCCGCTTGTATGAAAAAAACCTGTGTGCGAGCAACCCTTGTCGAATCGGTCTATGCTCCTTGGTGTGTCGAGTCTGCTCAACAACCCGAGAAATTGCGTCAAGGACGTCAAGGTGGTCTTGTAAACAACCGTGTTGTCGATAAGATGGAAAGACCCTTTCCTAAAGTGCTCCCGACAAGAATACACGCGTCGGTAAGCGTTTCCAATAAGCATAGGAATGAAAACATACAAGTGCGAGTTCATGCATGAGGGAGAATGGCCTCCCGATAGACATAATAACGCTTAAAGACTTAGCGGATGGTACACTACAATTTTCTTCGCATATTTTGCAGGATTACATAAGGTACTATTTAAATAAAAAGGAGATATCCCACTATGATGTGGCGATTTATCCTGAAATGAGGCCTCACGGATGGAGCTCCATGTACGGACCAGCCAAGCCAAGGCGCAACGCTGTCTTATGAATACCGCCATAACACCGTCGCTCCTAATCGGAGTCATAGCCATCGAGCTTGACGTTGCGGACATGTCGATGTCGTTTCTCTTACTAGAGGTGTCCAGATCGATACCGTTCGGCTATTTCGCACAGTACTCCAGCCGGCTCTCGGAGCACCCGAAAATTTCACAGAGAATGTGGCATCTCCATCAAACTTAAACTACAGAAGATGCCACAAACCCGAACCGTGGGAGCTGGCAAACAACTTCCACCCCGCGTCAAGAACATGGCCCTTCCAGGGGAGAGGTTGATTTCCATCAAGGTGGATCCGTTCCAGCAACCATCCGGCCGGAGCCACACAAGAGGGCGTCCTTCCCACCTTGGCCCTAGCGACGGTGTCGGGGAGTCATAGCCCACTGCGAGGACGCGAGTGCAGTGCCACCACAGACTCATGTAGTGCTCCCATGCAAGGGGCTCCGCCCGGGCTGACGGTAAAGGAGCGTCGCTCGGACCTCTAGCCGCCTTCTCCATATCCTCGTGCTCCCCCTAGGGAATGGGAGGATGAATATCGGGTTTCATTGACCAGTGCTAGCGCTAATACGACCCTGCACACCTCTGTGAGGCCCAGCTCCGGTCCTGCCTACTGGCCCAGAACCACACAGCTTCAAGGCCCATACCCTGCACCGTGCCAACGTGCCACAACGACCTCGGCCAAGACCATGGGTGAGCTGCCCCCGTGCCCTAAGCGTTGTTTAGATATCTCTTCACTAACCTATTCAGGCCCTACTCCATGAAATTCGGCCCATGCCTTTTTTTCCCGACTCGTAATTTTCCTAATTAACTACTGTATTAATAATTACATAAAAATGCCATTGTTTTAAGTTGCTAATAATAATATAACTGTGCATCACATGAAAATGTTCTATATATGTAAAATGATTAGAATTTCATGTTGTTTCACAATTTCTTGCTTTCGTGCATGTTAAAAATGTTTAAATTTGTTGTTTGATTAAATTTGCATTTGTTCCATGTTAAAAAGTTTATTTCATAGTTAAATAACCGTATTTCCTATGCTTGTGGTTCCATCATGTAATTTGTTCTCTATGATGTGCTTTATCATGTCATGCGATTGGTTTTCATCTAAAACGTCTACATAATGGTTCATTTGTTACACTTAAGTAGCTATCAAGTGAAATACATTTTTCTATTAACGGTAAGTTCCATTTTGCGAGCATCATACTAAGGAATCCATGCCTCTTTTCAACTTGTGCCAATGGACTAATTTGTGGTATCCCATGTCTACTTGCTTGTAGTATGTTTGTCATGCCATGGAGTCCATGTATAGCTATATTTTGATCAGGTGAACATGCTTACTCAGTGTTGTTGTTTTGAGATGTCAAAATAATTCTAAGTCTCAAACTGCTATTTTTGTTGTTTTTTTACCATGTGAATTGCCTTTGATCTACAACGCTTTTGGTGTTGCCCCCAAGGAGTGTTTTGGTAAGCATGTTATGACCTATCTTAATGTGCTATTAGTTTGCATATATAGGATTTGCATCATAGATATTCCTACTGTTAAACATGTCAATTTGTTAAAAACTGGTGCTCTTGGACCCTGTTATTTTCACTAAGTCTCAGAATCTATTTTCTTCAAATTGCCATGTTGTATTGATGCTAGCCATGTCTATGTGCATATTTTGATGATGATCGTGTGGATTTATTTATAGTGCATCATGTCCACTACAATGCTGTATATTTTCATGCCATGATAAGTCATATAGCATATGTTTTCCTACTTCCAATATGCCTTCATGATAATACTGCTCTGTTAAAACTTGTTATTTTCACGCAGTCTTAAACTATGTTCAAGTTGCAATCTTGTGAGCTCATTTCATATGTACCCATGCTTCTAAACAATTTTCTCATGTGAGATGAATTATTGTGCATAATGTAAACTACCGTGCCATGTCTTGTTTCACCATTTTAGATTCATGTAGCTTGTTGTTTTGATGTGTGCAAAATGCAACGTTGCTGTTTTGAACAGATTATAGCTAGAAATTGAGTTGATAGTAATTGTTGAATAGTTGCTCCGTTTTGAACAAGTCATCTATGAGAATTGGATAGAATTTTATTTGGCTTCCTAATATCATGTTGCATCCTTGTTTTAAAATGTTTGTGGGTGTTGTTTTCATGAATTTTGCATTCATGGCATACTATCCTGTGTTGGCCATATCTTTTGGACCGTAGCCCCGTTTTGAATGATCTATATATGTAAATCGCCTAGAATGACGTGTATATCACATGGTGGATTTTTTTTCTGTTTAACAAATGTAAAATATGGTTAGTTCAGATCTAGACTAATTTTCAAATTAACATATGGGGTCGTTTCGGAAATACTATGTTAGAATCGGGGCTCCGCAGACCCAGAATGGTTCGAACACTCGGGTGTGCTCGCTCTCCTACCCTTTTCTGGCACTCAACCTTACCGGGACTCTGCTCTGGCTCGAGCTAAGAAAGATGAATAGAACCATTGCACAATTTACCTAGTTTTAGACCAACTTGCGGTGTAAAACCCTACTCCTACTTGTTTGGATTGCTTGAGGTGGAAGACAAGTACAAGGGGGGGGGGTCTTGCCCTAATGGAGTTGGTGAATCCCCCGCCGCTACGGCGGCCAAATCTCTCTCTTATGCAAGCCTTGGTCCTCTTCCCCCCAAAAACACACTTGACAGGAAGGGTTGCCACAACGGCCATTTTTAAAGAGGGTAGGACTACAGCCTACCCTGACAAACGTGGTCTTCTCCTCCTAAAGCTCTTCGTCATCATGTGCTGGTGGGCTCGCGGGCCACCTCCGTTGGGTCGAACCCCCAGTCTCGGTCCTCTTGCGCCTAGTAGGAAACCTTTGGGGGCTTCTTTGGGAGCAAGCGGGCTGGCTTTGTTCCCGCAACACCAAAGATGAAAGCCTCTCTGTTCGTGCTTGCTGGCACCGTCCCTACGTCGCATGTGCGGATTGCATCGCCATATGAGGGGGCAGGGTCGTGCGACCCCACCTGGTTTCCCTCGACTAGTATGTCCCGTGAGGGCCTTAGAGGCGACCTCGGGTTGCACCCTGGCGACGTGTTTCTCCATGCGGTCCTTGGCGTCGATTTCCTGGCGCCTGCCTTGAAAGGTGAGGGACCTTGTGAGGGTCTTGCTTGTTGGGCCTGCTCCCGAGACGAATCAGGCATGCATAGCGAATTGCGCGTGGGGCCGCAGGTCGACGGGCCTAGGTACCCCCGGTCCCAGGGGCCCAACAGTAGCCCCGGGGCCCGCATTGTGTACGACTCCGCCCGATGGGGGGCGAAGGAACGCGGGCCCCAACCGCATGTAGTCCAAGATCGACACGTGGTGCCCGATAGGTCATGGGACTCTTCTTCTTCCTGAACGCCTTGGGGACCACCCCGAGTGAGTTGACGTAAAGCCTAGGCGTTGGCCATCATTGCTCTTCCTATATTAGCAACGCCCTCTTGCGCCTCGGCTCCCTCCAGTCCCGCGTTATGCGCACTATGACCCATTAAGGGTTAAACGAGGCGATGCGAGACATAACCATCGGTGGGTCGGGTACGACACGTGGCGCTCGATGGAGCGCACGCCGCCCTAACTCCCCATGAAGCATTAGGGACTGCGGTTGTACCTATAAAGATGCCACACCCGAGGGGCGGAGCCTCCATCACACAACTTCTCCCCTTTGTGTCCTTCCCGAGTTGCTATTTCATCCTTGCGAGAACACTGCCTTCTTCCCCCTTCACCTTTCCATGGCGGCTAGGAGGAGAGTTGCGAGCGCTGTAGTGCGGGTGGGGTCTTCAGCGCCGCCATTATCCCCCGAGGGCAACGGGTGCATCCCTCGAGACCGTTTCCGATACACTCTTTAGGGCACCCATGCCCAAGAGGTGTAGGGACACCTTGGTGGGGGCGCCCTATCGCACACCACCTACCGGTGAGGCCTCTTCCTCCGTGCTTGGCTTGACGTGGCCTGGAGGATCCATGGCCCCCTTTGGGGCAGCTATTGAGCCATGGGTGCATGCGGCTTATGCCACTGCGCTCATCACCCAAAGCGTCGGGCATGAGGTGGATCTGTCCCACAGGGAGGAAGCCGTAATCGATCGGGAGGTAGACGTGGCCCTCCGTGAGTGGGAGGCTGCTCGGACCGCCTTCGATCAGGAGGCGGAGTGCGAACACCTCGAGATTTTGGAAGGTCGTGTCCTTTGCCGATGAGGCCGCCGTCACGACGTCGTGTTGGGAAGCCCATGCTGAAGAGGACGTGGGGACCGCTCGAGAGCGGGAGGCATCCCGAAACGAGCATCGTGAAGAACTCACCCAAACGGAGGCCCGTCCCTAGCTCAGATGCGATGTGCTCGAGGAGGAGGTGAGCACGCGCAGGGCCTAGTTGTAGGGTACCCAAGCCGCCCTCCAGGCCACCCTAATAAGTGAGGGGGAGGTCAAGAAGGAGTTCAAGTTGATTCAGGCCCAAGTTTGTGAAGCCTTCGATGCCGTGCAGGCAGCCAGGGACGACGAGGTGCACCCATGGCATATGGAGGCATAGAGCACCAAGCAGTTCCTCGAGCTTTCCCATTGCGCGTGCGATGCGCTCTGTCGCTTTGTCAGGGACGCACCTGCACTTCCACGTGTGCACGACAACGGAGGCTTCCTTGACTTCTTCCTCAAGGTGGTGGAGGCGTTGCAGTCGGGCGTCTCCAAGGTGGACGAAGATATCAAGTCCAGCGCGCGTGATCTCCTCGATAGCGCTGACACGCATCTTCTCCAATCTACGCCAGCGCAACCCCACCTTCGACCTCTCCCGTGCGATGGATCCGGTGCCGACGGAGCTCCGAAGCCCCCTCTGGGACAAGGTTCATGAGCACGTGGAGTCCTTGGTCGGGTTGTTCGTTCATGCGGCTTCCTCCGAGGGGAGCGGCAGCCTTGGCGTTGAGGCCTCTAGGAGCCATGATGAGGATGGTATTGGGGAGGGCCTAGGAAAAGAAGCCAAATATCTGAAACTTTTATGTACTTAAATGTATGTGTCAATAATTTGTGGGATAGGGAATGTCAGTAGTTACAAAATGAGCAAAAGAACGCAAAAATGGGATAGGGAATGGCCAAAACGATGAAAAGGCTGATGCTGAAATTTCGTGCAATGTTTCTGGTTAAGCCGGAAGTTCCGGGCTCCAGAAGTTCTAGGGGATGTTGAATGTTCCGGGGGTCGCAGGTGAAGTTTGGGGGTGGCTGAGATTTTTGGTGGTAAATCTTTGTTTAGCTTGGAAGTTCCGCTGGTAGCACAAAAGTTCCGTGGGTCATGGAAGTACTTTCGAAACGAACCCTGATTTTCAGATCTAATAATGGGGGAGGGAAAATTTGATTTCCAGGGCGAAGTTGAAGGGATTGAACAAAACAAAATAGGCTAGGAACGCCAAGGAGGTAGATACACTTGCCAAACACTAAATCGGCGGAAAGAAATCAACAAAAACTCACTACAAACATCAAAATGCAAGAAATTGTTTTTCTTGGAACCTTTCAAAATTGGGGAAAAATGCGAACTAGTGGCTAGAACATGGACTGTAGGATACAAATTTGTGGCAACGTGGGTCTTGATAGCAAGCTGATACGGAGCAAACCCGATGGTGGCCCGATATCACGAATTGGAGGTGAATTCGAGAAAGAACATGAAGAACACGCTGAACACAAGGGGAAACCACAGAGAATCAAAGGGGGAAAACACTCTATTGAAAGGTTCCATACCAAGTACTCCTCAAATCATAAACAAAACATGAGGTCCATCAAGATCCAAGAACAACAATGGAAATAAAGATACATAGGTAGTTCATCCAAATCTCTAGGATAGATCGGATTTAAATCCTCGAGGATCTTCCCGACAAGAGGGACCTTGACATCCACTTGGATTTTCTCACACAGAGGAGCAATCACTAGTGCAGCTACATGCTATACAAACCGTTTTTAACCCCTTCCGTTATGAATATTTAAATCGTCGCCTTGCTTGTGCGAGCGATAGGGGGGTCCATCCCATATGACAAAAAAATCATCGGCGATGGTGAACAAAGAACGCAGATGATCTACCAAACATAATCATGTGCGATGCAGGAACATATCGCACACACTATATTTTAGTCATACATGTGGGATTTCGGATCAATCACATCTGTCTATCACGAGTCAAACGTGTCTAATTGCTCATGGAATACAAACAATGTTTTCCCTTTTACCGTTTGTGAAATATTACCTAATCCACATGGGCCATGGTAGAAACTATGTGTTATATCTTCATCATTGCACATGCGATTTCGCTGGCATGATCTTCCATGCATGATATCATCACACACATTTCCCAAAATAATTATGCATAGGATCGTCCTTGCATTGGGCATGGTTTCCTTTTGGCTCATGTGTGAGATAAGGTGGTATCTCAAATGATTGAGGAGCTCCTACGCACACTTACAAGTGGTGCAAATCGTCTGTGATTTCTTATGTATCACTAACATTTTAGTTTATACCCCGTGCGCTATTCCTGTAGATCATGAGGGATCGCGCTATGAGTAGCATGTTCTTTGTGTTATAGATCGCACACGCTTGGTTTCTGGTATCATGTGCGCTAAAATGGCCAGGTTACTGTAAAATATCGCAGTTGAACCACCCTGGGAATAGAAAATCCGCCACAATATGCAATTGAACAAATAGTGTCCACATGAAGAACATTCATCACAATTAGCCAAAATATGCAATTGAACAAATAGTCTCCATAGGAAGAAAAGTCATCATAAGTCACAATAATATGCATTTGAGCTAATTCTAGATAAATTACATAGATGCGTGGACATACGCAGTACATAATCATATTGTAAGATATATGGAGACATGATCACATGGAAAACAATGCATCCATGTGTATATCTTTAGCTGATAACACTATACGAATGCTTACTTATTCTTGGTGGATACAAATACTGAAGTCTTCGACTTCTTAAGTGGGCTTGATATAGTGATTCACAAAGAAGGTGCTGATAAATTTCGTCATAGACAACAATTCATCTGCGGCGAGCGGTTGAGAGCTCATCGGTTTGAAGATCAACTATAGGATTATTAGATCAAAATGTGACATATGTGTGGAGTAGAAGATAGTAATTAATAAATAGACTTACTGGTGCAATGTTGTCATCATCAAGACCACATAAAACATGTCTACATAGATTCATCATGTGTGTGCACACGTAGTAGCCACATAGGTTGGTCCATTATAGTTGTTGATGACACTGCAATTTATGGTATAGTATTAGTTATGTATTTTCCCTGTTAGGGACAACCTAGCTAGTGTAAGATGTTTCTTCTTTTTTCTTTGGAGATAAGTAGCAAGAGGTTTACTTAGAAACTTAAACATCTGACTAGCTGTTTATGAAAATAATGGATTTCCTTGTCTTACCGGAGAAACGATCACGTGTTCTAGAGGTAGTTGGCGGTCAAACAATCTCCCTCCAAAAGTTATGTTCTTTGACAATACACTACAAGTGAAGATGTATTTCCATATTTTAAATTCTTGAACCAGATATGAACACAACATATTAACATCAAAGTATTCAATACCTATCCATGAACTCCTAAAGATCATTCAGATCCTGAGGCTTATTTTACTCTCTCTAAGAATACAGGTAGTAAACTTTGTTGCGTTTTGGAACAATGACCACCAAGATCCAGTGTTGTCTAGAGTTTTAGAAAACCTTGTACTTACAAACTTTGTAGAAAATTAAAATATGATCAATGCATGTGTTGTTGTGTATTTAAATTACGGTTCATGATATGGACACATGAAGATTTCTGATACATATAACCTAAACAATATATTGGTGACATGATCAATGGAATCCTTGCATGTAACATTATTATGTAACAAAATGTAGTTTGGTAAATAAGGATCTATGAAATACACATGCACCCTGAGTGTTCTCTGCGACATCAATCTCCTAAGGGGAATACAATAGTTAGCAATTTTTCATATACAACCTTGTATGTGGAAGTTGATGTGAGTTTGTGAAGTACTTACAACATCAAGCATTTCACAAGAGTAGAAGAAAGCTCATCGAAGTTAAAGATGGGATGAAAGTCCTCAAATTCCACATTGATGGTACCCTCACGGTCAGTTAAATGCCAACTGTCGTAGTGCACTTGCAGAATGTTAGTATCCTCTCTTTCTAACATTTTTTTCCATGCAATATTTATGTAACTTGAGACAAATGGAACTGCACTCCTCATAGTATTCATGATCAAGAAATGGCTGGCCAAGCTTGTACCTCCATGCTTCACATGGGTCTTCATCGCCGATGCCTTGGTTCGGCCTCAAGAGTCTTTGTAGTAGGATATGCTCTGGTTCTTATCCCTCCTCTATTTCTCTCATGTGTAATAACAAATTGTCAATTTTAACATGAGGCTAAATATAAATGCAACAGTCTTGTAGTACCGGATGCACATCGGTAGTGTTTTAATGAGATCAAATTAAAAGTGAAAAGTATGTATATTATGTTGTCAAACATGCCAATCTGTTAAAAATCGTTACTCTAGCACTTTGTTATTTTCACAAAGTCGGATAATTTGTTTAGTTCAGATGGCCATGTTGTGTTGATGCTAGCCATGTTTGTGTGCATAATTAAATCTTGGTCAGGTTGAATGGAATTAAGTGCATCCTGTCTACTACCATGCTGTAAATTTTCATGCCATGATAAGTCCTCTAGCATCTAGTTTTCTTATTGCCAAGATGCTTTCTAGTTAAAACAATTTATTAAAAACTATTATTTTCACAAAGTCCCTAAATGCTATGTTCTATACTCATGTTGTGAGATTCCTACCATGTGATTTGAAGAAAATTATAAAATATTACTAATGGTGTCAATAAAAACGGCACTCGAAATTATAGGAATGTGACAATGTCTTAATCATATCGAGAATCAAAAATCACATGGGTATTATAAGAAATGATTTCTAACAACGATAGTTAGGGTAACCTTCTTTGTACGTCCAAGAACTTCCTCCCACTATAGCCAGATTCAAAAGCTCGTAACTTCACGGATCGAAATTGATGTTGGACATGAACATGCAGGTCTTCAACTACCCACTCTGTTCCTTGGAAGTGATTGTCCTACATGGCTACAAGAGAAAGAAATGGCTCAAATCAGCCCGCCCTTTAAAATACCCAATTCCAAACAAAAACCCTAAGCCTATTGTGCTAGAGAGACGAGAGACGAATACATGGCTGGTGAGAGATTCATAGTCGGTCATACGACTCGAGGGGTTATTCGAGGAGACCATGGAGTGTCCGCGGCGGTCAGATGCCAGAGGGAGAGGTGTGCAAGCGACGCCACGTGGGGGGGGGTAATAGGGGAAATTTGGCCCTTGGGAGAGTGCAAATGCAGGTATATTGGTAGTTGGCGAATATTTTTGCTAGCTGCAAGGAAATTTGCGCACAAAGATTCATGAGACACGACAGAAATGATTTTTGTTAGGTTTAGTCATGCAAATCTAATCTCCCTAATGCATCACTTTGTGTGGTGGTATCATTTGCTGCCCAGAGCATGACCACAAAGTTTGGGACTAATTGGAGAAACTTGATAATGCAAACTGTCCCAATTCTAGAGATCAACAAAGAGGGGTTTGAGGGTATTTGGCAAGTGGACTAAATCTCCTTGATGCACCACTTGGCATGGATGCATTATTACAGGATTAGATCATGTCCACAAAATTGGAGAACAGTTGGAAACACTTGGCAATGTGAAGTTGCTCAAGTTTGGATCTCGACACAATGGGTTTTATCATATTTTCTTGTTTCTATTTAATTCAGTTTGAGATTAAACTATGCAATATAATCACATTACTCTTGTGTAACTTGCTAGAATTTGCGTGGAATTATTTGAATGTATTTCTTATAGAAATATTTGAAATACTTCACATATGCAAAAAGTGTTTTAAAGGGTTTTGTCCAATATTTTTCACATGACCATGTGTTTAAACTTTTATATGTGGGATATATATGTCCACTAACATTCCCTAAATTTTCTAGAATATTTTGGAAAAATTAAAATATTATTTACCTATAAAAGACTATTTTTGTCTTTAGAAAAAGGTATTTTTAACAAAATAAGAAAACAACTTCCAAAATTATAATTTTGTGATTTTTGGAAGTCTTTTTGATAATAGGATCCAAATAAAATATTTGGGGAAATGCATTCTCCCTAATTTGAGGACTTGTAGTACAAAGCTCAATTCAGGTGTTTTTGAACGCTAAAATCAAGGAAATTCTTTTTGGTCAAAATAATATTTTGTAAAAACAGTTTTATGTCGTATACACATGGTATGGTAAGTGGGAAAAGATTTGGAGCAATCAGATGACTCTAGACAGTAGGAGGGTTTTTGTGAATTTTAAATTACAAACAACCAATGAAGCAAGAGCAAGCAAGTCAATCATCATAAGCACATGAAAATTTAATTGGTCCTAATTTTTTAGCTATGTTGACTTAGTGAATAGTGGCAAAACACACGGTGTGACAGACCTACCCCCCTTACAAGCGTCTTGTCCTTGAGTTTCCTAAGCTAGCATTGAAGAGATACCGAAATTTGGGTTTGAGGTAGCCCTCATGTTCCCGTGTTGCTCCTTCTTCGATAGGACTACACCATTGGGTATTGGAGTGCTTGATGATACAACTTAGAGTGCTTTTATTGGCTTTGTCTCAGGCTGAAATGGGTTTTTGCAATCTACTAAGCTTGACTATAGTTCAAGGGCCTGGTGAAGCAGGTTCAAGCAAGGGTTTGGCTTGCATTTGTATTCTAAAGTCGGAATACGGGACAAAACTATCTATCTGCGTGCTGGCCCCGGGTTACTCACGTTGGTGTAGCCTATCGTCGAGATCTTCTGCTTGACTAAGTTGCCCTCCTATGTTCCTCATTCGTCTTTGGCCATTTATTTTCATCGTCACGGATGCACTTTTTCGGTGTATCTTTGAGCGTTTGCTCTTCTAGCCTTTTCATAGCCACTTGTGGCAAGGTCTGGGTGGTACCTCGTCCCTAAGACTAAGTTTAGAGAGTTTGTGTTTAAAACGGGTTCTACCATCCAGGGAAGTATTTGAGGGGGGTCCTAGATGAGCTAGCTACCCAAAAGTATAGATCAACTATGCAATCTCCATGGTGTGAGGCTTGGCAAGTGGGGTGAACCACCTTTGACAGGGGTTTCACCATGATACAGTCAGGACTCACGTCCTTGATTGGACCAAAAAGGGCCCTTTAATTATATCAATGTCCAACGACTTTATCTTCCTTGAACTTCGATGCTTCTTGACATAGTCTGGCTGATGTAGCTGACGAAGGAGTGGTTCTTTACTTCTATTTCTTGTTCTTCATCATCGTTGTTTCCCAACCGTAGTGGTCCTTCATCTTACTTGTGTAAGATTGTCTTCTGCTATTTGGAGGGTGCTTCGAGGAGTTCACTTCTTCAAGGTAAAATCTTACACTTGAGAAGCATGGCAATTGGCGCTTCTAGGGCTTATCCAAATAGGACTCAGGTGTTCTTTCTTTTATTGGGTAAATGAGTATGTCACCCATGAGGACAACAAATTATTTCCCCAAGTATCACTTAAACATATTAGTCATGGGATATGTGAGAGGACCCGACATTTGTCATGGATGGTCACTTGTCCAAGGGTTTGTGATACAATTTAATCTACTTCCTCGTGTCCACTTTTCCAATGGACAAGATTGGAGGTGGTCGAAGGGGAGTATTGTCCATAGCCTCATGACTTAGAGCCAAGTCCTACGGTTATATTCGAACCAGGTCATGGCTTGGTAAAGCTTCGAGTCTCAAGGATCTTAGAGTGTGAGCAAACATCTATCATCTTATCCTTGAGCATAGATTTTAGATGCAAAGAGTACTACCTATTTCTCTAAACATGGTCATCCTATACCATTGAGGGTATCATGTGATATATGCTATCTAACTCCATGGTTTGAGACAAGGACTAAACCAATATCTCATAAGTATACTATAGCTAACTCACATGTATCCCTATGTAAAAATCCTTGGGAAAGCATACGCTAAGCTTGATTATAATAGTACAAATCCAATTGCTCTACTAACCTATCTAAGGTCTAATGTACTAAACTTCTTTGGTAAGAAAACATGTATTATATCAATCCAAGAACTTGTTTCCTTCCTATGAATCCAATCAATTGGTTCATCAAACCCATCAATCATTACTTGACCCATTGCTGTTACAAATCCAATTTTGATGGGGTTCTACATAATCTCATAGAGTCCCTTTTATCCACATATTATTGAAAGGACTATTATCACAGTATATCCACCATCGTCCAATCTCATGACCAACTAAACTCGAAGGACTATTATGTAGGTTACTAACATCACAACTTTCTTCTACCTATCGTCCCTCGAGAAACATGGTATCATGATCAAGATCATTGGACTAAATCCAAATATCCCTGACCCATCTATTCTTACATGAAACCAACACTCTATTAGGGTTACCTATTCAATTCCAAATCTCAAGGCGAGCAATAACTCCTACTTGTTAATCCAAGTCATTATTGTAACATCATTAATCCATGACCAGTAGTTGTCGAAGTCAATTTTCATGCCAACAACAATTTTGACTTGTGACCCTAATTTTCCTACTAAATCCAATTTAATCAAGGGATATGTAAGTTATGATACTTTATCAACTTTGATCCACCAAGTTTATCTACCAACGTAAGGGTCTTTACGATCATGCAAGGGGGCTCAGCTACATCCTCATGACACCTATTATAGTCACCTCAAATCATTGCCTACAAGTCATATATCCTTGGAACAATCCTTCCTATGGCATAAAGGTTCTGGTGCTAGCTCTAGAATGAATGGTATTAGCTCACTATGATCATTTCTTCCATAATGAACCCAATGCTAAACAGGGGCTATTAAAGCTAAACAGGTGCGCTGGAAAACCTATGTATTAAACACACGATCAGAGGTTTTAGCTATGGTAGCTTGTGAGGTCTAGATTGTTCTAGGAGAAGATTATGAATCTTGAGTGCAAAGCATATCTTCACTTAGTTGAACTTGGTCACGGTAGGTTGTTGTAAAAGTCTTCAATGCTAGTCAAGGTGGGTCGTTTGTGTATCTTGTATAGCTGGTCCTCAGTTGTTGAGAAAGGTGAGAGGGAAAAGTAGCATAGAGGGGAGTGCCTAAGTGGGTGGTGTAGTGCAAGTGCTATCAAACAAGTGCCAAAAAGGTCAAACACAACATCAAGATGAGGTAGGTTATATAGTTACTGTTGACTAGGGAAAAAGTGTGACTTGCACCAAAACACGGATAAATATAACAAGAAACTCACAACTTGTTCCATTCGAACTATCAAACGGACTCAACTCCGCATAAGGATACATGACTCATCTTACCCAAGGTTTTCTCGGACGCAATAGGCAGCCTTGCTTCATGTCTTGCACAGAAAGACTTTCAGTTTTCTAGGTCTTCCACAGCGGTCGCTATGTGTCTTGTAGTTGTTTGTTGAAATGATTCGGGTTGTGCCTCAAGGATCGATGACAACTACGCATCTGGTGGGTTGACGATGAAGGTGGTTACTCATGGCTGTCATTGACAAGGTCTTCTATTGTCTTCGTAATCCGTTCATTGTATTCTTGTCTTACAAGGCATCGAGTGTTCCGAGTGGACGATCCTTTAAGCAATGACATCCACAAGGCATGATAGAGTTATGAACTATCAATTATGTTGATGAAAATATTTACACCATGAGCGGGGGATGAAGAGAGCCGTTTTCCTGCTCAGTATGGCAAGGTAGACCAAATGGCGATGTTCTCATCCACCGGCGGTTGTCGACACAACAACGGTAATGAAAGGGTTGCTCTATTAGTGATGCATATCTCGATCTTGCATATCTTATGCCTCGATCATTGTGGGCCAAGGTTGCATCATTGTTGGGCAGTGTCAAGGGCGTCACCATCTTTTTAGTGTTGTTGTCCTCATTCCTCCATAAGGTAGCTTGTGTTGGTATCGGCTTTTCGTAGCATTGCCAACCTTGTATTCCAAATATGTGTGTGATTGTTTGGCAAGGTTGCTTCTTTCAAGTTACCCAGCATGATTTGGAGGAATCTAGTGGTCTGCGGCATAAGGATGGTAGCGACCGTTTGCTATTTTTGAAGAACACCATGAGGACAGTTAAGAGAATAAGGGTGGAAGTTCTAAAGTAAAGCCTTAGCTTCCTTCGAAAATTTAGAAGAGGCGAGAAATATATAGGTTTTGTAAGTGTTGTGAAAGGTCTGTTAAAAATAGTTTCTCCTCACTAACGTCCATGCTAACTAAGGCTCCCTACAGTCACGATGGCTCTAACACTAGTTCTACGGGGACCCTGACTCATAACTCGTGGTCGCCGAATGTACGTGCACAATAATCATTGAGATCAATGCTCACTAATTACATATAAACCGACTAACAAGAGTCTCACATATATTACGTACCATTTTACTCAAGTATGGCCTTTATGGCCAACGCCTCGTATATTTGCAGTGGAAATCTTCATCGATAGCATGAAACCATGCCATCTGACTTAAACCTATAGGCATTCTGACTGGGAAGCATCCTAGGTCACACGTACAACACCAAGTACTCTTCATCATATCCTGTTCTTTCATGACTTGCCAATATAATAACTAGTGGAAAGACAAAATGTACTTTGAATGTACTCGGAAGCAACTCAATTATGAAACAAGGCAAAGATAATACACACGATAGAAGACTAAGGAGGTAAGTTGCGGAAAGCTAGTTTTGAGTGCAATGATATGATCAATCAACTTGTAAATTCATGCATCAGTAGGTTGTACATATCCGTATGAACAAGCTACAAATATCAATATAAGAAGGGGTTGAACATGTCTTGTTCATTAATCATATCAAGTCATCCGACTTAGCTCAAGTATCCTATTTCTCTCACACACACACAAAGTATGTGAAAACATGTCGACATAGTCTAAGCACGACCTCCAACTGTCCATTACCGTGGACAAGGTTTATTCAAATAGTTTTACCCTCAATAGAGGCTGCGCGCTGTACACACAAGCCTTGGGGAACTTCCGTTTCATCCACGACTCGGGAAACCCAAACAATTCCTTTCCCGTGGCGACACTAAACAAATAGTCTACTCTTTGGCCCACATCCTCATGATGTACATCATACGATCCTTGCTCAAGATTGTACCTTCGCTGAGGGGACAGAACGGTGTGCTCGGTATGTGTAAAAATATCCCATGGTCGCCCTACCAGGCAGGACACCGTATCGAGAGAGTGAATCGGCTCTGCCACAACTAGTAATGGGAACTCTCTACTAGTATCGACTAAGGTAATCAACAAAGCCCCTTCCCATAAAGGGGTATCGTGTTCACATATGTAAGGTTGGGATGGTTGACAAATATTAAATCTAATCCGTATTCGATGACACAGACACAACTTGCTCTTGTACACCAGTAGTTTGTCAAGCGGTTACCTAGCTCAACATCATCTCCATCGGGCATTAGTGGCACCTCACGGGGTTTTCAATAAGTCTTTGGAACCATTTCCTTTTCGGTCACCATGCATATTCCCATCCCATTTGTGTAGAAACTACATAGCATCCTATCTACCTCACACCTACACAACCCTCACAGGAAGGTAGGGTCATGCTTAGTGCAACTATCATCGAGGAAAGTAGTGGTAGTAAGCCACCATGGGGGTCACCGATTCATGATTCAATGCAACGGTATGAAGTGCTATATGACATGCAGAAAATAGTTTCTTAGACATGGCCAAAAGGCTCCTTGCCTCATTTAGCAAAGTCTTCGCGAACTTCACGAGCTTCCAGTACAACTTCGTGCACTTCGCCTACTTTGTCACGTATTGTTGGAAACATCCATAATAAGGAACACAACAAGCACAGAGAGAAAAGCGCTCTACAAATAGTAATTTTATTATTCTTGGACATCTCTAGTCATAAGAAAAATGACCAAAGGGATTTCAATGCATCTGGATCAACAAGGATTTTCAAAGGGTAAAAATGGAGGGAATTGTGCACCTACACGAAGTCAAAATAAATATTTTTTTAAAATGAGTGGAGGCATTGATTTTGGCATCTTTTAAAAGGACTTTTGGAAGTGGCCTCATTGGATTCGGAGTCGGGGTGAATTTCGTATGACTCTCCTAAGATTGAAAAATGAAAAAGTGGGCCATTTAATAGGTCTAATAGAAATAGTGTATTGGAAATATGTTAACCATATCTAGATAATTAGGGGATGATTTGTAGGGTACCTAGAAATTGGAATCACTCCATTTTGAGTTGATTTGAAGGTTCTAGGAATTTTGCAAGGTGGTCCCTGGTAATTCAAATTTGAGTTTAAATTTGGACAGGGCAAAATATTGTAGTGAAAATTTCTGGAAGTTGTACCAAATGATAGGTGGCTTTTTTAGGAAAATGTAGAAATTGGAATCACCAATTTTAGAGGTCAAATGAATATCCTATGGTTTATTTATCTTCATTGAAAAAGGAAAAAAAAATAATTTTACCCCTGATGGGCCTAAGCCACGTTGAGGGCACAACTTAGCGCCACAACACACTGGGCCGTCCCCGCTGCTCGCCCACACGTCCAAATGGTCCCATGTTGGACATCCACTCCGCACAATACGCCACCCTCACACAGATGCGCAGGAGGAGGGGCTGCATGCAATTAAAACGGTGGGCCCCGATCTACCGGTCACCAACAAGTAGGGCACACTCGTCAGGCCCTCCTTCCTCCTCTCTCTCAAACATAGACGGGCAGGGGAGGCAGAGCTGAGCGGCGTTGGTGCTCACCCCGGTGGCTCCGGTCAAACCTGGCACTACCTCGGTCAACGGTGGGTTCAGGGAGGCGTGCCGCAACCGCCTGGGTGTTCTTTGGCCCCGGGGAAGGTCGAGGTCGACCGTGGCGTTAGTCATGTCGGAGGTGGCCGACGACGATGATGGCAACGACACCATGGTCGCACAGGAGAGAAAATGGAGCACAGGGAAGTTCGGTGGCGATGCAGAGGGTATTTAGGTGGGTCTAAGGGGAGAGGATAGAGGCTAGGTCGTGGGAACGATCCTCACAATAGTACCGGGGGTACGAATGAGGGACCGAGCCTAGCTATGACGTAGAGGATACACTCGCATGTACGAGTTCGGGCCGCACAAGGGAGTGGTAACGACCCTACATCTCTAGCCTCGGAGGATGGTGTTGGATTATAGAATATGAGATAGTCCAAAATGTTGAACCCTTGCTCAGGAGCATGGTGGTGGCTTATATAGAGTGGGCCATGACCAGTCGGACTTCATTGCAAAGGCGAGTAAATGCTAATAACTACGGAAGTTACTAGTAACGGCAGCTTTAACTACAACGTTACTGCTAACGTGTGTCACTACTGCACTTCCTGCAATAGTTCAAGTTTGGGTCCGCTGTAGTCTGTTCATTGCCGACATCCGTGTTGTGCAATGGTCCATTGCTGGATGTACTCCTAGAGGGTCTCATTGCTCTTTTCAACATAGTGTTGTAGCTCGGTTAAACTGCCTGGGCGCTTGTAAGTTCCCTCGAAAGTTTTGACAAACGCTCGGGCTAAATCTCCCTATCTGTGGATACTACTAGAGGGAAGCTAGTTGAGACAGGCCCTCGTTGATCCCTCGAGCATGAGGGGTAGATGCTTCATTGCGATGAAGTCGTCACCACCGCCTATCTAGACAGTCACTCGGTAATCCTCGAGCCAAGTCTCTGGCCTGGATTCACCTTTGAACTTGCTGATCCCCATGGCCAATCGGTAATTGGAGGGGGTCTCTACTTCACTGATGTGTAGACGAAAGCACTCGAGGAAAGATACTCCACGGCTCACGCGATCGCTCGATCACATTCTTCGTGATAATGGACCTCACATTGAACTGAGGAGCTTAATAGTCGTTGTTCCCATAACCCGTGTGCCGATTGGGGCTTGGTGTGCAATCATGGGCACGATGTCCGAGTGAACCACTCCTCGGAGGAGGTGTTCTACTACGAACTTGATGTTCATGTCGTCGATCCTTGTGCAGGCCTCTCAGAAGAGGAGGAGATTTTTGACACCTTTTGAGTGCATGCGGGCTGTGAGCTCACTGCACTGTGTCTGGTGAGACGGACCTTCTATGGATACGATGTCGTGACTACGACACGAAAGAGTTTTGCTGCATGGCCATATTTAGCAGATCTTGGATCTGCCGAAAGCTTTCTCTGGCTGCAGACTCACTCGGCTGGATGGAATTAGCAATCCGAGTGGTGGAAGCCAAATTCAGTAGAGGTGTTCGCAACACCTCGATGTGGCGGCGCTGGTTGATCGGAAATAGCTCCCGGCGATTGCGAATGGAGCCAGGCTGATCCCTCACGGCCGAGCATCGAGTGACTGCTGAAGTTGCTCAAGACGCTCGTGCTCGGCTAGAGGGGCCTGACGCACTTCTCCAATGCTATCTGTTCCAGGGTGTTCCCGGTGGTGGGGGTGCGAAGGGCCAGCTCGCTCCTCTACCAAAGTTTCTCCCGCTGCTGCTTTGTGAGCGGGTGTGGAACGTGGTGGCTGCCATTGCCATGGCGATGCTCTGTCCCATCATGCCCACAAGAATTCTCCGCGGCGAAACCGGGGCTGCCTCCTCTCGTCGTGTCGGCTATCAAGACCTCAGCACCATCTCCATTGCATTCCCAATCAGAGTCATTGAGTGATTCTTCGCTCGATGACGGGAAGAGGCTAATGATGGGCTCATCAAAATTGATCTTAGCCACCTGCCCCGAGATGGCCCGGTGCGCCATGGCGTGCTTCATCCACCTCTGCAACTACGAGGGTGCAGAGCACTTCGACGAATTGCAGCGGGGCATGGGGGCACCGAGTGGTATGACACTGATGGCTGTCGGTTCAGGACCCCGTGCGCAACAGCGCTGAAATGTGACGTACCAAAAGGAGGGAGGGAATTAGTGTCCAGCAATGCATCCTACAGCCACGCTGAGTCGTTGACGACGAAGCTGAGGGACCTGAAGAAGATCTCTCCGCCCAGTGTCACCATGTTGACGGAAAAGGTAAAAACTCCTACTCCGTCGGATTTGCTAGATGCGCAGCCCCACGATGGGTGCCAACTGTCGTGGGGCTGATCGTGACAATACTACCGGGGGTACGAATAAGGGGCAGAGCATACATATGAAGCACAGCATACACTCGTATGTACGAGTTCGGGCCCCACCCGGGAGTGGTAATGACCCTACGTCTTAATCCTCGGAGGCTGGTGTCAGATTATAGTGGATAAGATAGTACAAAATGTTGAATCCTTTCTCAGGAGCCTGGGGATGTCTTATATAGTGTGCACCATGACCAGCCATACTTCATTGCAAGGGCGAGTACATGCTAATAACTACAGAAGTTACTAGTAGCAGCAGCTCTAACTACAACGTTACTAGTAATGTGTGTCACTACTGCATTTCATGCAATAGTTCAAGTCTATGGTCGTTGTAGTCTCTTCGTTTCCCCGATCGTGCTACAGTGCGAGTGTTGAGGGACGTCCGACTGATATGAGACAAAGTGAGTGAAGTCATGCGAGCTGACTGAATCACACTTGTCCGAGTGAGACTATGACTACATAGGCGACTTTTGGGACACTGTTGTCCATGTAGGGTGTTGGGTAGGCCCATGGAATCATGTCCGTAGGACTACCCCTAATGTACAGCCCCGTTTGGCTAGGACACTTGGATTCAAGCAAGGTCGAGGCAGTGCCACGGCGGCCATGGAATCACAAAGAGGGCCGGAGCTCTAATGGCTCGGTCTTGCAGCTCCACGGAGGGGAGGGAGTGCACTAGGGGGCCAGGGGGCGGGGGGAAAGATAAAGCAAGAGGGTGCCACGGGGTGAGCTCGAGTGTGCCGCGGGTGCCCTCGGGCACGGATAGCAAGCGTGCCAGATCAACATTGGGGGGGGGGGGGCTTATGGGTGTTGGGGAGTGCCGTGGGAGGATGAGAGGGTCTATCTAGCATGAGTGGGCGTCCTACCGCTGTTTGCCACATGCTAATGATGTGGTGACCATGCTAACTTGTGTCCAGCATGACTGTTGGGTCAGCCACTGATGTCTAGCACGCAAGGCATGCATGTAGAAGGTTTTGGCGAAGTTTCATAGGAAATGGAGCTGGGTGGGGGTTGTTTGCACTATGGTTAAGTTTGCAGTAGCAAATTTGGGGGCTAACAAAAGGGTTTTTACTGGAGGGCATTTGGTAGGAGACCTTCTCCAATGGTTTAGGTAAGGAAGGACTACATGACCACCAAGTTTGAGCTCAGGCAGATCAGTCTACATGGTAATTGGAGTACAAAGGTCCATTGGCTACCAGTATCTAGTTTTAGTTGGTTTGCTCATATTCTCCACATGACCATGCTATCTTTTAATGTGGACTGATTTATTATCATGCAAATGAAGTTGTGGGAGAGTCTGGGGGCAATCATCACTACAAAAGGAAAGGAGAGGGGGAAGGGAAGGTGTTTCCATGGTGATAAGAGAGGGAAAGTGAGAGAGTTACCTTCCAAATAATTTAGCTTAGGATGTAGTAAAATTTACCAGAGCTAAAATAGGGTCAGAAAATAATGTGGTAAAAAGTTGGAGGCAAGGAGTATATTTTTGGGTCAACTTTGCTTGTCCATAACTTGTGGATGAAGGTGTTTGATGTTATCCCAGGAATCTAGGGTATCCAATGGACCTAATACTTACCAGGGGTAAATGGTAAGAGAAATTGGTCCTGGTCACAAATTTTGAGATTATTTGATGAAAGTTGACACTTTCTAAACCCTAGAAATGGACGAAAATGGATTTCCTTAGGTTTAGTCATGCAAATCTAATCTCCCTAGTGAACCACTTTGTGTAGTGGCATCATTTGGTGATTAGACCATGACCACAAAGTTTGGGACTAATTGGAGAAACATGATAATCCAAAATTACCCAATTCTAGAAATCAACACACAAGGGTTTTAGTGTATTTTGACAATTGGATCAGTTCTCCTTGATGCACCACTAGGTGTCGATGGATTATTAGAGGATTAAATAATGTCCACAAAATTGGAAAACGGTTGGAGACACTTGGCCATATACAGTTGCTCAAGTTAGGACCTGGATACATAGGGTTTTGGAATTTTTTTGTCTTTCAAATAGATTTGGATTAAGATGCAACTTGGCAGGATCATCACATTAATCATGGGTGAATTATGATAGTTTTCCTAGAATTATTTGAAAATATTCCTTATGTAAATACTTCAAATACTTGAAATATTAGAAAGGGTTTTGAACGGTTTTTTCCAATATTTTGAACATGACCATGTGTTGAAATTCTTATATATCGAAACTATACGTCCACTCAGTTTACCTAAATTTTCTCAAATGTTTTCCAAACATTAGAGTATTTTTTACCTATCGAAGAACATTGTTGGGCTCAGGAAAAGTTATTTTAATAAAATAAAAAATAACTATAAAATAATAATTTTGTGGTTTTGGGATGTCTTTTTGATAACAGGATCCAAATAATATATTTGGGGCAAAACATTCTCCCTAATTTGAGGACTTCTAGTACAAGCCTCGATTGAGGGGTTTTTGAAAGCTAAAATCAAATAAATGCTTTTTTATTAAAATAATATTTTGTAAAAATAGTTTTAAGTCCTATACACATGTTATGGTCATTGGGCAAAGATTAGGAGCAAGAACATGAGTCTAGAGAGTAGGAGGGTTTTTGTGAATTATAAATTACAAACAAGCACGCAAGCAAGAGCAAGCAAATCAAGCATCATAAGCACACACAAAATTTAATTGGTCCTAATTTTTTAGCTGTGTTGCTTAGTTAGTAGTGGAAAACAAAAGGGTGCCACAAGATTTCTTTCCAATGCGCTCAAAACCATGTATTTGCGTCATCGTAGGTTTTTAAGGAGAGATCACCCTTACAGAAAAAGTATAGTTGAATTTTATGGTACACTAGAGAAAGGAACGAGCCCAAGAATCAAATATGGCAAGGTAGTCCACAACATTGTTGAAAATATGAAAGTTGTCCTTGGCAAGGGATCCGGTTCGACGTCAAAAAAAACACCCAGGGACCAAGTGTTTAAGAAGAAATGAGTGTTTAAGGAATTACACTTTAAATTACCAAGTGTATGTCACTGCCTTGATGCCATGCACCTAGAGAAGAACGTCTGTGAATGAATCATTGCTACTCTTCTCAAGATTAAAGGAAAAAGAAAGGATGGTGACGGTGCATGACTCGATATGCTTGGTGATCAATCCAAACGCATGAATGAAGGAGAAGATGATGACAAATTGCTCCACCTACACCAGAGTTACAATTTCACTTCACGAGAAGTGTCAGAAGTCTCGTCAGTACTCATTGCTCCATCTTTCAATTTTTTTCGTCAATTAAGACACCCTCTTCCTACTCCGCAAATATCAAAAGACTCGTGGATGACAACTTTCCTAAATCCCCATGATGGCCATAAGGAATATGATGTACATAGACATAATAAACACACTGATTAATATATGTGATTTCTTAAGCAAAATATGGCAAAAGGTGGTAGATATTGAAGAGCTGGATCGTATGCAAGCTAATATTGCAATAATATTGTCAAACTTTGGGATGCTCTTCCCACCGTCATTCTTTGATGTCATGGTCCATATCACCGTGCACCTTGTTCAGGAGATAAATATTTTGGTCATGTGTTTCTTCGCAAGATGTGTCGGGGTGATTCAATGATCTATTTGACCGGCAAGTTCCCTTTGCAATGGTTCTGTATGTAGTATGGGCGCACATAGAGCGTCACCGACAGCTTCGTGCATGAGGGTTAAGACAGGTCTGGGTCACTCAGGAGCGTAAAACCCTACGTCCTGGGTTTTTGTGAATTATGTGGATGATCACAATAGAAATGCACTCTCTGACAAGGATGGTTGAGGGCAGCAGCTACACATGTGAAATCAACAGAGTTGTCGACCTTTCTAAAGGTAGCCGTGGAACTCCTTTTATAGTCCCAAGGGTTAACAAAGTGGCTAAATTTGTCTTTCTGTGGGAGAATAGTCCACAAGCTAACTTCCAAAACTACTCACAAAAGCAACAATGGGAAATAACTAACTCGTACAGACAGACAAAGAGACACATTAAATGCTTCATGAGCTGGCGCGCTGGCGATGTTCCCCAGCAAGAATTGCCTCTCCTTCAGTGTCTTTCACCCAACTACCTTCTATTTTCCTGACACACCGTGGGACTGGTCTAATTAAAGTGAGTGTGCGCCTCTGACCAGATCCACTTGACCGACTGCCCGCGCGACACCTCACTGATGCTGACAATTAGTGAGGGTGGAGCAGGGGACATCTGGACGGGTCTTGACGGGCGCGGTTCCTATCTGGTTTTCCTCCTCCCAACAAGGTGGCTTGTCGGGGTCGTGTTTCTGGTCTTCGCTCGTTGATGTATGAAAGTTACTGTTGACAGGCAGGGTCCTGCCGGCCCGGGGGCAGCGGCTGCATGTGTAGAAGTTTGGTTACTTAAGCCCCCATATTTTAGTAAACTGATAGTAGCCCCGAGGCCTAGGTCACACATGCATTTGTGGAGTTTGATGGGCTAGGCCCTAAAATAGTGCAGAGGCACACGCAGCCACAATTCCCTGCGGTTATGATGATTCTAACTGCATTCCCATGACGCACATTTACCTCGGGTCGTGGGAGTGGTGGAGCGAGGCGGCTATTGCTGGGAGCCGCGCTCGAAAAGCCGAGTGCCATTGTTGGAGAATGGCGATCGTCTGAGCCTACACTATTGATAGTGAATGGCCGCGTCGGATAGCGATCAGTCAGCCTCCAGGTCACTTCAATGGAACGGAGAAAACGTCCAGGTGGCGCCCGCTCACTTCTCGCTGTCTTCTCCTCCTCTGTCTTCCTTCACGCTTTTGATGACGCATGTCGCATGCATAGTATTGTATTGGCTGGGAAGGATTGTCACTGGCGCTGAGTGTGCTCCAGTATGTATCCGCCGGGTCATAAGGAGTCAGCCCTTTCCTCTCCCTCACCTTTCAAAATGGGGGTTGATGGAGGGGCATTGCTCACTCACGTTCCCTATTACCAACACACTGAGCAGCATCCTCTTCTTTTTCTTGGCATTTTCTTCATTGTTTTGTCCATGGGATGGTGAGGGGTCGTTGCCATGCTTGCGGGTCACGTACCCGAGCGAGGGGCATCCCTAGAGCAAGATGCGAATTATGGTGACGGTGGAAGGGGCTGGCTCCATTTCTCGCCGCAGGACGACTTCCAGGGGTCAAGGAAAGGCGGCTCTGGCGGAGTGCGGTGGTCGTAGCGGCGCGCCTCTCCCACAACCTCACACATGGATCCACATAGGGGAGGAAGCATGTGATACGTCCATGTTCCATCATGTTTTCATGTTCATATTTATCGCTTCTTGGGCTGTTATTTCACTTCACGGTACAATTCTTATGCCTTTTCTCACTTATTTTGCAAGGTTAACATGAAGAGGGAGAATGCCGGGAACTGGAATTATGGCCTGAAAGTGGAGCAAGTTTGAGATACCTATTCTGTACAACTCCGAACGCCATAAAAATCAACGAGGATTTTTTCCGGATTTATAAAAAATACTCGGCCGAAGAAGCGCCAGAGGGGCCCCAGGGGTTGGCCACAAGCCTGCACGGCGCGACCACCCCCCAGGCCGCGCCATGAGGGCTTGTGGGCAACCTGCTGGCCCACTTGCCCCCCTCTTTTGCTATATGAAGGGTTTCGTCCAGGAAAAAATCAGAGAGGAGCTTTTTCATGGTTTCGCCGCCGCCACGAGGCGGAACTTGAGAAGAACCAATCTATAGCTCCGGCAGGACGATCTTGCCGGGGAAACTTTCCTCACGGAGGGGGAAATTGTCACCATCGTCATCACCAACACTCCTCTCCTCGGAGGGGACTCATCACCATCAACATCTTCATCAGCACCATCTCATCTCCAAACCCTAGTTCATCACTTGTAACCAATCTCGGTCTCGCGACTCCGATTGGTACTTGTAAGGTTGCTAGTAGTTGATGCTAGTTGGATTACTTGGTGGAAGAGTTTATGTTCATATCATTGATGCTAATCATTACCTCTCTAGTCATGAATATGATTATGCTTTGTCAGTAGTTACTTTTGTTACTCAGGACATGGGATAAGTCATGCTAATGGTAGTCATGTGTATTTGGTATTCGTTCGGTAATTTGATATGTTGTATGTTGTTTTTCCTCTAGTGGCGTTATGTGAACGTAGACTACATAACACTTCACCATTATTTGGGCATAGAGGAAGGCATTGGGAAGTAGTAAGTAGATGATGGGTTGCTAGAGTGATAGAAGCTTAAACCTAGTTTATGCGTTACTTCGTAAGGGACTGATTTGGATCCACTAGTTTAATGCTATGGTTAGACTTTGTCTTAATTCTTCTTTCGTAGTTGCGTATGCTTGCGAGAGGGGTTAATCATAAGTGCGATGCTTGTCGAAGTAAGGGCAGTACCCAAGCACTGGTCCACCCACATATCAAACTATCAAAGTAACAAACGCGAATCATATTAACATGATGAAAACTAGCATGACAGAAATTCCCGTCTGTTCTCGGGAGCGTTTTTCCTCTTATAAGACTTTGTCCAGGCTTGTCCCTTTCTACAAAAGGGGTTGGGACACTTTTCTGCACCGTTGATACTTTTGTTACTTCTTGCTTGCTATGAATCATCTCACCACACAATCACTTGTTACCGACAATTTCAGTGCGTGCAGGTTTTACCTTGGTGAAAACCACTTGTCAGATCCTTCCGCTCCTTGTTGGGTTCGACACTCTTACTTATCGAAAGGAATACGATTAATCCCCTATACTTGTGGGTCATCAAGACTCTTTTCTGGCGCCATTGCCGGGGCATGAAGCACCTTTGGTAAGTGGAACTTGGTAAGGAAACATTCATATAGTGTGCTGAAATTTATTGTCACTTGTCACTATGGATACTAATCCTTTGAGGGGCTTTTTCGGGGTATCTTCACCTCGAACGGAAGCACAAAGACTTGCTCCTCAACCTGCTGCACCTACTGAAAATATTTGCTTTGAATTTTCTTTGGGTATGCTTGAGAAACTGCTGGCTAATCCTTTTACAGGAGATGGAACATCACATCCAGACTTGCATCTGATCTACGTAGATGAAGTTTATGGTTTATTTAAGCTTGCAGGTGTGCCCGAGGATGAGGTCAAGAAGAATGTCTTTCCTTTATCTTTGAAGGATAAGGTGTTGACATGGTATAGGCTATGTGATGATACTTGATCATGGGACTACAATCGGTTGAAATTGGAATTTCATCAAAAAATGTATCCTATGCATTTAGTACATCGTGATCGGAATTATATTTATAATTTTCTGCCTCGTGACAGAGAAAGCATCGCTCAAGCTTGGGGGAGGCTTAAATCAATGCTATATTCATGCCCCAATCATGAGCTCTCGAGAGAAATTATCATTCAGAACTTTTATGCGCGGCTTTCTCGTGATGATCGCACCATGCTTGACACTTCATGTACTGGTTCTTTTATGAAGAGAGATATTGACTTCAGATGGAATTTATTGGAGAGGATTAAACGCAACTCTGAAGATTGGGAGCTTGAAGAAGGTAAGGAGTCGTGTATGAATTTCACGTTTGATTGCGTTAAATCATTTGTTGAGACAAATACTTTTTGTGACTTTAGCGCTAAGTATGGACTTGACTCTGAGATAGTAGCTTCATTGTGTGAATCCTTTGCTGCTCATATAGATCTTCCCAAAGAGAAGTGGTTTAAATATCATACTCCGTTAGAAGTCAATGTAGTCGAACCCACTCCAGTTGAAGAGAGAGTCATTGCCTATAATGATCATGTTGTTCCCAGTGCTTACATTGAGAAACCACCTTTCCCTGTTAGGATAAAGGATCATTCTAAAGCTTCAACTGTGATACGTAGAGGCTATATTAGAACACCTACACCCCCTGAGCAAATTAGAGTTGACCCTAGCATTGCTATTATCAAAGATCTTCTGTCTGAAGAAGTTGACGGACATAATATTCACTTCTGTGAAGATGGTGCTAGAATTGCTAAACCTGACGCTAGAGACAAATATAGGCCAGTTGTTGGCATGCCTGTGGTTTCTGTTAAGATAGGAGATCATTGCTACCATGGTTTATGTGACGTGGCTGCTAGTGTTAGTGCAATACCTCAATCCTGTGATTTAAATATCAAAGATGAGATTGCACCTACTGAGATAGAACCTGTGGATGTCACTATTCAGCTTGCCAATAGAGATACTATCTGCCATGTGGGAATTGTTAGGGATGTTGAAGTCTTGTGTGGTAAAAAGAAGTATCCGGCTGATTTCCTCATTTTTGCTACCGCACAAGATAGCTTTTGTCCCATCATATTTGGCAGACCTTTTCTCAATACCGTCAATGCTCGTATTGACTGTGAGAAGCAAACTGTCACTGTTAGCTTTGAAGGTGTGTCACATGAGTTCAATTTCTCCAAGTTTGGTAGACAACCTCATGAAAAGGAGTTGCCTAGTAAGGATGAAACTATTGCCTTAGCTTATATTGCTGTGCCTCCTACTAATCCCTTAGAGCAATACTAGCTTGAGCATGAAAATGATATGCATATGGATGAAAGGGATGAAATAGATAGAGTTGTCTTAGAACAATATCATATTCTTAAGAATAACTTGCCTGTTGAACTGCTTGGGGATCCACCTCCACCAAAGGGTGATCTTGTTTTCGAGCTTAAACAGTAGCCTGATACTCTTAAGTATGCCTATCTTGATGAAAAGGACATATATCCTGTCATTATTAGTGCTAGCCTATCAGAGCATGAAGAAAAGAAGTTACTAAAAACTCTGAGGAAGCATCGTGCTGCTATTGGATATACTCTTGATGATCTTAAGGGCATTAGTCCCACTCTATGCCAGCACAAGATTAAAACCGATCATGATTTGAAACCAGTTGTTGATCATAAAAGGAGATTCAATCCTAAGATGAAAGAAGTAGTAAGAAAGGAAATACTAAAGCTCCTGGAAGCGGGTATTATCTATCGTGTTGCTCATAGCGATTGGGTGAGTCCGGTGCATTGCTTTCCGAAGAAGGGAGGCATTACTGTTGTCCCTAATGATAAGGATGAGTTGATCCCACAGAGGATTATTACTGCCTATAGAATGGTGATCGATTTTAGGAAATTCAATAAAGCCACTAGGAAAGATCATTACCCTTTGCCTTTTATCGACCAAATGCTAGAGATACTGTCTAAACACACACATTTCTGCTTTCTAGACGGTTATTCTGGTTTCTCCCAAATACCAGTTGCACAATCTAATCCGGAGAAAACCACTTTCACCTACCCTTTCGGTACCTTTGCTTATAAAGTATGCCTTTTGGCTTATGTAATGCACCTGCCACCTTTCAAAGATGTATGATGGCTATATTCTTTGACTTTTGTGAAAAGATTGTTGAGGTTTTCATGGATGACTTTTCCGTTTACGGGTCTTCCTTTGATGATTGCTTCAGCAACCTTGATCGAGTCTTACAGAGATGTAAAGACACCAATCTTGTCTTGAATTGGGAGAAGTGCCACTTTATGGTTAATTACGACATCGTCTTAGGACATAAAATTTCTGAAAGAGGTATTGAAGTCGATAAGGCTAAGGTTGATGCAATCGAGAAAATGCTATACCCCACAAATATCAAAGGTATAAGAAGTTTCCTTGGTCATGCTGGTTTCTATAGAAGGTTCATCAAAGACTACTCTAAGATTTCTAGGCCTCTTACCAATCTCTTACAAAAGGATATTCCTTTTGTTTTTGACGATGATTGTGAGGAAGCCTTCGAAATACTTAATAGGGCTTTGATAACTGCACCTATTGTTCAACCACCTGATTGGAATTAGCCTTTTGAAATCATGTGTGATGCTAGTGATTATGCTGTTGGCGCTGTCTTAGGGCAAAGAGTCAATAAGAAGTTGAATGTTATTCACTATGCTAGTAAAACTCTAGATAGTGCCTAGAGAAACTATGCTACTACGGAGATGGAATTTTTAGTAGTCGTGTTTGCATGTGAAAAGTTCAGGTCTTACATAGTTGATTCCAAAGTCACTATTCACACTGATCATGCTGCTATTAAGTACCTCATGGAGAAGAAGGACGCTAAACCTAGACTTATCAGATGGGTTCTCTTGCTACAAGAATTTGATTTGCATGTTGTTGACACGAAGGGTGCTGATAACCCAGTAGCAGATAACTTGTCTAGGTTGGAGAACGTTCTTGATGACCCACAACCTATTGATGATAGCTTTCCCGATGAGAAATTGAACGTCATCAATGCTTCACGTAGTGCACCTTGGTATGCTGATTATGCAAACTATATCGTTGCCAAATATATACCACCTAGTTTCAAGTATTAGCGAAAGAAGAAGTTCTTCTTTGACTTGAGACACTACTTTTGGGATGATCCTCACCTTTATAAGTAAGGAGTAGATGGTGTTATTAGACGTTGTGTACCTGAACATGAACAGGGACAGATCCTACAGAAGTGTCACTCCGAGGCCTACGGAGGATACCATGCGGGAGATAGAACTGCACAGAAGGTATTGCAATAAGGTTTCTATTGGCCCACTCTCTTCAAGGATGCCCGTAAGTTTGTCTTGTCTTGTGACGAATGTCAAAGAATAGGTAATATTAGAAAACATCAGGAAATGCCTATGAACTATTCACCTGTCATTGAACCATTTGATGTCTGGGGCTTTGATTATATGGGACCTTTTCCAAAATCCAACGGGTATACGCATATCTTAGTTGATGTTGATTACGTCACTAAGTGGGTAGAAGCTATCCCCACTAGTAGTGCTGATCACAACACCTCTATCAACATGCTGAAAGAAGTTATCTTACCTAGATTTGGAGTCCCTAGATATCTAATGACCGATGGTGGTTCACACTTCATTCATGGTGCTTTCCGTAAAACGCTTGCTAAGTACGATGTCAACCATAGAATTGCGTCTCCCTATCACCCTCAGTCCAGTGGTCAAGTAGAGCTAAGTAATAGAGAGATTAAACTGATTCTGCAAAAGGCTGTCAATAGGTCTAGAAAGAATTGGTCTAAGAATCTCGATGATGCACTGTGGGCTTATAGAACTGCCTATAAGAATCCCATGGGCATGTCTCCATACAAAATGGTGTGCGGTAAAGCATGTCATTTACCTCTTGAGCTAGAGCATAAAGCTTATTGGGCAATCAAAGATCTCAACTTTGATTTCAAACTTGCCGGTGAGAAGAGGTTATTTGATATTAGCTCGCTTGATGAGTGGAGAACTCAGGCATATGAGAATGCCAAGTTGTTCAAAGAGAAGGTTAAGAGGTGGCATGATAAGAGGATACAAAAGCGTGAGTTCAATGTAGGTGATTATGTCTTGCTATATAACTCCCGTTTAAGATTGATTGCAGGCAATCTTCTCTCTAAATGGGAAGCTCCCTATGTTGTTGAGGAAGTATATCGTTCCGGTGCTATCAAGATCAACAACACAAAAGGTAATTGTCCGAGAGTGGTAAATGGGCAGAGAATCAAGCATTATATCTCAGGTACTCCCATAAATGTTGAAAGTAATATCATCAATACCATAACTCCGGAAGAATACCTAAGGGACATTTATCAGCCTGTTTCAGACTCCGAAAACGAAGAGGTGTGTGATTCGGTAAGAAAACAGAGTCCAAAAATTTTCCAGTAGGAAATTTTCTCCGTTTTGGAATATTTGAAAAATACAAAAAATGGAAGTAGTCCGGAAAGCGCGCGAGGAAGCGACAAGCCTGCATGGCATGGGCCCACCCCCTGGCCGTGCCGTGAGGGCTTGTGGCCACCTCGTGCGCCTCCCGGACTCCGTTTTCGTGTGGGGTACTCCTTCTGGTCTGGAAAAAATCATTATATATACTGAGGTGTTGCTCTCGAATTTGGCATAAAGTTGGTGCTCTCGAAGCTTTCCCAGAACTTGCCTGAGGTGTTGCTCATGCTCTTCTTCGTATTTGGAGAAGATTAATATGTCATCGATGAACACGGCGACAAACTTGTCCAAATATTCCATGAAGACCTTGTTCATGAGGTACATGAAGTAGGCTGGGGCATTTGTCAAACCGAAAGGCATGACAGTGCATTCATATAGACCGTACCTGGTCACGAATGCAGTCTTGGGTATATCTTCGGGTCGGATCTTCAACTGGTAGTATCCCGATCGAAGATCGATCTTGGAAAATACCCTGCCCCGTTTAACTGGTCAAACAGGTCTTCGATCTTGGGGAGCGGGTACTTGTTCATAATTCTGACTTCATTAAGGGAACGATAGTCGACGCAGAGTCGAATGGTACCATCCTTCTTTGAAACAAATAGAACAGGTGATCCCCAAGGTGATGCACTCGGACGGATGAACCCTTTCCTGAGTTGCTCATCCAGCTGCTTCTTCAGCTCTGCCAACTCTTCGGAACCCATCCTGTAAGGCTTTTTATATATAGGCCTTGATCTGGGCATGAGCTCAATAATGAACTCGATGTCTCGGTCAGGAGGCATTCCGGGTAGCTCGTTAGGAAAGACGTTCGGGTATTCACAGACTATAGGCACTCGATCAAGTTCTACCTCGGATAGACTGTTGACTCGATGTGCGTGAGCCGATACTGGCGTGGAGACAAACTTGACATTGACCCCTTGGTTGCTTATCATGGTGATGGCCCTGTTGGCACAGTCCAAAAGACTCTGGTGCTTGGCCAACCAATCCATCACTACTGGAATTCAGAAATTTGCCGTCTGCTTGGCCTTTGCCGTCAGCTGACACATGGCAAAGGTACTCTTTGCCGTCAGCTGTCACAGAGCTGATGACAAAGAGGAGGAAGATGGAAAAAGCTTATTTTGCCGTCGGCCACCTCTTTGTCGTCCGCTGGCCGACGGCAAAGAAGCCCTATGCGGACGGCAAAGGGAGGGCGGACGGCAAAGCCCCCCCCAACGGCCGAAACGCAACCACACCCACCCCTCCCCTTTGCCGTCTGCTTGGGGGCCTTTGCCGTCCGCCTGGGAGCGCGGCGGACGGCAAAGGGGACGGCGGCCCAGCAACCCAACCCCCCACCCGGTGCCTCCCCCCCGGGACCTTTGCCGTCGGCCTTGGGGGCCTTTGCCGTCCGCCTAGGAGCGCGGCGGACGGCAATGGCGCGGCAGCCTTGCCACGTACACGCGCACCCCCGCCCCCCTCCAACCCTTCCCACGTACACGCGCGGCAGCCTTGCTCGAATCCCTGCCCCGCACCGCCGCCTGCCGACGTCCCGCGCCGCCGCCTGCCCTGCGCCGCTGCCCCGCGCGGCCCCTCATCCCTGCCCCGCGCCGCCGCCTGCCCCGCGCCACTCCTCCTCCCTGGCCCGCGCCGCCGCCTGCCCCGCGCCGCTCTTCTTCCCTGCTCCGCGCCGCCGCCTGCCCCGCGCCGCCCCTCCTCCGTGCGCCGCCCCTCCTCCGTGCGCTGCCCACTCCCCTGCCTGCCCCTCCCGGCGCCGCCCCTCCTACACCGCCCCTCCTGCGCCGCCCCTCCTCCCTGCGACACCCCTCCTCCCTGCGCCTCCTCCCTGCGCCGCCCTCCTCCCTGCACCGCCCTTCTTCCCTAGGTAAATTAATTTCTGTTTTTTTTGTTTTTTCTCTTTTGTCATTTTTAGGTTCATGGTAATTAGTTTGTGGTAATTAGTTTGTTAGGTTATACTATATATGCTAATTGTTTATGGTAAAATTAATGACACGAGGATGATAACATTAGTTGTCAAGCATGATGTGTTTTTTTGGTTTTGTTTCTATTTAATGGTATTTGTAGTTTGAAAACGCCGATGTGTTCTGTGTCACACATGTGACACTTATTATGTGCAAAAAATATTTTTTTCTCATAGTACCTCTTCATCGGAATGGCTAAAAAACAATATATTTTTTTGACTCGGGAGTACTGATGATGCGTTTCAAGAAAAAAGTGGTGTCATTAGAAAAGAAAAAGGGTTTAGGGTTGAGCACATTATTCTATCTTCGAAGATCGACCCGGTACCCTCCCAAAAAAAAGACCGACCCGGTCCAGCTGATTCATGAGCACAGCGACGTGGGAAGCACTATGTTGTGGTGTGTGTGCTTCCACCGGACAAAACAATGAAATTTTGAAACATGGACGCGGCGCCGGACCAGGCGTTGACAGCGGAGGCGGCGGCCGTGCTCTCCCCGAGCGGGCCGGTCAGGTAGCTGATGAAGTTGGAGGAGATGCCGTAGTACGCGAACCGCCGATCCCCCGACCCCCGACGCCACTGACGCCTGACCCCCGACGCCACTCACCCTCGACCCCCGACCCCCTACCCCGACCGTGACGCCACTGACCCCCAACTCCCGAGCCCGGACACCTCTTTGGCCTCTTGTTGACCGACAAGACCCCAACCCCCGACGCTAGTGACCCTCAACCCCCGACGACACTGAGCCACATAGTTATGAGTTAGGTCACATAGTTATGTTAATTATAAAAACATCAAATTTGTGTTGATCATGTGAATTTCAATGTGCAGTTGTTCGACGACCTCCGACAACACTCACCCTCGACCCCCGACCCCCGACCCCGACCCCCGACGCCACTGACCCCCGATCCTCGACGCCCGACGCCACTGACCCTCGACCCCCGACCCCCGACAACACTCACCCTCGACCCCCGACCCCCTACCCCGACCCCCGACACCACTGACCCCCGACCACCAACGCCCGACGCCACTGACCCTCGACCCCCGACCCCCGACCCCCGACAACACTCACCCTCGACCCCCGACCCCCTACCCCGACCCCCGACGCCACTGACCCCCAACCCCCGAGCCCCGACACCTCTTCGGCCTCTTGTTGACCGAAAAGACCCCAATCCCCGACGCCAGTGACCTTCGACCCCCGATGACACTGACCCACATAGTTATGAGTTAGGTCATATAGTTATGTTAATTATAAAAACATCATATTTGTGTTGATCGGGTGAATTTCAATGTGCAGTTGTTCGACGACCTCCACATGCGTTGGACGAGCTCCGCCCTTGCGTTGTTGGTGAGCACAAATGACTTCTCCTCCTACCCCCTTAATTTTCTCTGTCCCGGTCTTCGTGCCGATGAAACTTGCTAGCTATAGGTTTCTTCAATCAAGAGTATGCGTGACCAGTATGCGTCTCCCATTCGAAAGGGCGACATCTATAAATATGCATTTCTTTGCATATTTATAACCGCCATCCTTTCGAATTGTCCAACATTATCCATGGACAGCCCGAGTATGTGTAGATTGGGTTTGTTTTCCCGTATGCTGTGCTTCGGATCCGATGCGGAATTTCGTCAGTGCCTCCCCTGTTCTTCTCCGGGTACACATCCTCTCTGCTTATTGCTGAGACGTGTATCAGGAGAACAGCGGGGAGGTGCTGTCGAAATTCTGCGTCACATCTGGAGCAGAGCATGGGAAAACGAACCCAGTCTACACATACTCGGGTGGGATTAGGACCTATCTTTACCTATTAGCGTGTAGGTTGCATGGACGTAATAAAACTGACAAACTTGATTAGTGTATGAATATACATGATGAATTATATATTTATTTCTTGTGCCCCCATAGGTAGCTAGGCAACATGAGTGATCGTGCTTGGATGTACACTGGTCACCCTAGTCAGAAAGACATGACCCATGAATGGTTAACAAAAACCAGGGGGTTTGTGAGAGCCGTATTTGCAAATGGCTAGCATAAAACATGGTGCCCCTGTCCCAACTGCGACAACTGGAAAAAGCAGACAGAGTTTGAAATGGGTAAACACCTGCAGAAGTGGGGTTTTACGCCTAATTATACGGTGTGGACTTTTCATGGTGAGTCTGACCAACGTGCCAGAGCTGAGGTGATTCGTCGTCGCACCGACCAGCATGGTACCGGGATTGAAGACATGGTGCAAGACTTTGATGATGCTCGTGATTCGGACGATGAGATGGAGGAATCTGCAAAGGCCTTCTATGAAATGCTGGAGTCTTCAAAACGTCCTCTCCACGAGCAGACTGACCTTTGTCAGCTGGATGCCATCGCGCAAGTAATGGCTCTGAAGGCTCAATTCAACCTAGGCAGAGAATGCTACGACGCGATGATGACTATATTTGGACGCTTTCTACCCAAAGGCCATGTACTGCCTGCAAACCTGTACCAGTCAGAGAAAATCCTCCGTGTACTTAAGATGCCCTATGAGAAGATACATGCCTGTGAGAATGGATGTGCCTTATTTAGGCTTGAGTATGCGGCCTTGAACTATTGCCCCATTTGCAATTCTTCCAGGTATATTGTGGTAGACAACGGCATGGGTGAGAAGAATCAGACCAAAATCCCCATTAGTGTTCTTCGATATCTGCCAATCGTACCAAGACTTCAACGTCTTTTCATGGTCGAAGAGACGGCAAGACAGATGACATGGCACAAATTGGGCAAAAGAACCGAACTAGATGCGGATGGGAACAAGATGCTGGTACACACTTCAGATGGTTTTGCGTGGAGGCACTTCGATGCATTACATAAGGATAAATCGGAAGATCCAAGGCAACCTAGAGTTGCCATCAGCACGGATGGGTTCAATGTGTATGGTATGACGGCAGCACAATACAGTTGTTGGCCTGTATTTGTCATTCCACTAAATTTGCCACCTGGAGAGATTATGAAAAGAAAGAACATTTTCCTGACGTTGATAATTCCAAGGCCCAACTATTCGGGGAAGAATATGAATGTGTACATGCAACCGCTTAGGGATGAGTTGCAAGAAGCCTGGGATAATGGGATCAAGACCTACGACGCGGCTAGCAAAACAAATTTCAAAATGCATGTGTGGTACATGTACTCGACGCATGATTATCCGGCGTTTGCGCTATTCGCTGGCTGGTGTGTGCATGGAAGGTTCCCGTGCACCACATGCAAGGCAGCTCTTCAGTTCCGTTGGCTACAGGCTGGTCGCAAGTATTCTTGCTTCGACATGCATAGCCAATTCCTGGATCCTGACCATAAGTTCAGAAAACACAAGAAGAATTTCATCAAAGGTAGAGTTGTCAAAAACACTGCACCAGCTGCGTTGACAGGCCAACAGACCCTTGATCAGTTAAACGCTCTTGAGCCTAATCCTTTGCGTCCAGGATACTTCAAAGGGTATAATACGGAACACGCCTGGACTCACAAGTCATACTTATGGGATCTCCCTTACTTCAAAGACCTCCTTTGCCCACACAACATTGACATGATGCACACTGAAAAGAATATTGCGGAGGCCATTTTTGGTACATTGTTCGGCATAGAGGGGAAGTCAAAAGATAATCCTAAGGCTAGAATCGACGTGGAGGATCTATGTGATAGACCATTGCAAAACTTGTGACAACGGAAAGGAAAGCAAAGCATAGCGAAGCCAAAGGCATGGTTCAATCTTGAAAGGCCAGCTATGAGGGAAATGCTATTGTGGGTGAAAATGTGGTTGATGTTCCCCGATGGGTATGCTGCGAATCTAAAGAGGGGAGCGAGTCTTGAGAAATTGAAAATATTTGGGCTCAAGAGTCATGATTGACACATATGGATTGAGCGGGTAATGCCGGTGATGTTGCGTGGCTTTATTCCTGAGGATGAATGGCTAGTACTGGCAGAGCTGAGCTATTTCTTCTGTTCTCTTTGTGCGAAAGAACTATCGCCTGGCGTGCTAGATGAAATGGAAGAGTTGGCGCCGGAGTTGGTCTGCAAATTAGAAAATATCTTTCCACCGGGCTTCTTTAATCCAATGCAACTTTTGATTTTGCATCTCCCGACCGAGGCAAGAATGGGGGGGCCCGTTCAAAATCGATGGTGCTACTCAACTGAGAGGATGCAGAAGACGCTTCGAGCTAAGTGTAAAAATAAACGTAGAATTGAAGCATCGATGGCCGAGGAATTCATTACTGAGGAGGCGGCAAACTTCGTGACAGCACACTACGAAGCCAAAAATCATCATTTGCATAACCCGAAGCCTCGGTACAATAATGGCGATCGAGAAAAAGTTCGATCCAACCTCAGCCTATTCAAAGGTAAGCTCGCACCATCTGGTGCTTCGAAAGGGAAATCGTTGGATGTCGAAGAATGGCGGACCATTTAATTGTATATCTTCACCAACCTAACAGAAGTGCGGCCGTACATCGAGTAAGTTCTCGGTAATTTATTGTTCCGCAACTTCTAATTGCTTTGAACTACTCTTATTCCCGGATATTTGATATAGTCGATACGTCGCCGAATTCTCGGATGGAGCGGTCATCGAAAAGGATGAGGGTACGTCCCAAGAGACCCAGTGGGATACCTGGCCTGAGCCAACTTCTTCTCCTTCTTCTCCTTCTTCTTCTCCTTCTTCTCCTTCTTCTTCTTCTCCTCTTCCTTCTCCTCCTCCTCCTCCTCCTCCTCCTTTTTCTTCTTCTTCTCCTCTTCCTTCTCCTTCTCCTCCTCCTCCTCCTTCTTTTACTTCTTCTTCTCTTTCTCTTCTCCTATAGTTAGCTAGGGTTCCACCTAAATGACATAATTAGCTTAGTTAGCTCCCAAATGGTCTATACTTAGCTAATTTCTCTCCGAAATAACCTATATATACACTACTTCATCTAGTATTATTTTTCTAACTTTCTTATTTGTCATTTTGCAGATTACCTTCACTTCACGAGAAGCTTGGTTGATGGAATGCTTGAAGATGATTTCTTGTACCATCGGTTGTATTGAAACTATTGTAGTATATGAATATATGAAACTTTGTATGCACGTGGATGAAACTGGTGTAATATATGGTTTGGTACGGATGTAACTTTCATAATATGTATGCACTATGGATGAGAGTTATTTTAATATGGTTATGAGTACGGAAAGAAATTTATTTATGTCAAATATATATATATATCCTGATTATTGTTAAAAATGCTGGATATAACAAAAAATAAATAAAAAAGGGGCTGGTTCCCCTCTTTGCCATCTGCCAACACATGGCAAAGGGGGGAGGCACATGGCAAAGGGGAAACTGTCCCCTCTCTCTCCCCTCTTTGCCGTCTGCCAACACATGGCAAAGGGGGGGAAGGCACATGGCAAAGGGGGAATCTGCCCCCTCTCTCTCCCCTCTTTGCCGTCTGCCCCCACATGGCAAAGGGGGGGAAGGCACATGGCAAAGGGGGAATCTGCCCCCTCTCTCTCCCCTCTTTGCCGTCTGCCCCCACATGGCAAAGGGGGAATCTGCCCCCTCTGTCTCCACTCTTTGCCGTCTGCCCCCACATGGCAAAGGGGGGAAGGCAGACGGCAAAGGCGGGAATATGCCCCCTCTCTCTCCCCTCTTTGCCGTCAGCCCCCACATGGCAAAGGGGGGAAGGCAGACGGCAAAGAGAGGAGGCCTGCCGTTAACACTTAACGGGGACGTTGCAATATATGCCATCCCATTTATTTTGCCGTCTGCCCCCTCATGGCAAAGAGCCTCTTCACCGGATTTTTTTTTACCGTCTACTTTGCCATGAGGGGGCAGACGGCAAAGCCTTTGCTGTCCGTGGTTGCCCCTTTGCCGTCTGCCTTGGCAGACGGCAAATTTCTGAATTTCAGTAGTGCATGCCGAGGATTACTTCTACACCTTGCGATTTAAGCACAATGAGGTCTGCCAAGAATCTTGTCCCATTGATAACTATCTCGACCCTTCTACACCCTAGGTTGGTCCTCAATACTGCTCCCGGGGATTGAATTGCCATCTGCCCATGGAGTAAAGTGGGTTTTAAATCGCACTTTTCCGCAAACCCTTGAATAACAAAAGAATGCGAGGCACCACAATCAAACAACACTGTTGCTGGAGTTGAGTTGACGAGGAACGTACCCAGAATGCAGTTCGGGTGTTCCTGTGCTTCTTCTGTAGTGATGTGATTGATCCGGCCCCTGCCATTGAACTGTTGGTTGCGGGGGGCCTGGTTCCTTCCTGGTGCACCTTGACCAGATTTGGGTGCATTGGGACGCGGTGCGTCGGGCTTCTTGTCGGGGCACTTCATGTAATAGTGCCCAGTCTGACCACAGCCAAAGCAGGTGACTTGCCCCGGAGGGTTGGTCTTGACTCCATCGTGGTTCGGCGGGTTCACTACTGGCTTGGCTTGCTGCTAAGGTTGATTATTCTGGCGAAACACCGGATACTTGTATTGCTGCTGCTGAAATTTGGGTCTTGCAGGTGTTGACTGCCATGGTCTTGATCTTGGGTTACCGGGTCCTCCACTGCCTATCAGATTGCTCTTGCGGGTGTCGTCCATCACACGATGCTTGTCTTCCAGCATAAGTGCCTTGCTAACCAGCTCGCTGAAAGTCTGGCAGTAACAAACCACCAGCTGGTATTGCAGTGACTGTTGTAACCCTTCCATGAAGCGTTCCACCTTAGCGGCCTCAGTGTTAACATCTTCAGGCGCGTACCTCGAGAAGAGGTTAAACTTCAGCAGGTACTCCTTAACAGTTCCACTGCCCTGCCTCAAGGCTTGGAATTCCCGCTTCTTAATGGTCATCAGTCCAAGTGGAATGTGGGCCGCGCGAAATCCTTCCTTGAACATCTCCCACGTGATGACTTGCCCCATCCGCGTGATCTGGAATCCATCCCACCATGCCCTGGCGGTGCCTCTAAGGTAGTGAGAAGCATAAAGGACCTTCTCATGATCATCGGTGCACTTGACCAGCGCAGGGAGGTCTTCAATGGTGCGAATCCAGTCATCGGTGTCCAGGGGTTCAGTCGATTCCGTGAATATGGGGGGCGTAGTCCGCAAGAACTCAGAAAGAGTAGAGCGACCACCGCCATTCCCATTCCGCGGCGGGTTGTCCACCAGGACTTGAGTCAGCTGCTGAATAGCGGCATTGCTGGCTTGACGCTCCTCCCGAAGAGCTTGAAGGAACTGAGCCATCGTCAAGTTCTCAGGAGGAGTGGTGGCGGAAGGTCTCTAGGCTGCTCGTGGTGACCTCCAGCGTGAGCTTCTCCTTCGGTTCCCTGCGGCGTCCCTGAGGAGCCGGCGCCGGGGTTGCCGAAGGTGCTGTTGCGGGTTGCGTTCACCATCCTATCATAGAAACAAAAAGGTCAAAATGCCACCTTGCTCGCGAATACAAGGATTCGTTCCTAGTAAGAGGGGGTCCAACACGTGTATGTGCCAAGTTTTTTTTTTAAATCAAAGTTTTTGATAAACTGGAAATTGCATTCATAACAACTAGGTGATGGAGTCACTTACAGGCTCCCTAAGGCAATAGGTGACTTACATCAAGCACACATACGCAAATTAAAAGCGGATACATGGATACCCTATGCTCGGGTACTCTTAACTGCCTACGGTAAATCCTACACGGCGGACTGCTCGGTCTCAAAGACGGATTCAACAAGATCCTCATCTTCATCAACATCTTCTTCCTTTATAGGAGTGGAAGAAAGAATTCGCACATCACGGCATCTCTTGGGCGAGGCAGAGAAGATCTTAGTGTACTCTTCCGCTGTCAGGCGGCGACTCCGAAGAGGGACTGCCTGGATGGGTAACACACCACCCCTAGTGGCAATAGCTGTCCTCCCTTCAGGTGCGCTTGCCTTCTTTACTTTGCGGTTCTGCATCTTCTCAGTGTGGAGCAGGCCCTTGACTAGGTGCAGCTCTTGGCGAAGCTTGACTGATTCCTTAACCAGGAAGTTTGTCAGGGTGTCCGACGAGAGACTGAAGTAGCTCTGAAACCTTAATGGCATTCCATCCTCCGTGGCTGGGGTGAGTGTCCAACTCCCATCCACTCCTTCCTTAATGAAAGGTAGGTGACGAGTGATAGGCTCATTTTCCATCTCAGGGAGGATGCTGCGGAGATGCACGAGTGCCTCTCGTGCAGCTGCCTCTACTGCCAACATCAGCTCTCCCATCTGTGGTCCTTCGAAGAACCAACTAGACGGGGAGTCATTAGCCTTCACTATCACTTCCACGTGATGCTCCTTGGTGTCGGCATTGACCCAGTGCTCGTGGTAGAAGAAGATGGGTGTGCGTCTTACGTGGCACTTCTCGAGAGAATCCACCAGGAGTAGTGGAAAGCCGGTCTCTAGAAGCGTCTGAGGTACGGCAACCATCTACAAGGCATAGGAGAGAAGTCAGAAGGTTGTATGTGCAAGAGTCTTGTGCACGGCTGGCGTTCTAACGTTCTTGGTTAACGTCCATGCTATCTAAGGCTTCCTATAGTCAGGATGGCTCTGATACCTATTCTGTGGGGACCCCGACTAGCAAGTCGAGTTCGCCGTGCTCAGTGACCCCAAGGATCAATGTTCACTGAACAGATACTGAATAATAGTTTTACATCCATGTACCGAAATTATTACATCGAACGACCAGAAGGTCGGGTTCAAGAACAAGGCCTAAAGCCAATTAAACGGATACATCGAGTAGCGGAAACTCGTAAGGGCTGAGCGGTGCCCATGCCATCAAGCCTACACCGACAGGCATTCTGACTTGGAAGCGTCCTAGATCGCAGGTTCGTCTCCGACGGCTTACTCATCGCCAAACTCCGGTCCTTCCATGTCTGGTCAATAACATAACCAGTGGCAAGCCAATGAGTACTTTGAATGTACTCGCAAACAGCCCATGATATTAATATATATGGTAAGGAATAACAGTAACATGTATCTTTAGTGGAATGCAATGTGATGGCATGACCAGGTATATGCAACAAGTTAAAGATTTACTTTTGAAGAACAGGTCACAGATATTGACATATCTGACAAGGGTTGAACACACCGGGTTCACTCTGTATGCCAAGTCATCGGACTTGTCATAACGTCAAGGTATTAATGAGGGCTAAACCATCCGGGTTTACCCTATATGTCAAGTCACCGAACTTGATCATATTATTATCATGATTATAACAACACCTTTTTAACACCACATACGCACACTTTGGTTTATGCGGAAACACAGGACATAGTTTAAGCAGCACCACCCAACTGTCCTTGACCGTAGACATGGCTATTCGAATAGTTTACACTCTGCAGAGGTAGTACGCTGGACCCACGAGAAACGGGAAACTTCCTTGTCATCCACGACTCGCGGTATATCACATATACCCGAGGTAAGTACCCGATCATCATCTTTCCCCTGACGATACTAGACAAAGAGGTCCACTCGATTGGTACCCAGCCCACATGTTGTACGTCTTACGAGCATCGACTCTGGACTGTATCAACCATGCAGGCACCAACGGTGTGCCTGGAACTCATAATAACGGCATAGTCGTCCTACCTGGCAAGACCCCATCACGAGAGTGACACCGATCACTCCCGCCAGTAGTAATGTGGCTCTTTGCTAGCACCGACCAGAGTAATCAACAAAGCCCCGTCCCATAAAGGGGTATCGTGGTTGTACTGGGTAAGGTTGGGACGGTCGACACATCATAAATCTAATCCCATTTCCGAAACCATACTCACACCAAAACACCGGTGCATCACTTCACCAAAAGTGATCACCAACTCATCATCACCTTCGGGCATTAGTGGCACCCGACGGGGTTTTCATAAACTCTTTATTTAACTCCACATCATGCTCATGATAGAATGCTCTATTGTTACTTGTCAACATGATGTGCCTTAACATTACTTGTCAACATGATAGTATCATGACCCTCACGGGGTAGGGTCAAGCTCAATGCAGTGATTAACTCTACTAGACAACATGACTGTAGCAAGATCCTCGTAGATGGTAGGATCAAGCTCATCATGTTTGTGCTCCGAGGAGCCATGTGAAATCACTACTATAATGCAAGGGCTTCGAAGAAGCCTTCGGTACCATCATATCAATGATGAACCGGCATCGTGATTACATGCAATGGAAAATACTTGCTATTCTAGCATGCATCATTTTACTTAAGTCATGGCAAAATGGCATGCTTGCCTTGGTCAGCTAGGTATCCGGGGTCTTCGAGGTCTTCCGCTCCGGATCCTCCGTCACTCGGTAATTCTACCGTCGAGAAAGGAATAAATAAATACTAGCTTTTACTAAAACATTTCACAAAGTGCTTTTAGAAATGTTGCAAGGCTTGAATAAATCCAGGTTATTATTTTGAAAAATGTTCCCTACTGTTTTATTAGCTAAGCATATTTATTTAAAATCAAACAGAAGCAAACAAGTGCTTTTTAATATCATTTTATTATACCAAAATAGTTTCTGTGATTGATAAATGTCAACTATTACAGAATCAAATACTACTCATTTTTAGAAAAATACTGGTGGAAGAATTATATTTTTCTACTGGCTAAATCTTTTTATAAAAATCATTTAGTTTGCTGGATTAAAACAAAAGAAAAAGCCTAGGGAAACAGATCGAGCCGGCCCAGCCAGCAGGCCAGGCCACCAGGCGCGTGCGGACCAGGTTCAAACCTGACCTGCGGGCCCCTGGGGTCAGCGTCAGCGGCTGCGCGCGCTGGCTGCCCTAGGACACCGACAGGTGGGCTCCACCTGTCGGGTCCTTCTCCTACCTCTGGCCATAGAGGTGGAGATGGACGCCGGCGAGGATGCCCTTGTCCTCAGGCCTAGCTACGAACGGGAACGGGTTCCTCGTGCCTCCGCCTACCTGCTCGTGGTCGGGACGTCACCGGAGGTGGTCTGGGTCGCCGAGACGAGGTGCTCGTGGCGGAAGGGTTTCGGGTTCGAGTTGAACTAGGGGCTAGAGGTATGGATTTGCTCGGGAGAGTTAGGGGAAATGTTCCTGGTGTCGAGGGGAGTGTAATGAGAGGTCGGGCAGCGCAGGAGCCGACGTGTAGCCGGAGATCGACCGGAGCTCCGAGGCGGAGGGGCCTCGGTCGATCTCGAGCACCGGGGCTCTGCGACCTCGATTGGGCGGCTAGGGAGTGTCTACTGGTTGTGCTGAAGCTACTTGGAGGGTGCTGGAGTGCCGGGGGGTCTATTTATAGGCCAACGGCGGTGACCCGACTCGGGCATGCCGGTGACTCACCGTGGCACGCGTGCAAGCACAGTGAGGTGCTGGCCACGAAACCACGGGTTCGGGACGTGGTTTAGGACCTCCTAATGCAACGGCCGCAGAGGGAAAGTGAGTGGGGACGAGCTGCAGCGACCGTGCATGCTCGGCCGCGTCGGGCGCGCACGGGCACGCATCGCCTGAGCTCTTGCGCGAGGGGGAGAGGGTCCCTGGGGTAGCTTTGCACTGAGGGGCTGTCGGGGGAGTGCTTGGACACTACTGGGGAGGCTGGGACCGGCCGGAGCATCGGCCCCTTGCGGGTGGCTCTCTGCAGCGTGCCAGAGCGTAGTTTTGGCATGCCACGGCATGCTGGCTCGCTCTGGGGCACTTGGGACGTGTCCTCCATGTCCTGAGTGTTGCCGGGAGTGTGCCTAGCCATTGTGGTTTAGTTGGAGCTCGAGCTGGTCAAGGGAGCAAGGAACACTAGTGTTGCCAGTACTGTCCTGCAGCTCAAATTGGAGTTCTTGTCACTTGTGCTTGGAATTGGGGAGGGGCTGGTTGACTGGGTGCTCAGGGTGTTCTGGTGCTCTAACCCACCAAGTTTGGGGCCTTGACATTGGGTAAAATAGTGGCTAGGAAGGTTTTTACCTTCCTGTCAGTAGGTGTTCGACAGTGACTTGGGGTGCTTCCACTCCAACACTGTAAATGAAACTTAACAGGTTTGGTCTTGGGGTAAAAACATGGGGTTCCACCAAATATGAGCTCCATTGAATAAGTTTGGCTTTGCAAACATGAAAATGTCTCAAAGTGACCAGTACTGTCCCTTACAAAGGAAGTGTGGTCAAACAGAGTCTCACAAATCCCATTTTTTGTGTGGAGTCCTCATTTGGGGTGTTAAACACCTCTGCAAAGTTTCAGCTCTATTGGAGAAACTTTGCAATGTAGAGTTGTTGCAACTCTACTCTGGACACAGAGGGTTTTGGTCTCTCTAAGTGCACTTACCCACCTGGGATCAAGGTGAGATTTTAAGTGAGCACCTATTATGGTTTGGGAGGGCTCCAGTAATTTTATGGGAATTTACTGAGATACTTTCCTTTGGAAACATCTCAAAAAGCTAAAATAGACAGAAATAGTTTTCAGGGTTTTACTCAAATAATATTAATATAAAATAGGGTTGAAAATCTTATATATGGAAAATATATGTCCTTCTGAGCTTCCATGAATTTACTCAGAATTTCCTAGGCAGGAAAGTAATTTTCCTTATGGAAATATCATTACTGGCCTTAGAAATAGACATAGATATAAAATAGAAAAATAATATTTTAAATCACTAAATAGTGTTTTTAATGAATGAAATGGATATTAGGATCAGATCACCAACTTTAGTTGAGAGTACCACTTGGCTTCATGAGCTAGTAGTGTATCCCAACATGATGAAGGTGATCTTGATGTAATGGAAAAAGGGTTTTTGATGAGAGCAAAATAATAAGTTTTTCATGGGTTGAGTCATCAAACAAGCAAGCATACACTCAAACAAGGGTTGACATTGCACTCACAACATTATTTGGAAAAGTTTTAACAAGCTCTGATATATGCAATACAGAAAACTTGCGGTGGAAAACAGGGTGTGACAGAAATTTTGCAACTTGAAGGTGTAAGTCAACATCAAGGCGGAGAAGGGGGAATTATCCCGCAGTACAAGTATGCCCCGAAGAACGTGTACTTGTCTCCATTGGGTTGGGAGTCACCAGGGATCACCACCAGTGCAGGATGCGCCTTGGTCTCTTTCCCCCACATCAAGGCATATCCCAAGATAAGGTCATTTCCCGTCAGCATGGAGGGGAGGAAGACGACACCGTTACTCTGCACCGCCTCCCGTGTGTCCTTCCTCGCTTCTATGTCAAGGTCGGCAGCTTCCTTGTCCCTCTTGACCAGGCCCGAGGAGGCGGCGGATGATGCTCTCTTGGATGCCATAGCAAGCTCAACTAGAGATGGTGATAAGGACGATGGAGCAACGTGGGGGCTCTGTGTTGTGTGAGAGATAAAGGAGAGGGAGCGTCTAATTGAGGGAAACTAATGGCCAAGATGAGCAGTTAAATCTGCGAATCCCGTTGTTATAAGGGTGGAATACGGAGAGGCCGCCTCTCCCTGTCCGACATGGCCATGCCTTTTTAGGCGCCCTGCGCAGGCACCGTTTTGCTACACCGCTCCCATATCCCATATTTAATGTGCATTGTGCATGAGCAAAAAAACCATCATTACGATCGTAGTAAAGTTTGGCCACGTGTCTATGCACTGCTTTGGGCCTAGCATAATAGCTTCATGAACATCAGTTTCGCCTAGGCTCGGGGGCTCCTGTCGGTGTATTAAAGAGCATGCTCTTTAGTCCCTTGAGTTGTGCATAGACGACAACATCTTTGTGCCTAGCAGGCCTTGCCGGAAGATACTACGTCTAAGAGAATGACAAGTGCCAAGGCCAAGCCATGGAAAGCCTCCTCGCCGCTGAAGAACACCGGACAGCCATGACGCCCGGCAAAGTCCGAGTACCGCGCCACCGCCCACCATATCAGGCTGGTTGTCGTGATCAATGTGCTGTCGAGTGGGCACGCTGTTAGGTGGGCCTTGTCGAGGCATGTGGCAGCTCAGACAAATTATATCAGCTTTAGTGACATCCGTCCTAATGGCATGGCGGGATAATAAGATTTAGCTGGGCGAACGACACACAAGGAGTGGCTATCTTGTTGGAAATATGCACTAGAGTCAATAATAAATTAGTTATTATAGTATTTCCTTGTTCATGATAATCGTCTATTATCCATGTTTTAATTGTATTGATTGGAAACTCAAATACATGTGTGAATACATAGACAACACCGTGTTCCTAGTGAGTCTGTAAAAGACTACATCGTTGATCAAACATGGCTAAGGTTTCCTAACCTTAGACATGAGTTGTCATTTAATAAAGGGATCACATCATTAGGAGAATGATGTGATGGACAAGATCAAACCCTAAGCATAGTATTTGATCAGGTCGAGTTTATTGCTGTTGCTTTCTGCATGTCAATGTATCTGTTGCTATGACCATGAGACCATGCAACTCACTAACATCGGAGGAATGAGTTGTGTGTATCAAATGTGACAACGTAACTCGGTGATTATAAAGATGCTCTACAGGTATCTCCAAGGGTGTCTGTTCAGTTGGCATGGAACAAGACTGGGATTTGTCACTCCGTATGACGGAGAGGTATGTCTGAGCCCATTCGGTAATACATCATCACAAGAAGATTGCAAGCAATGTGACTAAGGAGTTTGTCATGGGATCTTGTATTATGGAACGAGTAAAAAGACTTGCCAGTAACGATATTGAACTAGGACAAGTAACATACTGATGGACAAAGGGAACTCAATACAGGACTGATTGAATCCTTAACATCGTGGTTCAATCGATAAAGATCTTCGTAGAATATGTAGGAACCAATATGGGCATCAGGGTCCTGTTATTGGTTATTGACTGTTGAGGTGTCTCGGTCATGTCTGCATAGTTCTTGAACCCGCAAGGTCTACACACTTAACGTTCAGTGACAATATATATATAGTTGAGTTATTGTGTTGGTGACCAAAGGTTGTCCATAGTGCCGGTTGAGATCTTGGACATCACGAGGAGCTCCGGAATGGTGAGGAGGTATATATTTATATATAGGAAAATGGTATTCGGGTTCCAGAAAAGTCTCGAAGTTTTCCTGTATTGTAACGGGAGTGCCGAAAGGGTTCCGAGGGTCCACCAAGAGGGGCACACCCACCCCGGAGGGCACATGGCTGCAAGAGGTGGCGCACAGTCCCCTCGTTGGCTGGGCAGCCACCCCCAAAGAGTCCCATGCGCTAGAGTGTTACGTGGGGGGGGTGCCTTGAGGAGGAGAGCTGCTCCCCTTGGGCACCCACCTCCCTTGTTGGAGGTGGACTCCTTTCCACTTGGCCGGCCATCTCTCCCTTGGAGGATAGGCAAAGGTTGCACCCTACCTACCCGCTCCTCCTATATATATAGGGAGATAGAGACGGCAACACCACCCCAAGGCATAGGTGCAACCCTACATCTCTCCCTAGATCGTTCTCCTGCAAAATGCGTCTGCGACAGCGCTTGGCGAAGCCGTGCTGAGATCGCACCACCACCCCCGCCGCCACGCCGTTGTGCTACCGGGGAACTCATCTACCACTTCACCCATGCTTGTTGGATTGAGGTGGTGAAGGCGTCATTGGGATGTATGTGTTTTGAATGCAGAGGCGCCGTCCGTTCGGCAATTGACCGGGACGTTCGTGATTGGTTCGCGGGAAAGATTGTGATTGGATCACGAAGTCGTTTGACTACATCAACATCGTTTCTCAAGGCGTTTGCTTAGCTATCTAAAAGGGTATGTAGATGCAATCCCCCTATCATAGATGTTGATCTCCATAGATTGATCTTGGTGAGCATAGGAAATTGTTTGTTTCCCCTGCGACATTCCCATCCTCGTCATCATGAGCAAGGCCTATGCGTAGATAACATGCACGAGTAGAACAAAAAAGAGTTTGTGGGAGTTGATGTCCATATTGCTTACTTCCTTAGTCTTATTTTTATTCGACGGTATTGTGGGATGAAGCGGCCCGGACTTACCTTACTCGTGCATGTACGAGAGACCGGTTCCATCGACTCACATGCAATTTGTTCCGCGGGTGTCTATCACTTCCACTTTAGTTGAATCAAATTCGACAGAGGCCGTCCATCTAGAAGGTTAAATAGCAACTTGAATATCACCATTGTGGATTTGCGTAGTTAAGAACGGTTCTTGCTAGTTACCCACATCAGCCACGTAAAATATCCAACAACAAGTAGAGGACGTCTGACTTGTTTTTGAAGGGTATGTTGTGATATATTTGATATGGCCAATGACATGATGAGATATATGTGATGTGTGAGATGATCATGTCTTGTATAGAATTATCACGACTTGTATGTCGATGAGTACGGCTACCAGCAGGAGCCACAGGGTTGTCTTTAATAATTTGTGCCTTTTTGCCTTACTTGATCGCTATGAGTTAGCAATAGTGGTATAAGCCTAGTTGGTGCAACAACCCCAATCGAGACACGATGAAGGAGATCATGGTGTCATGCTGGTGACAATGAAGATCACACTGGTGCTTTGGAGATGCAGGTCAAAATAACAAGATGATGATAGCCATATCATGTCACTATTATGACTTGCATGTGATGTTAATCCTTTTATGCATCTTATTTTGCTTAGGATGATGGTATAATTATAATACGATTGTTGGAAATATGCCCTAGAGGCAATAATAAAATGGTTATTATCATATTTCCTTGTTCATGATAATCGTCTATTGTTCATGCTATAATTGTATTAACAGGAAGCGGTAATACATGTGTGAATAAATAGATCACAAAGTGTCCCTAGCAAGCCTCTACTTGGCTAGCTCATTAGTCAATAGATGATCATGGTTTCATGATCATGGGCATTAGATGTCATTGATAACGGGATAACATCATTAGGAGAATGATGTGATGGACAAGACCCAATCCTAAGCATAGCACTAGATCGTATTGTTCGTATGCTAAAGCTTTTCTAATGTCAAGTATGTTTTCCTTCGACCGTGAGATTGTGCAACTCCCGGATACCGTAGGAGTGCTTTGGGTGTATCAAACGTCACAACGTAACTGGGTGACTATAAAGGTGCACTACGGGTACCTCCGAAAGTGTCTGTTGGGTTGGTAATAATCGACATCGGGATTTGTCACTCCGTGTGACGGAGAGGTATCTCTGGGCCTACTCGCTAGAACATCATCACGAGCTCAATGTGACTAAGGAATTAGTCACACGATGACGTGCTACGGAACGAGTAAAGAGACTTACCGGTAACGAGATTGAACAAGGTATTGGTATACCGACGATCGAATATCGGGCAAGTTCTATACCGACACACAAAGGGAATTGGATACGGGATTGATTGAATCCTTGACATCGTGGTTCATCCGATGAGATCATCGTGGAGCAAGTGGGAGCCACCATGGGTATCCAGACCCCGCTGATGGTTATTGGCCGGAGAGGTGTCTCGGTCATGTCTGCCTGCCTCGCGAACCCGTAGGGTCTACACACTTAAGGTTCGGTGATGCTAGGGTTATAAGGAATTGTTATAAGAGGTTATAGAATTTTGTTCGGAGTCCCGGATGAGATCCCGAACGTCTCGAGGAGCTCCGGAATGGTCCGGAGGTAAAGATTGATATATAGGACGGATGGTTTCGGACACCGGAAGTGTTTCGGGCATCACCGGTAACGTACCGGGACCACTGGGACAACCGGAGGTGGCCCCGGGGAACCACCGAAGGGGGGCAACGACCCCGGGAGGTAAGGTGGGCCAAGTGGGGGAGGGAACCAGCCCCTAGGTGGGCTGGTGCGCCTCCCCACTCAGCCCTATGCGCAGGGGAGAGGGAAGGGGGGCAAACCCTAAGCTAGGTGGGCCTAAGGACCACCAGGGGTGCGCCACACCCCTCCTCCTCCCCTTGGCCGCCGCACCATCCCCATCTAGGGCTGCTTCCCCCCCTCCCCAGGAGAGGGAAACCCTCAAGGGGGTGCAGCCCCTCCATCCCCCTATATATAGTGGGCACTTTTGGCCATTGGAGATCAGACTTTTGCCACTCCCTCTGCGCAGCCCTGCCCTTCTTCCTCCTCCTCTTAGCCGGTGCTTGGCGAAGCCCTGCCGGGAGACCTCGTCTCTCCATCGACACCATGCTGTCGTGCTGCTGGAGTTCTTCACCAACCTATCCCTCCTCCTTGATGGATCAAGGTGCGGGAGACGTCACCGGGCTGCACGTGTGTTGAACGCGGAGGTGCCGTAGTTCGGCACTAGATTGGAATCACACCACGATCCGAATCGTTGCGAGTACGACTCCATCAACCGCGTTCTAGTAACGCTTCCGCTTAGCGATCTTCAAAGGTATGCGTAGGAAAATTTTGAATTTATGCTACGTAACCCAACAGTGGCATCCGAGCCAGGTTTTCTATGCGCAGATTCTATGCACGAGTAGAACACAAATGTTGTGGGCGATGATATGCCAATTTGCTTGCCGCTACTAGTCTTATTCTTTTCTGGTGGTATTGTGGGATGAAGCGGCTCGGACCGAATTTACACGTACGCTTACGTGAGACTGGTTCCACCGACAGGCATGCACACCGTGCATAAAGGTTGCTAGCGGGTGTCTGTCTCTCCTACTCTAGTCGGATTGGATTTGATGAAAAGGGTCCTTATGAAGGGTAAATATCTTTGGCATATCATCGTTGTGGCTGTCACGTAGGTAAGAAGGCATTCTTGCTAGAAACCCAAATCAGCCACGTAAAACGTGCAACAACAATTAGAGGATGTCTAACTTGTTTTTGCAGGGTTTGACATGTGATGTGATATGGCCAAAGTTGTGATGTTGCATGTATGATGTATGAGATGATCATGTTATTGTAATGGGTTTCACGACTTGCATGTCGATGAGTATGACAACCGGCAGGAGCCATAGGAGTTGTCTTAATTTATTGTATGAGATGCAACGCCATGTGCTTACTACTTTTACTTCATTGCGAACGGTTAGCTATAGTTGTACTGATAGTAGTAAACGCGTGATGACTTCACGGAGACACGATGATGGATATCATGATGATGGAGATCATAGTGTCACGCCGGTGACGATGGTGATCATGCGATGCCTGAAGATGGAGATCGAAAGGGCAAACATGATAATGGCCATATCATGTCACTATATGATTGCATAGAGATGTTTATCATGTTTTTCATCTTATTGCTTAGAACAAAGGTAGCATAATAAGATGATCCCTCTTAAAATTTCGAGAACGTATTCCCCTAAGTGTGCACCGTTGCGAAGGTTCGTTGTCTCGAAGCACCACGTGATGATCGGGTGTGATAGATTCTAACGTTCGCATACAACGGGTGTAAGCCAGATTTACACACGCGAAACACCTAGGTTGACTTGACGAGCTTAGCATGTACAAGCATGACCTCGAATACAAGACACCAAAAGGTCGAACATGAGTCGTATGGTTGAATACGATCAGCATGAAGTTGCTCACCATGGTGACTAGTCCGTCTCACGTGATGATCGGACACGGGTTAGTCAACATGGATCATGTATCACGTAGATGACTAGAGGGATGTCGATTTAAGTGGGAGTTCATACTTAATTTGATTAAATGAACTTAATTGTCATGAACTTAGTCTAAAAGTTGTCTTTATAAATATTGTAGATGGCCAACGTCAACCTCAATTTCAACGCATTCCTAGAGAAAAACAAGCTGATAGATGATGGTAGCAACTATGCGGACTGGGTTCGCAACTTGAAGCTCATCCTTGAAGTAACTAAAAAGGATTATGTCCTTGATGTGCCGCTAGGTGACCCTCCCGCTCCCGCAGCATCCCAGGACGTTCTGAACGTCTGGCAAATGCGGAGTGATGACTTCTCTCTGGTTAGGTGTGGCATGTTATACAGTTTAGAAACGGGGCTCCAAAGGCGTTTCGAGCAACACGGAGCATATGAGATGTTCCAGGAGCTGAAGCTAGTTTTTCAAGCTCATGACCGTGTCGAGAGATATAAAGTCTCCGACAAGTTCTTTAGCTGTAAAATGGAGGAGAACAGTTCTGTCAGTGAGCACATACTCAAAATGTCTGGGTTACACGGTCGTCTGACTTCACTTGGAGTCGAACTTCCAGATGATGCTATAATTGACAGAATCCTACAGTCTCTCCCACCAAGCTACAAAGGCTTTGTGCTTAACTACAACATGCAAGGGATGGAGAAGACCATTCCCGAGTTGTATTGATGCTCAAGTCTGCAGAAGTAGAAATCAAGAAAGAGCATCAAGTGTTGATGGTCAACAAGACCACTAGTTTCAAGAAGGGCAAGGGTAAGAAGAACTTCAAGAAAGACGACAAAGCTGTTGCCGTGCCCGGTAAGCCAGATGCCGTGAAGAACAAAAAGAACGGACTCAAGCCTGAGACTGAGTGCTTCTATTGCAAGGGAAAGGGTCACTGGAAGCGGAACTGCCCCAAATACTTAGCGGACAAGAAGGCCGGCAACGTTAAAGGTATATGTGATATACATGTTATCGATGTGTACCTTACCAGTGCTCGTAGTAGCTCCTAGGTATTTGATACCGGTGTTGTTGCTCACATTTGCAACTCAAAGCAGGAATTGCGGAATAAGCGGAGACTGGCCAAGGACGAGGTGACGATGCGCGTCGGGAATGATTCAATGGTCGATGTGATCGCCGTCGGCACGCTACCTCTACATCTACCATCGGGATTAGTCTTAAACCTTAATAATTGTTATTTAGTACCAGCTTTAAGCATGAATATTGTCTCAGGGTCTTGCTTAATGCGAGACGGCTACTCATTTAAGTCAGAGAATAATGATTGTTCTATTTATATGAGTGATATGTTTTATGGTCATGCTCCACTGGTGAATGGTTTATTCTTGATGAATCTCGATCATGATGTTACGCATATTCATAGTATGAGTACCAAAAGATGTAAAGTCGATAATGATAGTCCCACATACTTTTGGCACTGCCACCTTGGTCATATCGGCGTTAAGCGGATGAAGAAGCTCCATACTGATTGACTATTAGAGTTTCTTGATTTTGAATAATTTGACACATGCAAACCGTGCCTCATGGGCAAGATGACTAAGACTCCATTCTCAGGACCAATGGAGAGAGCAACCGACTTATTGGAAATAATACATACTGATGTGTGTGGTCCGATGAACGTTGAAGCTCGCGGTGGCTATCGTTATGTTCTCACTCTCACCGATGATTTGAGTAGGTATGGGTATATCTACTTGATGAAGCACAAATCTGAGACGTTTGAAAAGTTCAAGGAATTTCAAAGTGAGGTTGAGAATCGACGTGACAGAAAAATTAAATGTCCACGATCTGATCGTGGAGGAGAATATTTGAGTCACGAGTTTGGCACACACCTAAGGAAGTGTGGAATCGTTTCACAACTGACGCCGCCTGGCACACCGCAACGCAACGGAGTGTCTGAACGTCCTAATCGCACTTTATTAGATATGGTACGATCTATGATGTCTCTTACCGACTTATCGATATCATTTTGGGGATACGCATTAGAAACTGCAGCATTCACTTTAAATAGGGCACCGTCTAAATCCGTTGAGACGACACCGTATGAACTATGGTTTGGAAAGAAACCTAAGTTGTTGTTTCTTAAAGTTTGGGGCTGCGATGCTTATGTGAAGAAACTTCAACCAGAAAAGCTCGAACCCAAAGCGGAGAAATGCGTATTCATAGCATACCCTAAGGAAACTATTGGGTATACCTTCTATCTTAGATCCAAAGGTAAAAACCTTTCTTGCCAAGAACGGATCCTTTCTACAGAAAGAGTTTCTCTCGAAAGAAGTAAGTGGGAGGAAAGTAGAACTTGATGAGGTAATTACACCCCCTCTCGAACAGGATAGTAATGCAGCGCAGGAAGGTGTTCCTGTGACGCCTATACCAACTGAAGAGGAAGTTAATGATGATGATCATGAAGCTTCGGATCAAGTTACTACTGAACTACGAAGGTCTACAAGGGCACGCTCCGTACCAGAGTGGTACGGCAACCCTGTGATGGAAACCATGTTGTTAGACAACGGTGAACCTTCGAACTATGAAGAAGCGATGGCGGGCCCGGATTCCAACAAATGGCTTGAAGCTAGGAAATCCGAGATAGGATCCATGTATGAGAACAATGTATTGACTTTGGTGGACTTGCCCGATGACAGGCGAGCCATAGAAAATAAATGGATCTTCAAGAAGAAGACTGATGCAAACGGTAATGTAATCGTTTATAATGCTCGACTTGTCGCAAAGGGTTTTCGACAAATTCAAGGAGTTGACTACGAAGAGACTTTCTCTCCCGTAGCGAAGCTGAAATCAGTCCGAATCATGTTAGCAATTGCCGCCTTTTATGATTATGAAATTTGGCAAATGGACGTCAAAACAGCGTTCCTTAACGGGAATCTTAAGGAAGATTTGTATATGATGCAACCAAAAGGTTTTGTCGACCCTAAGGGTGCTAACAAAGTGTGCAAGCTCCAGCGCTCTATCTATGGGCTGGTGCAAGCATCTCGGAGTTGGAACATTCGCTTTAATGAGGTGATTAAAGCGTTTAGGTTCATACAGGTTTACGGAGAAGCATGTATGTACAAGAAAGTGAGTGGGAGCTCTGTAGCTTTCCTCATACTGTATGTGGATGACATATTATTGATGGGGAACAATACAGAAATGTTGGAGAGCATAAAGGCCTATTTGAACAAGAGTTTTTCAATGAAAGACCTTGGAGAAGCTGCATACATATTAGGCATCAAGATCTATAGAGATAGATCAAGACGCCTCATAGGTCTTTCGCAAAGTACATACCTTGACAAGATATTGAAGAAGTTCAATATGGAAAACTCAAAGAAAGGGTTCTTGCCAGTTTTGCAAGGTATGAGATTGAGTAAGACCCAGTCGCCGACCACAGCAACAGATAAAGAGAAGATGAGTTATGTGCCCTACACTTGAGCCGTGCGCTCTCTAATGTATGCCATGCTGTGTACCAGACCTGATATAAACCTTGCCATAAGTTTGGTAGGGAGGTACCAAAGTGATCCCGGTATGGAACACTGGACACCGGTCAAGAATATACTGAAGTACCTGAAAAGGACTAAGGAAATGTTTCTCGTTTATGGAGGTGATGAAGAGCTCGTCGTAAAGGGTTACGTCGACGCTAGCTTCGACACAGATCCGGATGAGTCAAAGTCACAGACTGGATACGTATATGTGTTGAATGGTGGGGCAGTGAGTTGGTGCAGCAGCAAAGAAGAAGTCGTGGCAGCATCTACATGTGAAGCGGAGTACATAGCTACTTCAGAAGCAGCTCATGAAGGAATTTGGATGAAGGAGCTCATCACCGACCTTGGAGTGATTCCAAGTGCGTCGGGTCCAATGACACTCTTCTGTGATAACACTGGGGCCATTGCCATAGCCAAGGAGGCCAGGTTTCATCGGAAGACGAAGCACATCAAACGCCGCTACAACTCCATCCAGGACCATGTCCAGAGTGGAGTGATAGATATTTGTAAAGTACACACGGATCTGAATGTTGTAGACCCGTTGACTAAACCTCTTCCACGAGCAAAACATGATCAACACCATAATGCTATGGGTGTTCGATACATCACAATGTAACTAGATTATTGACTCTAGTGCAAGTGGGAGAGTGTTGGAAATATGCCCTAGAGGCAATAATAAAATGGTTATTATCATATTTCCTTGTTCATGATAATCGTCTATTGTTCATGCTATAATTGTATTAACAGGAAAGAGTAATACATGTGTGAATAAATAGATCACAAAGTGTCCCTAGCAAGCCTCTAGTTGGCTAGCTCGTTAGTCAATAGATGATCATGGTTTCCTGATCATGGGCATTAGATGTCATTGATAACGGGATCACATCATTAGTAGAATGATGTGATGGACAAGACCCAATCCTAAGCATAACACTAGATCGTATTGTTCGTATGCTAAAGCTTTTCTAATGTCAAGTATCTTTTCCTTCGACCGTGAGATTGTGCAACTCCCGGATACCGTAGGAGTGCTTTGGGTGTATCAAACGTCACAAAGTAATTTGGTGACCATAAAGGTGCACTACGGGTAACTCCGAAAGTGTTTGTTGGGTTGGCACGAATCGAGATCTGGATTTGTCACTCCGTGTGACAGAGAGGTATCTCTGGGCCCACTCGACAGAACATAATCATGAGCTCAATGTGACTAAGGAGTTAGTCACGCGATGACCTGCTACGGAACGAGTAAAGAGACTTACCGGTAACGAGATTGAACAAGGTATTGGTATACCGACGACCGAATCTCAGGCAAGTTCTATACCAACAGACAAAGGGAATTGTATACGGGATTGATTGAATCCTTGACATCGTGGTTCATCCGATGAGATCGTCGTGGAGCAAGTGGGAGCCACCATGGGTATCCAGACCCCGCTGATGGTTATTGGCCGGAGACGTGTCTCGGTCATGTCTGCCTGTCTCCCGAACCCGTAGGGTCTACAAACTTAAGGTTCGGTGATGCTAGGGTTATAAGGAATTGTTATACAAGGTTATCGAAAGTTGTTCGGCGTCCCGGATGAGATCCCGGATGTCACGAGGAGCTCCGGAATGGGTCGCAGGTTAAGATTGATATATAGGACGGATGGTTTCGGACACCGGAAGTGTTTCGGGCATCACCGGTAACGTACCGGGACCACGGGGGCCACCTCGGGGGTCCACCGAAGGGGGGCAACAACCCCGGGAGGTAAGGTGGGCCAAGTGGGGGAGGGAACCAACCCTTAGGTGGGCTGGTGCGCCTCCCAACTCAGCCCAATGCGCAGGGGAGAGGGAAGGGGGCAAACCCTAAGCTAGGTGGGCCTAAGGCCCACCAGGGGTGCGCCACGCCCCTCCTCCGCCCTTGGCCGCCGCACCAGCCCCATCTAGGGCTGCCCCCCTGGAGAGGCAAACCCTCAAGGGGGCGAAGCCCCTCCCTCCCCCTATATACAGTGGGAACTTTTGGCCATTGGAGATCAGACTTTTGCTACTCCCTCGGTGCAGCCCTTCCCTTCTTCCTCCTCCTCTCTGCCGGTGCTTGGCGAAGCCCTGCCGGGAGACCTCGTCTCTCCATCGACACCACGCCGTCATGCTGCTGGAGTTCTTTCCCAACCTCTCCCTCCTCCTTGCTGGATCAAGGTGCGGGAGACGTCACCGGGCTGCACGTGTGTTGAACGAGGAGGTGCCGTAGTTCCGCACTAGATGTGAATCACATCGTGATCCGAATCGCTGCGAGTACGACTCCATCAACCGCGTTCTAGTAACACTTCCGCTTAGCGATCTTCAAAGGTATGAAGATGCTCTTACCGCTCTCTCGTTGCTGGTCTCTCCATAGGAAGATCTGAATATGCGTAGGAAAATTTTGAATTTATGCTACGTAACCCAACAATGATCCCTCACTAAAATTTCAAGATAAAATTGTGTTCTCCCCATGTATGCGCCGTCGCGAAGGTTCGCTCTTTCGAGCCACCACGTGATGACCGGGTGCGATAGACTCCACATTTGCTTTCAACGTGTGGAAGCCAGTTTTGCACATGGAGAACACTTGGGTTAAACTTGACGAGCCTAGCATGTACAAACATGACCTAGGAACACAGGAGACTGAAAGGTCAAACATGAGATATAAACTAGATGTGATCAACATGGAGATGTTCACCATTGAAACCACCTCATCTCACGTGATGATCAGACTTGTGTTGGTGGATTTGGATCATGTCACACTCGAACAACCTGAGGGATGTTGAGTTGAGTGGGAGTTCTTAAGTAATATGATTAATTGAACTCATTATGACAAAAATAGTCTAATTTGCCTGGACCAAGTATGTTACAGAACAATAGCTCGCTTTGTAGCTCCCCTGTATTTTTGATGCGTTCCTAGAGATAAACTAAGTTGAAAGATGATAGTAGCAATTTTGAGGACTGGGTGCGTAAACCGAGGATGGTCCTCATTGCTGCACAGAAGGCTTATGTCCTTGATGCACCTCTTGGTGTGCCCCCTGAAGCGTCCTATGTGGATGCTGTGAATATATAATAGACACGCTTTTAATGACTACTTGATAGTTCAGTGCTTCATGCTATACAACTTAGAATTGAGGCTCCAAAGATGTTTTGAACGTAACAGAGTATAGGAGATGTTCCAAGAGCTAAAATTGGGATTTCAGGCTCGTGCCCGTGTCGAGAAGTATGAGACCTCCGGCGAGTTCTTTGCCTACCAGATGAACGAGAATAGCTCAATCGGTGTGCATGTGCTCAGATTGTCTACGTAATATAGTCGCTTGAATCAAGTGGGATTTGATCTTTCAGATAAGATAGTGATTCACATAGGCTTACTGAATATCGATCGTGGTTATACACATGTTCATAGTATTTATGCCAAAAGATACAAAGTTAGTAATATTAGTACCACTTAGTTGTGGCACTCCGCTTAGGTCACATTGGTATAAAATGCATGAAGAAACTCCATGTTGATGGATCTTTAGACTCATTCGATTTTCAATCATTTGAGACATGTGAACCATGCCTAGTGGTGTAAAAGCATGAAGAAACTCCATGTTCATTTATCTTTTGGACTCACTTGATTTTGAATCGCTTGGGACATGCAATCCATGCCACGAGGTGTAGCGACCGGTTTTTCAAAAAACTATTTCCAGAAAAGAGGCCCTTTTGTTCACAAGCCCTAGGATTCTGTTACCTTGTGGACACTCACTTGATACAGAAATGCCAAGCAAAAATACAAAGTTTGGGTCACAAGACGATAAAGTCCAGTGGGTTGAACAAAGTCTGAGGCTGACGGCGGAAGCGACTCGAGGAATCTCCAGTATCCACGTGTGGGTACCCTGACTTACGCGTCGAGATCGCCGAATGCACGTGTACAGTGATCCAACAGATCAATGCTCATTGAACACACATCTACTGAATAACAAGAGTCTTACATCTGAATTTAATGTCTAATACAATAATGGGACCATCAAGGTCAAGTCTTACATAGATAGGGCCTGAAAGGCCAATCACACCATCTTAACTACTAGCAGAATACTTGGTAGAAAACGGGAACCCAGGCCATCTGCCTTAACCAACATGCATTCTGACTTGGAAGCGTCTAGGTTCGCCTGTTCGGCTCCGACGACGTATTCCTCTCCGTACTCTGGTTTCTCCATGTCTGGTGAATAAAATAACCTGTGGCAAGCCAATGATTACTTTGAATGTACTTGCAAACAACCCTTGATATGGATGATGTAGTTGGTCACCCTATATGCCAAGTCACCAAACATGTCATATCGTCTTTATCAGATAGAATCTTAACACACAGACACACTCACTTGGTTTATGCGGAAACGACTGGACGTAGTTTAAGCAGCACCAACCAAATGTCCTTCACCCTGGACACGGCTATTCGAATAGTTTTACACTCTGCAGAGGTTGTATGCTCTACCCACGAGAACCGGGAAACTTCCATGTCATCCACGACTCGCGGTATATAACATACCCGAGGTAAGTACCCGATCATTGCCTTTCCCATGATGACACTAGAGAAAGAGTCCACTCGATTTGTACCTATCCCACGTGATGTACGTGTTACGAGCACCAACTATAGATCGTATCATCCATGCGGGGACCAACGGTGTGCCCGAAACACGTAAACACGACATAGTCGACCTACCTGGTACGACCTCGTGACGAGAGTGACCACATATCACTCCCGCGCTACTAATTCGGGCTCTTTGCTAGCATCAACCAAAGTAATCAACAATCCCCGTCAAAGGGGTATCGTGGTCGCACATGTAAGGTTGGGACGGTCGACACATCGTAAATTTAATCCCATTTCTGAAACTACTCACACACAACCTTTTCGGTACACCACTTCTTTCTCAAGTGGTCATCCAACTCAACACCATCACCCTCGGGCATTCGAGGCACCCGAAGGGTTTTTCGTAAAACCTTTGATATAACCTCTGTGTTACCATCATCATGCATATGCTCATCCTATGCGTAGCACTACTACTACTTGTCAACTTTTTATCAGCGGGACCCTCATAGATGATAGGTTCATGCTCAATGCAAGTTCTCCAGATTAACCTTAACTATGTGCATCAGAATAAAATATCTACATGTCATGGTCAAAGGGCTGCTTACCTTGATCAGCTAGGTATCCGGGTGTTCGGGGTCTTTGGGTCCAAGTCCTTTATCAAACGCGTGATCAATCTCCATAATTAATAATAAGGATAATAAGGAGCACACTCAAAAATAGAGCACAAACTCACTTTAAAAATGAGAACCTATTCTGAAAAAGCTTATCTTTAGTTTTAAAAAATTTGTCTATGGTTTTGATGTAAAAACATATTTTTAAAATCTATTTAGCGGGAGCTAAAATATTTAAACTAGGCATTTTAATTAAAGCTATGTATAAAAGTCTTGGCGAAAATTTGCACAACAACACTGATAAATTCTATACATTTTTAGAAGAAATGTGGTGAAAAAAATATTTAAATTTGATTAAATATTTAATCTTGCAAAAATTAGATTTCAAAGAAACAGAAAAAGGGGCTCAACCCCTGGCCTGACTCGACCAATGGCTCGGCGGGCCCAACTGGCCAACCGGCTAGTTAGCCAGCCAGCTAGCCCAGGTGCGCGCGCGCAGTCAGGTTTAAACCTAACGCGCGAGCCCCTACAGTGAGCGGCAGAGAGAGGAGAGAGGGGGAGAGGCTGGCCACCAACCTGTGGGGCATGCCTGTCGGGGTCGTCTTCCTCCTTTGAACAGAGGGGATGGGAGGCATGCCGGCGGGCAGGGGGGCGACGCCCTTGTGCCTAGGAGATAGAAGGAATGGCACCGTGGCATCGTCGCCTATCTTCCGGGGGTGGAAGGATTGACAAGCAGGTCTTGAGTCACCAGCGACGACATGGCCGCGGCGGAGGTGATTCGGGTGGTGGTGGAGATGGGCGCTACGGGCAGGGAAAAGCTCAGGGGAAGAGGTGGAGAAGCTTCCTGAGCTCACTACGGTCGCGGAAGAGCTGAGAGGAGCGCGAGAGCTGGCCTATAGCCCGAGATCGATGGAGCTCCGAAGCGGCGAGGCCTCGGTCAATCTCAAGCACTGGATCTCTTCCTGCTTGAGTGGAGTGGCAAGGGGCTCGATTGAGGGTTTGGAGGAGAGGGGTGAGGTGGTGGAGTGAAGGGGAGGGCCTACTTTTAGGCCAGCAGCAGTACACCTAGCGGGGAGCGCCAGTGGTTTCACCACGGCTACAGGGAAGGGAGAGAGAGCTTGGGGTCGAAACCGCGGTTTCATGGACGTTGTTTTAGACTCCAGAGACTCAATGGGAGGGAGCAGGCCTCTAAGCACGTGTGCTGCCGGGCCGTGTCCTACGGATCGAATCGGGCGCGCACGGGCACGCGTCGCCTGAGTCAATAGTGAGGGGAGAAGGGGCCCTGAGACTGCCCTAAGTCGCATTGTTGTCGAGGACATGGAGAGACACCGAGGGGAGGCGACAACCGGCCATGGCTCGCCTCCTTTGCCTCGGGTTCACCTGTAGTGCGTCGAGAGCGCAAGTTTTGCATGCCACGGCATGGTGGCATGCTCCAGTGTGCTTTGGCACTGTCTGCTTTGTCTGAAGCGTGCCTTAGATGCCCCTCGGTTACTAGGACCGAGAAGAGCAAGGCTGGTGAGAGGGAGAGGCCTAAACAGATGGTGTCATCTTTGAACCAGAAACTAAATTGTTGATTTTGGCTTACTCACACCAAACTAAAGAAGGGCCACTCGTCTGCAGTTTAGGAGTGGTGCTCGCAACATTTGCTGGGAGTTTGGAGAGAAGGGTGTGGGTGCATACACTGCTAGGTGTTGTTTTACCAATCTGGCTGAATGTGTTTGATTTGGGTTTGGGGTAGCTAGCCTTTACCAATGATGCTGAAAATTAAAAAGGATTGTGTTTTAGCCAAAAATAGTATGCTCTACAAAATTTAAGCTCCATTTGACAAGTTTGACAATATAAACTTGAAAACACCCCCAAATGGACAGTTCTGCGTTATTAAAGGAGAATGTGAGCAAATAAATCCCCAAAAATCCAATTCTTGGCAGGGTCTCCTCACTTGGGGTATTGAGCACTCCTGCAAAGTTTCAGGCCATTTGGACAAACTTTGCTATGTTGAGTTGCTTCAACTTGATTCTTGATAGGAAGGGTTTTAGGACTATTTGGTGAACCAAACCACCTTGGGATGATGTGAAACATGGCATGACCACCAAATATAGCTTGGGAAGCATGCTGGAATGTTCTGGAAATTTATTGAGAATATTTCCTTTGGAAATATTTCAAAGGTCAAAACAGACAGAATAGGTCTTCAAAGGTTTGCTCAAATATTTTGAACATAACTAGGGGTTGAAAATCTTATGTATGGAAAATATATGTCCTATGAGTATCACCAAATTTTCTCATAATTTTCTAAGGAAGAAAAATAATTTTCCTATCAAAATTATCATTTTTGACCTCAGAAAAGGACATGCAAATAAATAGAAAAACATTTTATAAAATAATCATTTTATGATTTTGGAGAGTTACAATAGTGCTAAAATGAGAATACAATCTTCGGGTGAAGGCACCCGCATGGAATCAGGGACTTGTAGTGCAAACCCCAAAGCAAGGTTTTGAATTAATCAAATTGAGTAAAAGGATCTTTTTGGAAGTATTATGTTATAAAAATATTATTTTTAGATCCACACACTCAATCATACACACAAACAATGATAATCATGGCACTCACGGCATTTGTTTAAAAAGTTTTTAATGAACTCCAATTTGAAAAAAACTACACTTGAAACCAAGTGAAAATAGGGTGTGACAAACCTATCCCCCTTACAAGAATCTCGTCCCCGAGATTCCTAAGCTAGGTTCTAAAAGGTACAGAAATTCTGATCGGAGATAGTCTTCATGGTCCCATGTTGCTTCTGCTTCGGTGTGGTTGCCACAGTCAACTTTGAAGTACTTGATGGTGCGGCTTTTGGTACAACACTCGGCTTCGTCGAGGATGCGGATCGGTTTCTCATGATAAGTGAGGTCAGGTTGAAGGTCAATGGCTTGATGGTCGATTTCCTTATAAAGATCTGGATGGTTCGGCATTTGAAGCCATTCTGAAGTTGTGACACGTGGAATGCGTTGTGCACACCCGAAAGTTCCGGAGGTAGCTCCAACTAGTAAGCAACTTCTCCATGCCTTCTCGTGATCTTAAAAGGTCCAATGAACCTTGGAGAAAGTTTCCCCTTAATGTGGAAACGCTTAGACCCCTTGACAAATGTGACGTGGAGGTACACTTGGTCTCCGGGGTTGATCTCTAGTTCTCTGCAGTGGAAATCTTCATAGCTCTTTTGCCGCGACTTGGCAGCCTTTAGGTGCTCACTGACAAGTTGCACCTTGTCTTCAGCTTCACGGAGAATGTCTGGCCCGAAAATCAACCCTTCACCAGTTTCGGACCAGTTGAGCGGGGTGCGCCACTTACATCCATATAGCACCTCGAATGGGGCCATTTGGAGAATGGACTGATAGCTATTATTGTAAGAGCACTCAGCAAAAGGCAGACAGTCTTCCCATTTGGATCCATGTGCCAACACACAAGCATGGAGCATATCTTCTAATATCTAATTTACTCGCTCCGTCTATCAGGCCGTCTGCGGGTGGAAGTTGGTGCTAAAGGAGAGCCTAGTTCCCGGAGCTTCTTGGAATTTCTTCTGAAATCTTGAGGTGAACTGCGTGCCTCGCTCAGATACAATTTCCATGGGAACTCCATGGAGGTTCACAATATGAGGGATGTATAGGCTGGCCAATTAGCTACCATCATAAGTGGTGTTGACCGGAATAAAATGGGCCACCTTGGTCAGGTGGTCAACAATGACCCATATGTATTCGTGCCCTTTGCCTGACTTGGGAAAACCGGTGATGAAGTCCATACCGACCTTGTCCCATTTCCATTCGGGCACCTGGAGAGGTTGTAGTGGTCCGGCAGGTTGCTGGTGCTCAGCCTTGACACGTTGGCACACATCGCACTTGGCGGCACACGAAGCTATTTCCCGCTTCATGCCATGCCACCAGAATCTTTCCTTGAGGCCTTGATACATCTTGGTTCCACCAGGGTGGATTGAGTAGGGTGTGTCGTGGGCTTCTTGCAAGATCAAGTCCTTGAGATCAGCCTTCTTGGGTACGCATAAACGTTTCCCAAACCACACAACTCCCAGTTCATCCACTGAGAATCCCGGGGCCTTGCCTTCTTTGATCTTCTTCTTGATGCCTTCGATGCTCTTGTGTCCCTTCTGGGCCTTTATGATGATGTCAGCCAGAGTGGGCTTGACTTCGAGGTTAGCAAGGAATCCATGTTCAAGCATCTGTAACCCGAAGCTCTCCAACTCGTCATATAGGGTGGGTAGCCTTTCCTTTATCATAACATTTAAGCTGCAAGCCTTCCGGCTCAAGGCACCGGCCACCATGTTGGCCTTACCGGGGTGGTATTGAATGTTGAGGTCTTAGTCTTTGATAAGTTTCAACCATCTTTGCTACCTCATATTCAACTCCCTTTGGGTAAAAATATACTTCAGACTCTTGTGGTAGGTGTATATTTCGCATCGCTTCCCCGGAAGGTAATGTCACCACGTCTTCAAGGCATGGACTACAGCTTCCAATTCGAGGTTATGAGTGCCGTAGTTTTCCTCATGCGGGTGCAGTTGTCATCACAGATAAGCCCGATTCTCAAGGCATCATAGTTTATCACAAACTCCTTGTTGACATCTGGAGTGGCCAGTACCAGGGCGGTCGTCAGTCTCTTCTTCAGTTCCTGGAAGCTTTCTTCGCACTCTGGCGTTCGGTTGAACTTTTTGCCCTTCTTCAAAGAGATGTGTCATTGGTCGAGCGATACAGGAGAACCCTTCAACGAACTTGCGATAGTATCCCGCAAGTCCGAGGAAGCTTCTAACTTCCTTTATGTCGATTGGTGACTCCGAGTTGGTTAACGTAGTAATCTTGGTGGGATCAACTGCCAATCCGTCTGTCGTCATGGTACGACCCAAGAATCCAACTTCGTGCAGCCAGAATTCGCATTTGCTAAACTTGGCATAAAGTTGGTGCTCTCGAAGTTTTTCCAACACTAGCCCCAAGTGTTGCTCATGTTCTTCTTCAGATTTGGAGAAGATTAGTATGTAATCGATGAAGACGACAACAAACTTATCTAGGTATTCTTTGAAGACTTTATTCATGAGGTACAGGAAGTATGCTTGGGCATTGGTCAACCCAAACGACATGACCGTGCACTCTTACAGACTGGAGCTGGTCATGAATGGCGTCTTAGGTATGTCCTCGGGCCGAATCTTTAGTTGGTAATACCCAGATCTGAGATCGATCTTGGAAAATACCTTGGCACCATTTAACTGATCAAATAGGTCTTCAATCTTGGGGAGTGGGTACTTGTTCTTTATCATGACTTCATTGAGAGAATGATAATCGACACAGAGCCTGATAGTCTCATCCTTCTTGGACGCGAATAGAACATGTGATCCCCAAGGTGATGTACTCGGACGGATGAATCCCTTCCTAAGTTGCTCATCCAACTACTTATTAAACTCTTACAGCTCTTCGGATCCCATACTATAGGGCTTCTTATAGATAGGCCTTGATCCGAGCATGAGCTCAATGATGAACTCGATGTCTCGGTCAGGAGGCATCCCAGGCAGTTCATGAGGAAAGACATATGTGTATTCGCGTACCACTAGTAGTCGGTCCAAATCTTTTTCTGAAAGGCAATTAACCTCAGGGACTAGAGCGAAGGTAGGCTCACGGACATATTTGACTTTGACCCCTTGGTAACTTGTCATGGTAATAGCCCTCTTGGCACAGTCTAGTATGCTTTGGTGCTTGGCCAACCCGTCCATACCAAGGATCACTTCCAAGCCTTCCAACTGAAGGACAATGAGATATGCTATGAAGCTTATCCCATTAATGCTGATCCCAACTCCTCTACATCCTATGTTGGTTTTTAGTACTGCCCCCAGGGTAAGCACTTCCATTTGCCCATTAAGGAGGGTACGCTTCAAACCACACTTTACAACAAAATGTTGGGTGACAAACGAATGCGAAGCACCACCATCAAACAATCCTGTTGCTGGGGTGGAGTTGACGAGGAACGTACCCAGAATGTAGTCCGGGTCCTCCTGGGCTTCCTCTCGGAAGATGTGATTCACGTGTCCCCTGTTGTGGTACTGCTGGTTGTGGGGAGCCTGGTTCCTCCCTGGTGCTCCATTAACATGATTTGGCGCATTGTGGCGCGGTGCATCGAGCTTCTTGCTGGGACATTGCCTGGAGTAGTGTCCGGTCTATTCACATCCAAAGCAGGTGAACTGCCCTGGAATGTTGGGCTTGACCCCACTGTTGTTGTGCGGAGTGATTGTTGGTTTTGGGTTGGCATGTTGCCGAGGTTGATAGCTCGGACAGAAAGCATGCGTCTTGTACTACTGCTGCTGATAGCCGGGCCTTGCCGCGACGGATTGCCACAGACGAGCATTCTGGCTACTGGAACCTCCATTTCCCATCAACTTACGGTTGCGGGTGTCATCCATTGCAGGACGCTTGTCCTCCAGCATGAGGGCCTTGTTCACCAGATCACAGAAGATCTGACATTCACAAACAACAAGCTGGTATTGTAGCCACAGTTATATCCCTTCCATGAAGCGTTCCACCTTCGCGGCTTCAGTGTTGACGTCCTCTAGTGCATACCTCAACAGAAGGTTAAACTTCTGCAGGTATTCCTTCATGGTACCGCTGCCTTGCTTTAGAGCACGAAACGCCCGCTTCTTTATAGTCATCATTCCAGGGGTTATGTGTGCAGCGCGGAACCTGTCCTTGAAGACAGCCCAAGTGATAGCTTGTGCGTCTCGCATGATCTGGAACCCATCCCACCAATCCCTGGTTGTGCCTCTGAGACAGCAGAAGCATAAAGGACTTTCTCGCGATCGTCGGTGCACTTAACCAGCGCGAGGAGGTTTTCAATGGTGCGGATCCAGTCATTGGCATCTAGGGGCTCGGTTGTCTTTGTGAATATTGGGGGTGTAGTCCTCATGAACTTAGACAAAGTGGAGCGACCATTTCCATTTCCGCCATGTGGTGGGTTGTTCACTAGGACTTTAGCCAACTGTTGGATGGCGGCGTTGTTGGCTTGGTGTTCCTCTCGGAGAGCTTGGGGAAATGAGCCACGGTCATGCTGTCCGGGGGAGGCGGTGGCGGGGGAGAGTCGCCTTGCTGCCGCTCGGGGTCATCTCCAGCTTGGGCAGACCCACTGGCTCCTAGCTGCTGGCTAGAGGTGCTCGTGCTGGGGTTGCTGAATGTGCTTGTGTGAGTAGAAATCGCCATCCTGTTTGGAGCAGACAGGTCAATACTCCAAAGTGGTTAAGAGGAATGCATAAAGGGATGACGTGCCTATGTAAGGGCGCTTTGGTATAGTGCAAGTGTCGAATAAGAAGGGACGAAGAACCCTGTTCAATACATTAATTAAGATAGGCGATGCACTCACTCACATGTTGCATAAGGAAAAACCGCGGCTTGCATCGAGACACAAAAAGAAAGCACACATTCAACAAACATGTATGGTTATATATGAACCATTACACGGACTCGACTTCGCGTGGGGCTGCAGATTGCTTGGTCTCGTACGTAGGTTCTTCAGGGTCTTCCTCTTCATCCTCATTGGTGCAAGTATCTTCTTCCTTTAGGGGTGTGGGGGAAGGAAGAGTTCCATCACGACCACGTTTTGTCGGTGAAGCGATGAGGAGCTCAGTGTATTCATGTGTGGTCAGACGACGACTTTGCTTAGGAGTGGCCTTGAGTGGTGGTATTCCTCCTCGGAAGGCGATGGCATATTGCCCTCTGGGTGCTCCTTCCTTATTAACCTTGCATGTCTTCATCTTCTCTTAATGGAGTAGGTTCTTGACTTAGTGAAGTACTTGCCAGAGCATTACAAATTCCTTGATCAGTAGGTGAGTTAGGGTATTGGCGGAGAGGTTGTAGTAGGTCTGAAACATGAGTGGTGTTTCGTCCTTCAGGGATGGGTTGAGTGTCCAGCTCCCGTCAAGTCCGTCCTTAACAAAAGGCAGGTGACGAGTAGCCGCCTCGTTGGCCATATCGGAAGGAACTCGCGGAGATTCATGAGCGCCTCTCATGCTGCTGTCTCCACTGCCAACACCAGATTCTCCATCTATGGTCCTTCAAAGAACCAACTAGTTGGGGACTCGTTTGCCTTTACTATCACATCCACATGATATTCCTTTGTGTCGGCATTGACCCAATGCTCGTGGTAGAGAAAAATGGGCGTGCGGCGTACTTGACACTTCTCGAAGCTATCTCCCAAGAGTAGGGGAAAGCCAGTCTCTAGAAGCATCTCAGGTACGACGGACATCTACAAGGTTTTTAGGAGATAGTAAGAAATTTGTGGATGGTAGGAAATGCTATTAGGGTGTAGAAAATATAGAGGGTAAGGGTTGAGTGTGTTAATCGTCTCGGCTATCGTCCATGCTACTTAAGGCTTCCTACAGTCAGGATGGCTCTGATACTAGCTCTGTGTGGACCCCGACTTATGCGTCGAGATTGCCGAATGCACGTGTACAATGATCCTAGAGATCAATGCTCACTGAACACACATATATTAAATAACAAGAGTCTTACATTCAAATTTAACATCTGATAAAATAATGGCCCATCAAGGTCAAGTCTTACATAGATAGGAGCTAAAAGGCCAATCACACCATCTTAACTACTAGCAGAATACTTGGTAGAAAACGGGAATCCATGCCATCAGCCTTAACCAACAAGCATTCTGACTGGGAAGCATCCTAGTTCGCATGTCCGTCTCCGACGACGAATTCCTCTCCATACTCCGGTTCCTCCATGTCTGGTCAATAGAATAACTAGTGGCACACCAATGAGTACTTTGAATGTACTCCGAAACAGCCCATGATATGGATGATGTAGTTGGTACAGTAATAAAGTAATATGCAGCCTTTGCCGAAAGCAAGTTGTAATTAAGAAATAGTATGGTCAATTACTTGTATGGATATGCATCGTAAACTAGCTAGTAATCATAGGGACAGGTTGGAGATGTCAACATATCCGCTGAGGGCTGAACAACTCAGGTTCACCCTATATGCCAAGTCACCGAACTTGACATATCGTATTTCTCAAATATCATCCTAACACACACACACTCACTTGGTTTATGCGGAAACGACTGGACGTAGTTTAAGAAGGACCACCCAACTGTCCTTGACCGTGGACAGGGCTATTCAAATAGTTTTACACTCTTTAGAGGTTGTATGTTGTACCCACGAGATCCGGGAAACTTCCATGTCATCCCCGACTCGCGGTATGTAACATACCCGAGTTAAGTACCCGATCATTTCCTTTCCCGTGATGACACTAGACAAAGATTCCACTCGATTGGTACCCAGCCCACATGATGTACGTCTTACAAGGACCAACTCTAGATCGTATCATCCATACGGGGACCAACGGTGTTCCCGGAACACGTAAACATGGCATAGTCGACCTACCTGGTACGACCCCGTCACGAGAGTGACCACATATCACTCCTGCCACTAGTAATAAGGGATCTTTGCAAGCACCGACCAAAGTAATCAACAAAGCCCTGTCCCATAAAGGGGTATCAAGCTCGCACATGTAAGGTTGGGACGGTCGACAGTGTTGGGGAACGTTGCATGGGAAACAAAAAGTTTCCTACGCACACGAAGACCTATCATAGTGATGTTCATCTACGAGAGGAGATTTGGATCTACGTACCCTTGTATATTGCATAGAAGGAAGCGGTAATAAATGAGGTTCATGTAGTGGAACGTCTTCACATCCCTCGATTAGCCCCACGAACCGTCCCATGAACCGTCCCGTCATCCGTCCCACGATCGGTTCACATCTAGTGCCGAATGGACGGCACCTCCGCATTCAGCACACGTATAGCTCGACAATGATCTTGGCCTTCTTGATCCAGCAAGCAAGACGGGGAAGTAGATGAGTTCTTCGAAAACCTAACGGCGCTCCGGTGGTGGTGACGATCTACTCCTGCAGGGCTCCGCCCGAGCTCCGTAGAAATACGATCTAGAGGAACAACTATGGTGTCTAGATCTGAGTTGTACGTGGCAAAAGTTGTCTCAAATCATCCCTAAATGACCACTATATATAGAAGGGAGGGGGAGGAGGCTTGCCTTGTGGACTAAGTCCCCAAGGGTGCGCCGGCCAGGAAGGAGAGGAGGAATCCTACTCCAATTAGGATTGGAAAGTGGAGTCCTTCTCTTCCTTCCCACCTCCCCTTCTTTTTTTTCTCTTTGGTTTTTCCTTTCTTGGCACCAAGGCCCTTTTGGGCTGTCCCACCAGCCCACTAAGGGCTGGTGCGCCACCCCTAAGACAATTGGGCTTCCCCCGGGTGGGTTGCCCCCCTCTCGGTGAACTTCCGGAACCCATTCGTCTCTCCCGGTACAATGGTGGTAATGCCCGAAAACCTTTCGGTAACCAAATGAAACCATCCTATATATCAATCTTCGTTTCCGGACCATTCCGGAAACTCTCGTCACGTCCATGATCTCATCGGGGACTCCGAACAACATTCGTTAACCACACATATAACTCAACTATACTAAAACATCATCAAACCTTAAGTGTGCAGACCATGCGGGTTCGAGAACTATGTAGACATGCCCCGAGGCACTCCTCGGTCAATATCCAATTGCGGGACCTCTACTCGTTCCTTAATACAAGATCCCATGACTTACACTTAGTCACATTGCTTGCAAGGCTTGTGTGTGATGTTGTATTACCGAGTGGGCCCGAGATAGCTCTTTGTCACACGGAGTGATAAATCCCAGTCTTGATCCATACTAACTCAACGGACACCTTCGGACATACCTGTAGAGTACCTTTATAGTCACCCAGTTACGTTGTGAGGTTTGATACACACAAGGTATTCCTACGGTGCCAGTGGGTTATATGATCTCATGGTCATAGGAATAAATACTTGACACGCAGAAAACAATAGCAATAAAGTGGCACGATCAATATGCTACGTATATAATTTGGGTCTTGTCCATCACATGATTCTCCCAATGATGTGATCCCGTTATCAAGTGACAACACTTGCCTATGCCCAGGAAACCTTGACCATCTTTGATCAACGAAGTAGTCAACTACAGGCTTACTAGGGATAGTGTGTTGTGTATGTATCCACACATGTATTTGAGTTTCCAATCAATACAATTCTAGAATGGATAATAAACGATTATTATGAACAAGGAAATATAATAATAAATAATTTATTATTGCCTCTAGGGCATATTTCCAACAGTCTCCCACTTGTAGTAGAGTCAATAATCTATTTCACATCACCATGTGATTTTAACGAATCCAACACCCATATAGTTCTGGGGTCTGATCATGTCTTGCCCGTGACAGAGGTTTTAGTCAACGGTTCTGAATCTTTCAGATCCGTGTGTTATTTACAAATATTTATGTCATCTTATATCCGCTTTGGGTTCGAGCTTATCAGACTGTTTTGGATAGGAGATGTATCCAACTGTTTTGGATATCCTATGAAGATACATTTATCCGCTTTGGGTTCGAGCTTATCAGACTGAAACTTTTTCACATAAGCGTCACAGCCCCAAACTTTCAAGAAACGACATTTTAGGTTTCTCCAAACCATAGTCTATATTGTGTCATCTCAACGGAAATATGCAGTGCCCTATTTAAAGTAAATGCGGTTGTCTGTAATGCATAACTTATAAAGGATAGTGGCAATTCGATAAGAGACATCATAGTATGCACCATATCAAATAGGGCGTGGCTATGACGTTTAGACACATCATCACATTATGGTGTTCTTGGTGGCATGAATTGCGAAACAATTTCCACACCGTCTTAACTGTGTACCAAAAACTCGCAACTCAGATATTCATCTCTATGATCATATCGTAGACAATTTATCCTCTTGTCATGATAATCTTCACTCTGAAATAGCTTTGAACTTTTCAATATTTCAGACTTGTGATTCATCAAGTCAATACTCCTGTATCTACTCAAATCGTTAGTGAAGTAAGAACATAACGATATCCACTGCGTGCCTCATCACTCATTGGATCGCACACATCAAAAATGTATTACTCCCAACAAGTTACTCTCTTGTTCCATGTGGTATGATTTGCATGTCTCAAGTGATTCAAAATCAAGTGAGTCCAAACGATCCATCTGCATGGAGTTTCTTCATACGTTAATACCAATAAGTATGGTTTGCATGCCTCAAATGTTTAAAAAATGAGTGAGTACAAAGATCCATCAGCATGGAGCTTCTTCATGCATTTTATACCGTCATGACTCAAGCGGCAGTGCCACAAGTAAGTGGTACTATCATTACTACTTTGTATCTTTTGGCATCAATATTATGAACATGTGTAACACTACGATCGAGATTCAATAAACCATTGAAGGTAATTATTCAGGCAAATAGAATAACCATTATTCTCTTTAAATGAATAATCGTATTGCAATAAACATGATCCAATCATGTTCATGCTCAACGCAAACACGAAATAACAATTATTTAGGTTTAACACCAATCCCGATGGTAGAGCGAGCGTGCAATGTTTGATCATATCAACCTTGGAAACACTTCCAACTCTTATCGTCACCTCGCCTTTAGCTAGTCTCCGTTTATTCTGTAGCTACTATTTAGAGTTACTAATCACTTAGCAACCTAACCGGTATCCAATACCCTCGTGCTACTGGGAGTACTAGTAAAGTACAAATCAATATCATGTACATCAAATATACTTCTGTCGACCTTGCCAACCTTCTTATCTACCAAGTATCTAGGGTAGCTCCACCTCAGTGACCGTTCCCCTCATAACCGAAGCACTTAGTCTCGGGGTTGGGTTCAATCTTGGGTTTCTTCATTAGAGCAGCAACTGGTTAGCCGTTTCATGAATTATCCCTTCTACCCCTTGCCCTTCTTGAAACTAGTGGTTTTGCTAACCATCAACAATTGATGCTTCTTCTTGATTTCTACTTTTGCAGTGTCAAACATGGGAAATCGCTCAAGGATCATCATATCTTTCCTTGATATGTTGTAGTTCATCACGAAGCTCTAGCAGCTTAGTGGCAGTGACTTTGGAGAACCATCACTATCTCATGTGGAAGATTAAATCCCACTTGATTCATGCGATTATTGTACTCGTACAATCTGAGAACATGCTCAACGATTTGAGCTTTTCTCCTTTACTTTGTAGGCAAAGAATCTTGTCGGAGGTCTTATACCTCTCAACAAGGGCACGAGCATGAAATCTCAATTTCATCTCTTAGAACATCTCTTATGTTCCGCGACATTTTTAAAAACATCTTCGGCTCCTTGCTTCTAAGCCATTAAGTATTACGCATTGAACTATCACGTAGTCATCAAAAACATGTATGTTAGATGTTCGCAACATCCATAGACGACGCTCGAGGTGCAGCACACCGAGTGGTGCATTAAGGACATAAGCCTTCTGTGCAGCAATGAGGACAATCCTCAGTTTTACGGACTCAATCCGCAAAGTTGCTACTATCAACTTTCAACTAAATTTTCTATAGGAACATGTAAAAACAGTAGAGCTATAGTGCAAGCTACATCATAATTTGCAAAGACCATTAGACTATGTTCATGATAATTATTTAAATTAATCATATTACTTAAGAACTCCCACTCAAAAAGTACATCTCCCTAGTCATTTGAGTGGTACATGATCCAAATCCACTAACTCAAGTCCGATCATCACGTGAGTTGAGAATAGTTTCAGTGGTAAGCATCTCTATGCTAATCATATCAACTATACGATTCATGCTCGACCTTTCAGTCTCATGTGTTCCGAGGCCATGTCTGCACATGCTAGGCTCGTCAAGCTTAACCCGAGTGTTCCGCGTGTGCAACTGTTTTGCACCCGTTGTATGTGAACGTTGAGTCTATCACACCCGATCATCACGTAGTGGCTCGAAACGACGAACTGTCGCAACGGTGCACAGTCGGGGAGAACACAATTTCATCTTGAAATTGTAGTGAGAGATCACCTTATAATGCTACCGTCGTTCTAAGCAAAATAAGGTGCATAAAAGGATTAACATCACATGAAATTCATAAGTGACATGATATGGCCATCATCTTGTGCTTCTTGATCTCCATCACCAAAGCACCGACACGATCTTGTTGTCACCGGCGCCACACCATGATCTCCATCAACGTATCGCCATCGGGGTTGTCGTGCTACTTATGCTATTACTACTAAAGCTACGTCCTAGCAATATAGTAAATGCAGCTGCAAACACAAACGTTGTAAACACATATGCAAACACAAACGTTAGTTTAAAGACAACCCTATGGCCCCTGTCGGTTTCCATACCATTGACGTGCAAGTCGATATTAACTATTACAACATGATCATCTCATACATCCAATATATCACATCACGTCAATGGACATATCATATCCCAAGCATACCCTGCAAAAACAAGTTAGACGTCCTCTAATTTGTTGTTGCATGTTTTACGTGGCTGCTATGGGTATCTAGTATGATCGCATCTTACTTATGCAAAAACCACAATGGAGATGTGCAAATTTCTATTTAACCTCTCCAAGGATCGACTCGGTCAAAACCAATTCAACTAAAGTTGAAGAAACCCGACACCCGCCAGTCATCTTTTTGCAACAAGGTTGAATGTCAATCGATGAAACCCTTCTTTTGTAAGCGTACGGATAATGACAGCCTGGGCCGCTTCAATCCAACAATACCACCGAATCGAGAAAAGACAAAGGAGGGCAGAAAATCGAAGATCACCATCCACAAAACCCTTTTTGTTCTACTCGAGATAACATCTACGCATGAACCTAGCTCATGATGCCACCGTTGAGGAACGTTGCATGGGAAACAAAAAATTTCCTACGCACACGAAGACCTATCATGGTGATGTCCATCTACGAGAGGAGATTTGGATCTACGTACCCTTGTAGATCGCACAACATGGAGCGTTAAGAAACATGGTTGATGTAGTAGAAGGTCTTCACGTCCCTCGATCAGCCCCACGAACCGTCCCGCGATCTGTCCCACGATCCGTTCCGATATAGTGCCGAACGGACGACACCCCCACGTTCAGCACACGTACAGCTCGACGATGATCTTGGCCTTCTTGATCTAGAAAGCAAGACAGAGAAGTAGATGAGTTCTCCAGCAGCGTGATGGCGCTCCAGTGGTGCTGACGATCTACTCCTGCAGGGCTCCGCCCGAGCTCCGCAGAAATATGATCTAGAGGAAGAACTATGGTGTCTAGATCTGAGTTGCACGTGGAAAAATTTGTCTCAAATCAGCCCTAAATCACCACTATATATAGGAGGGAGGGGGAGGAGGCTTGCCTTGAGGACCAAGTCCCCAAGCGTGCGCCGGCCAAGAAGGAGAGGAGGAATCCTACTCCAATTAGGATTGGAAAGTGGAGTCCTTCTCTTCCTTCCCACCTCCCCTTCTTTTTTTCTTTCTCTTTGGTTTTTCCTCTTCTTGGCGCCGAGTCCCTTTTGGGCTGTCCCACCAGCCCACTAAGGGCTGGTGCGCCACCCCTAAGACCCTTGGGCTTCCCCCGGGTGGGTTGCCCCCCTCCCAATGAACTTCCAGAACCCATTCGTCACTCCCGATACAATGCCGGTAATGCCCGAAAACCTTCCGGTAACCAAATGAAACCATCCTATATATCAATCTTCATTTCCGGACCATTCGGGACGTCCATGATCTGATCCGGGACTCCGAACAACATTCGGTAACTACACATATAACTCAACTATACTAAAGCATCATCCAACCTTAAGTGTGCAGACCCTGCGGGTTCGAGAACTATGTAGACATGCCCCGAGGCACTCCTCGGTCAATATCCAATAGCGGGACCTGGATGCCCATATTGGATTGTACATATTCTCCGAAGAACTTATCGGATGAACCTCAGTGTCAAGGATTCATATGATCCCGTATGTCATTCCCTTTGTCCTTCGGTATGTTCCTTGCCCGAGATTTGATCGTCGGTATCCGCATACCTATTTCAATCTCGTTACCGGAAAGTCTCTTTACTCGTTCCGTAATACAAGATCATGTGACTTACACTTAGTCACATTGCTTGCAAGGATTGTGTCTGATGTTGTATTACCGAGTGGGCCCCGAGATACCTCTCCGTCACACGGAGTGACATATCCTAGTCTTGATCCATACTAACTCAACGGACACCTTCGGAGATACCTGTAGAGTACCTTTATAGTCACCCAGTTACGTTGTGATGTTTGATACACACAACGTATTCCTCCGGTGCCAGTGGGTTATATGATACCATGGTCATAGGAATAAATACTTGACACGCAGAAGACAATAGCAATAAAGTGGCATGATCAATATGCTACGTATATAACTTCGGCCTCGTCCATCACTTGATTCTCCTAATGATGTGATCTCGTTATCAAGTGACAACACTTGCCTATGGCCAGGAAAACTTGACCATCTTTGATCAACGAACTAGCCAACTAGAGGCTTACTAGGAATAGTGTGTTGTCTATGTATCCACACATGTATTTGAGTTTCCAATCAATACAATTCTAGCATGGATAATAAACGATTATTATGAACAAGGAAATATAATAATATCTAATTTATTATTGCCTCTAGGGCATATTTCCAATAGACACATCATAAATTTAATCCCATTTCCAAAACCACTCACACAAAACCTTTCCGGTACACCACTTCTTTCTCAAGTGGTCATCTAGCTCAACACCATCACCCTCGGGCATTAGTGGCACCTGAGGGGTTTTCGTAAATCCTTTGGTATCAACTTTGTGTTACGATCATCATGCATATGCTCATCCTATGAATAGCAATACCAGTACTTTTCTACTTTTTATCAGCGGGACCCTCATAGATGATAGTGTCATGCTCAATGCAAGTGCTCCAGAGGAGCTATCGGGAACACCATGCCGGGGTGCACCGATTGACCTTAACTATATGCATCAGAATAAAATATCTACATGTCATGCATAAAACATTTTCTGAGACATGGTCAAATGGTTGCTTGCCTTGATCAGCTAGGTATCCGGGGTCTTCGGGGTCTTCGGGTCCAAGTCCTTTGTCAAACGCGTGTTCTATAGCCACAACTAATAATAAGGGTAATAAGAAGCACAATCAAAAATAGAGCAAAAACTCACTTTAAAAATGTTAACCTATTATGAAAATTGGTATCTTTAGTTTTAAAAATGTTTGTCTTTGGGTTTGATGAAAAAAGATATTTTTAAAAATTATTTAAGAGGAGCTAAAATATTTAAACTAGGCATTTTAATTCAAGCTATGTATAAAAGTATTTGCAACAATTTGCACAACAACACTACAAAATTCTACATGTTTTTAGAAGAATCGTTGTAGAAAAATATTTAAATTTGATTAAATATTCAATCTTGCAAAAATCATTTAAAATCATATTTAAAAGAAAAAGAAAAATGGGCTCAACCCCTGGCCTCGCTCAGCCAGTGGCTGGGCTGACCCAACTAGCAAACCGGTTAGTTAGCCAACTAGCTAGCCCAGGTGCGCGCGTGCCATCAAGTTTAAACCTGACGCGCGGGTCGTGCGGTCAGCGGCAGAGAGAGGAGAGAGGGAGAGAGGCTAGCCACCGACAGGTGGGCCATGCCTGTCGGGGTCTTCTTCCTCCTCTAGATAGTGGGAAGTGGTGTCACGCTGGCGGCGGCTCTGACGCCCTTGTGTCTAGAAGATAGTAGGAATGGTACCGTGGCATCGTGGCCTACATGCTGGGTGTGGTAGGATCGACGGGGAGGTCCTAATTCACCGGTGATTACGTGGCCGCAGCGGAGGTGATTCTCGTGGTGGTGGAGATGGGTGCTAGGGATAGGGAAAAGCTCGGGGAAGAGGTGGATAAGGCTCCTCTGTTTGTCATAGCTCAAGGGTAAACTGGGCCATGGAATAGGGACGCAGGGTTGCGGTGGCTATAACGTCTCGGACGGTGCACCCTTGGCACAACTTCGTTGCAGAAATCATCTGAACTGCGGTGAAGCTCCGTTGGGGTCATGGTTGGGTTGGCTAACATATAGGCTGGGGCAGACCTCAAGGATCGGATAGGTCCTCCAACCAATAAGGGCTTGTTGCTAGAGGCGGTTGCAGCTACATTGCTTGGCAGGGTTTGGCGAGTAGTTGGCGAGCGGTTCACAACCAGGTCAGAAGTGATCTGGTCGATGAGTTCCTCCCGCGCTCTCAGATAGCGCACAACCTGCACCAAGACAGGGCCTGTCTCAAGGTCTTCGTTAGCGACATGGGTCAGACTACCTTAGCCTTCATTACTAGGATAATAGAAGAACGGTCAGCTATTCATCCATGGCGACAAATGTCGCAGCTGGACAATAGCCTCTCGGGCTGCAAGCTGACGAGCTTGGGCTTCGCGAATAACTTCTCCGCCAGTAAAATGGTAAGGGAACTCCAGCGAGGAACTCTCTCCTTAGATGTGCACTAAGGCCCAAAAGTGACGAATAATTGCACTCATAGGCTCCTCATGCACAACATACACTAGGGCTCTATTATGCGAAAACCATTACGATTAAGGTCGACGGGAATGGCTACGAAGTCTCCAAGCTCGTACACGGTGGTCTCGTTGCAAAGAACGCAGTCAGGCATCTTGCAGGTCTGGGTTACTTGGGTGGGGGTCTCAAGGTTGCGGTTTGCTGGCTTCGGGCAAGGCCTTAACACACTAGGGAATATGACATCTACGGTATCGGTCATAGACACATAGCTAAAAGGCTGGGCTGACAGGTTGGGCACCGACTTCTGAACATTGTCGAATGGCCACTCTGGTTGGCTATTGGATAGGCTGGGTTGGGTGGTGGTTATATAAATATCCAGGCTAGGGATAGCGACTTGGATATGATGGGTTTAGCCGATGGTCAGCCTTGTTCTGATACCAAGGTTGTAGCAACCGGTTTTTCAGAAAACAATTTCCAGAAAACAGGCCCTTATGTTCACCAGCCCCAGGATTCTGTTAGCTGGTGGACACTCACTTGATACACAAATTCCAAGAAAAAATACAAAGTTTGGGTTACATGACCATAAAGGTCTACTAGGTTGAACAAAGTCTGAGGGTGAAGGCAGAAGCGACACTAGCAATCTCTAGTATCCATGGGACTCCATTCCCACAGGAACGGGTGACCTGTATAAATTCCTATCTCACAAGGCTACTATCCTCGACTCCTAGATCTCCGGGTGGACGATATTACTGCTTCTCTCCGGTGAAATCTGGACAAGACAATAGCTAGGGACAAGCCAGTGAGTACTTTGAATGTACACGCAAACATCAAGAAAGAGGATAAGTTAAGGTAGGTGAGATGCATGCTTAAACCATTTAATAACTTTGTCAAGCCATAAGAATTAATTCATGGACGCATTTATGCAGATGAATCAATTCCACCCATATTGTATAAGCAAGCAAGGAATGGTAATAGTAAATTATACGCTTTTCAATCATGCGTCTGAGGCGACACCTCGGAAGGACAAGCAATACAAGCCACGGAGGGCGTCTTGGCCAGACCGCATAAAGGGACTTGTAAAAGGAAAATACTATACTTGCCACAGTCGGGCGTGTGCGTGACAGCGCGGAAAGGGCATAATAAAATAAAAACTTGTCACGGTCGGGCGTTTGCGTGACATCAGAGAAAAGGCATAATAAATAGTAAAGATAACGAGTATCGATGAGGTAGAACCGTCCCAAGGATACTGTAACAAATCCATATACCACAATGATTAGTTACCAAAGTAATTCATAACCATGATAATACTTATCATCCCGGTACCCAAGCATCATCCTATTTAGTTTTAATTCCTCCGAAGACCGACACTTGACTACTCAACGAGTTGTCTTTGACACTGGACATGGCTACTCGAATAGTTTTGACTCTGTAGAGGGTATACTCTTTACCCACAACCCACGGGTTTCAATACTCACTCGGAAGCATCCCGCATACAATATTTTACAAGGAAACACTCAGAACCAGTACACACCCATTTTTACCCCCACGAATACCGGTCTCACCCGGACTACGCTGCCAGGGAAAACCCATAAGACGGGGAGGCTCCAACCTCGACTAGCATGGGATCAAATTTATACCGCGTGCTGCAAGGGTGTGCCCTCCCTGTGGGTCCCAGACCAAAAACAACAATGCCCCCTGACCGGATAGCTGGATTTAGTCCGGCACCCCGGATACCTTCATCCCGGCCCTGGGGAGGGGCTCGGGCGACGCTGACCACTTTAGGGGCAGAGAGGAAGCCGTCTAGCCACCACGGTTGTCGCGCTGTTGCGGCACTGGGTGACACAAGACAGGGGCAACCAACGGTCGGGAGTTTGACGCAGAGCGACGCGACATTAGAAGCTATCCAAGTGCACAGGCAGGTGGATGCGACAGCTCGGACGCGCCCATACAAAACGTAAACTCTCGCCACGCCCAGTGCATGCACGACACCTGCTCGACGAAATGCCAGGCATCAACCATGGGCTCCAATACTGTTCAAACTTAACAGGGTTAGGCTAGAGGCTATGGCAAGATGGATGGACCTGAAGGTTTGGCCAGGGGAGGCACTCCACAATGCAAGGTCAAAGCCATGTCAAATATGGACATGCATCAGAGGTGTTTGACAAAATGCCAACGGAACCTAGGTATCTTTTCTGACCACCAAAATTGCTAGCCCGGGGTCTCTTTGGACACAAAGAGAGGTGGTGTGGTTAGTTGGGCAAAAAGCAAAAGTAGCTAATATAATTTTTTTAGAAAAACAATTATGGACAACAAGTTAAGACTAATATTATATGAATTTAAAATCCTCCAATGGGGCTCAACTCATGGACTTAAGGTTTTGGTAGGGTGTTTGACAAGCAGGAAAAATCACAAGGCAATTAGAGCAAAGCTAAACATTGTTGTAGTACAAAGTACCAAACTGGACCAGAACAAAAAAGTGATTGTTTTGCTAAAAATTTCAGAAGCACCAAGTTGGGGTTTTGCACAAAAGTGAATCTCCTGCAATCCTTGGCATCTCCAATTTTTGTAGGATTTTTGAAATGTTAAATCTACGGGTTGTGTTCAAAACACCAACTTGGACTAGAATAAAAGAAGATAATATGCTCATATTTTCCAAAACACTGGGATATATTTTTGCATAAAATTAATCCAGGGACATCACATGTCACCTACAATTTTTTGTGGAATTTTTAAAGGAAGTTATCAAAAGAAATTTAAAAGCCATTTTTAAATAAGTGGAAACTTGGAAACATATTTATAGAAGGATCCCCCAATGAATTTTTCAGACGATAAGAAATGTTTTTTATGTACGCACTTAAGTCCCAACAAAATTTCCAAGGCTTCTACTTGGGGAAGAAATCTTTACAATGAGATGAAAAATGATTGTTCTAAAATCAACAAGGCTATTCAGAAATTAAAATAAAACAAACATGGAAAATTTAAAATACCCCATAAGATTAGAAAAAGATTTTAAAATGGTCTCAAGCAATGACTCAAGCACTCATTGAAATTTAAAATGCCACTTGAAAAGGAAGGTTTTGGAAAGAGGCTTTGAAAAGGCCTATGAAGAAATTTTTATTTTCTAAAATATATTATTCTAGGCAATATTTTAGTTCATAAAAATGTTATTAAATTATTGGGGTGTGACACATGGGCAAGAAGACCGAAGGCCTCATTTTCCAGTACAGTGGAATGAGCAAGTGACTTATTGGAAATAATACATTTTAATGTATGCAGTCCTATGAGTGCTGAAGCAATTAGTGTATATTGTTGTGTTCTTACTACATAGATGATTTGAGTATATGCGGTATATTTACTTGGTGAATCATAAGTCTGAGATGTTGAAAATTTCAAGCAATTTCAGAGTGAAGTTGAAGATCATCGTGACAAGATGATAAAATGTCTTCGATGTGATCATAGAGGTGAATATGTGAGTTACGAGTTTGTTATAAAGTTAAGACAATGTGGAAATTGTTTCACAACTCATGCCACCTAGAACAACATAGTGTGATGGTGTGTCAGTACGTCGTAGTCGTGCCCTATTGGATATGGTACCTAGTATGATGTCTTTTACCAATTTGCCACTATCATTTTGGGGTTATCCAGTAGAGACGACCTCATTCACTTTAAATAGGGAAATAATATATTAGTTATTATCATATTTCCTTGTTCCTGATAATCGTTTATTATCCATGTTGTAGTCGTATTGATTGGAAACTCAAATACATGTGTGGAGACATACACAACACTGTGTCCCTAGTAAGCCTCTACTAGACTAGCTCGTTGATCAAATATGTATAAGGTTTCCTAGCCATAGACATTATTTGACATTTGATAATGGGATCACATCATTAGGAGAATGATTTGATGGACAAGAGGCAAACCTGAAGCATAGCGTTTGATCGTATCCAGTTTACTGCTATTGCTTTCTACATGTCAATGTATTTGTTCCTATGACCCTAAGATCATGCAAATCACTAACACCGGAGGAATGCCTTCTGTGTATCAAACATCACAACGTAACTCAGTGATTATAAAGGTTCTCTACATGTATCTCCAAGGGTGTTTGTTGAGTTGGCATGGATTAGACTAGGATTGGTCTCTCCATATGATGGAGAGGTATCTTTGGGCCAACATGGCATCACAAGAAGCTTGCAAGCAATGTGACTAAGGATTTAGTAATGGGATCTTGTATTAGGAAACGAGTAAAGAGACTTGCCACTAATGATGTTGAACTAGGTATGGAGATACCAACGATCGAATCTTGGGAAAGTAACATACCGATGGACATACGGAACTCCATACGGGATTGATTGAATCCTTCACATAGTGGTTCGACCGATAAAGATCTTTATAGAATATGTAGGAACCAATATGAGTATCTTGGTTCCTCTTAATTATTTACCATAGAGGTGTCTCGGTCATGTGCGCATAGTTCTGAAACCCATAGGATTTGCACACTTAACATTCCCTGATGACATAGATATAGTTAAGTTATTGTGTTGTTAACCGAAGGTTGTCTGGAGTCCCAGATGACATCCTTGACATCACGAGGAGCTCTGGAATGGTCTGGTGGTAAATATTTATATTTAGGAATGTGGTATTCCTGTTCCGAAAAAGGTATGGGGTTTTCCGGGATTGTATCGGGCGTGCCGAAAGGGTTTCAGGGGTCCACTAGGAGGGGCCCACCCACCCCGGTGGCCACATGGGACAAAGAGGTGGCGCACCAACCCCTGGTAGGCTTGGCAGCCGACCCCGAAGAGGCCCATGCGCCCAAGCGGTAGGTGGGGTAGTCGTTTGAGCTGCAGGGACTACTCCCCTTGGGTGCCCACCTCCCTTTTTGGAGGTGGACTCCTCCCCACTTGGCCGGCTATCCCTCCCTTGGAGGAGGGGCCAAAGCTAGGCCCTACCTCCTATATATAGAGAGGGAGAGAGAGGGGGGCACCACCTCAAGACATAGGTGCACCCCTACCTCTCTCCCTAGATCGATTTATCCTATGAAATGCGTCTGCGGTAGCGCTTGGCGAGGCCGTGCTGAGATCGCACCACCACCACCGCTACCACGCCATTGTTCTTCCGGGGAACTGATCTACCACTTCACCCACACTCGTTGGATAGAGGTGGTGAAGGTGTCATCGGACTGTACATGTGTTGAACATGGAGGTGTCGTCCGTTCGACACTTGATACGGACATTCGTGATTCGATCGCGGGACGGATCGTGATTGGATAGCGAAGACGTTTGACTACATTAGCTGCGCTTCTCAACACTTCCGCTTAGAAATCTACAAGGGTATGTAGATGCTCTTGAGTGTTTTAAATTTTAGCCACCATTTACTCTTGAGTGTTTTAAATTTTAGCCACCATGGTAACCCCTTTCCCTTATAAAAGCAAGTCCATGGCTACCTTCACAAGGGTCAAAACCCTGCTCAATTGCATGTGTAGTAGCACTTTAGAGATTCTTGTCGGGCAGCTACGCTCTGGGTAACTTGAGCACTCCAATAAACCACCAAACACCAGACATAAGGTTTTACGCCTCATACTGGCCCAAACCTGTCTAAACCCTATGTATTTTTTGGCTGGTGTTCCTCTTTGCGGAAGTAGATCCCCACAACCGAACTGTAAAGGGGCCTTGCCCGTCCCACAGATTGCGTACCTCGACAACGTGCCACTGGGATTACCTCCTATTAGAGGGATTGAGCATCAGATTGGCTTCATTCCCCGGGCATCACTACCCAACCATGTGCAATACCATACCAATCCAAAGGAGACAAAGGAGATTATGCGTCAAGTATAGGAGCTGCTCGACAAAGGTTATATGCGTGAACCCTTAGTCCTTGTGTTGTTCCTATTATTCTAGTCCTGAAAAAGGATGGTAAATCGCGTATGTGTGTTGATTGTAGAGGCATTAATTATATTACTATTTGCTATCGTCAATCTATTCCTAGGATAGATGATATGCTTGACGAATTAAGTGGATCTACCATTTTATCCAAAGTTGATTTGTGTAGTGTATACCATCAAATTCATATCAAATTATTACATGAATGGAAACAACATTTAAAACTAAGTTTGGATTATATGAGTGGTTAGTCATGCTTTTGGGTTAGTTACTGCACCTAGCATTTTCATGAGATTAATGAAGAAGTTTTACATGCTTTCATTGGAGAATTTGTGGTAGTCTATTTTGATGATATGCCGATTTAAAGCAGATCATTAGAGGAACACTCGAACATTTACATGTGTTGGAAATTTTCCCTAGAGGCAATGATAAATAGTTATTATTATATTCCTGTTACAAACATAATCATTTATTATCCATGCTATAATTGCATTGAATGAAAACATAGATACATGTGTGGATACATAGACAAAACAATGTCCCTAGCAAGCCTCTAGTTCGCTAGCTAGTTGATCAAGGATAGTCAAGGTTTTCTGACTATGTGCAAGTGTTGTCACTCGATAACTAGATCACATCATTAGGAGAATCATGTGATGGACTAGACCCAAACCATGAACGTAGCATATTGATCGTGTCATTTTATTTCTATTGTTTTCTGCGTGTCAAGTGTTTATTCCTATGACCATGAGATCATATAACTCACTAGCACCGGAGGAATACCTTGTGTGTATCAAACGTCGCAATGTAACTGGGTGACTATAAATATGCTCTACAGGTATCTCCGAAGGTGTCTGTTGAGTTACCATGGATCTAGACAAGGATTTGTCACTCCGTGTGACGGAGAGGTATCTCGGGGCCCACTCGGTAATACAACATCACACACAAGCCTTATAAGCAAATGTGACTAAGTGTAAGTCATGGGATCTTGTATTACAGAACGAGTATAGAGACTTGTCGTTAACAAGTTTGAAATAGTTATGCGGATACCGACGATCGAATCTCGGGCAAGTAACATACCGAAGGACCAAGGGAATGACATACGGGATTATATGTATCCTTGACACTGATATTCAAACGATGAGACCTGCAGAGAATATGTAGGATCCAATATGGGCATCCAGGTCCCGCTATTGGATATTGACCGAGGTGTGTCTCGGGTCATGTCTACATAGTTTTTGAACCCGCACGGTCTGCACACTTAAGGTTTGATGATGTTTTAGTATAGTAGAGTTATATGTGTGGTTACCAAATGTTGTTCGGAGTCCCTGATGAGATCATGCACATCACGAGGGTTTCCGGAATGGTGCAGAAACGAATATTGATATATAGGATGGTTTCATTTGGTCACCGGAATGTTTCTGGCAATTCCGATAGTGTACCGGGAGAGACGAATGGGTTCCAGGCGTTTACCGGGAGGGGCCCACCCACCCGAGAGTGAGCCCAAGGCCCTAGGGTGGTGCACCAAGTCCTTATTGGGCTGGTGGAGTCAGCCCAAGAGGGATATGGCGCCACAAGTAAAAATACCAAAAGAAAAGAAAAAAAGGGAAAGAGGGAGGTGGGAAGGAAGAGGAGGAATCCTCCTTCCCAAACCGAATTGGAGGAGGATTCCTCCTCCTCCTGGCGGCCGGCGCACCTTGAGCCCCTTGTGCCTCAAGGCTAGCCCCTCCCCTCCTCCTATATTTATTGGTGGTTCAGGGCTTTTTGAGACACAATTTTTCCACGTGCAACTCAAGGCTATTCCACATAGTTTTACCTCTAGATTGGATTTCTACGGAGCTCGGGCGGAGCCCTGCAGGAGTAGATCTTCACCACCATCGGAGCGCCGTCACGCTGACGGAGAACTCACCTACTTCTCCGTCTTGCTTGCTGGATCAAGAAGGCTGAGATCATCGTCGAGTTGTATGTGTGCTGAACTAGGAGGTTTCGTCCGTTCGGCACTAGATTGGAACGGACCGTTGGACGGATTGTGAGATGGTTCGTGGGAAGGATCGTGGGATGGTTCGAGAGACGGATCATGAAGACATTCCACTACATCAACCGCGTTTCTTAACGCTTCCCGCTGAGCAATCTACATGGGTATGTAGATCTAATCTCCTGTCGTAGATGGCCATGACCATGATAGGTTTTCGTGTGCGTAGGAAATTTTTTGTTTCCCATGCAACTTTCCCCAACAGTGGCATCATGAGCTAGGTTCATGCGTAGATGTTTTCATGAGTAGAACACCAAAGGTTTTGTGGACGGTGATGTTCGATTGGCTGCCCTCCTTATTCTTTTCTCGATCTGGCGGTATTGTTGGATTGAAGCGGCCCGGACCGACATAACTCGTACGCTTACTAGAGACTGGTTTCATCGATTGACATGCAACCTCGTTGCATAAAGATGACTGCGGGGTGTCGGTTTCTTCAGCTTTAGTTGAATTGGTTTTGACCGCGGCGGACCTTGGAGAGGTTAAATAGAAATTTGCACATCTCCGTTGTGGTTTTTGCGTAAGTAAGATGCGATCATACTAGATACCCATAGTAGCCACGTAAAACATGCACCAACAAATTAGACGATGTTTAACTTGTTTTTGCATGGTATGCTTGTGATATGATATGGCCAATGACGTGATGTGATATATTGGATGTATGAGATTATCATGTTGTAATAGTTAATATTGACTTGCACGTCGATGCTACGGCAACTGACAGGAGCCATAGGGTTGTCTTTAAACTAACGTTTGTGTTTGCAAAGGCGTTTACTATATTGTTAGCTCGTAGCATTAGTAGTAATAGCATAGATAGCACAACAACCTCGATGGCGACATGTTGACGGAGATCTTGATGATGGAGATCATGGTGTGGCGCCAATGATAAGAAGCTCATGTTGGTGCTTTGGTGATGGAGATCAAGAAGCACAAGAGGATGGCCATATCATGTCACTTATGAATTGCATGTGATGTTAATCCTTTTATGCACCTTATTTTGCTTAGAACGACGGTAGCATTATAGGGTTATCTCTCACTAAAATTTCAAGACGAAATTGTGTTCTCCCTGACTGTGCATCGTTGCGACAGTTCTTCGTTTCAAGACACCACGTGATGATCGGGTGTGATAGACTCAACGTTCACATACAACGGGTGCAAAACACACGCGGAACACTCGGGTTAAAACTTGACGAGCCTAGCATGTGCAGACATGGCCTCGGAACACATGAGACCGAAAGGTCGAGCATGAATCTTATAGTTGATATGATTAGCATAGAGATGCTTACCACTGAAACTATTCTCAACTAACATGATGATCGGACTTGAATTAGTGAATTTGGATGATGTACCACTCAAAAGACTAGAGAGATGTACTTTTTGAGTGGGAGTTTATTAGTTATTTGATTAATTAAACTCTAATTATCTTAAACATAGTCTAAGTCCACTTTGCAATATTTGTGTTGTAGATCAATGGCTCACGCAACAGTCACCCTGAATTTTAATACGTTCCTAGAGAAAGCTAAGTTGAAAGATGAAGGAAGCAACTTTGTAGACTGGGCTCGTAATCTTAAGTTTTCCTGCAAGCTGGAAAGAAGGATTATGTCCTTAATGCTGCGTTAGGAGACAAATCACCCGCTACGACTGACCAAGATGTTAAGAACGCCTAGTTAACACGTAAGGAGGACTACTCAGTAGTTCAATGTGCAGTCTTGTATGGCTTAGAGCCGGGACTTGAACGTCGCTTTGAGCGTCATGGAGCGTATGATATGTTAGAGGAATTGAAGTTTATCTTTCAGAAGAACGCCCGGATCGAGAGGTATGAGACCTCCGAAAAATTCTATGCTTGCAAGATGGCGGAGAATTCGTCTGTTAGTGAACATGTGCTCAAAATGTCTGGGTACTCAAACCGTCTAGCTGAGTTGGGGATTGAACTCCCGCAAGAGGCTATCACTGAGAGAATTCTTCAATCACTGCCACCAAGCTAGAAGAGCTTTGTTTTGAACTATAACATGCAAGGGATGAACAAGTCACCCGGCGAGTTATTCGCGATGCTGAAAGTCGCAGAGTCAGAACTCCGAAAAGAACATCAAGTGTTGATGGTCAATAAGACCACTAGTTTAAAGAGAAACGGCAAAGGCAAGATGGGTAAATCCAGGAAGAGACGCAAGACAGTTGCCAATCCGACGAAGAAACCCAAGGATGGACCTAATCCTGAAATAGAGTGTTATTATTGCAAGGGATTGGGTCATTGGAAGCGCAACTGCCCCAAGGATTTGGCTGATAAGAAGGCGGCCAAGGAAAATCAGGTATATTCGATATACATGTTATTGATGTGTACTTAACCAACTCTCATAGTAGTGCATGGTTATTCGATACCGGTTCTGTTGCTCATATTTGCATCTCGAAATAGGAACTGCGGAATAAACGAAGGCTGGCGAAAGATGAAGTGACGATGCGCGTGGGAAATGGTTCCAAGGTTGATGCAATCGCCGTCGGCATAGTTTCACTTCAGTTACTATCAAGATTAGTTATGAACTTAAATAATTGTTATTTAGTGCTTGCATTAAGCATGAACATTATATCTAGATCTTGTTTATTGCGAGACGGTTACTCGTTTAAGTCAGAGAATAATGGTTGTTCTATTTCTATGAGTAATATCTTTTATGGTGATGCACCCAATGTGAGAGGATTGTTCATATTGAATCTTGATAGAGATGATACACATATACATAACATTGAGACCACAAGAGTTAGAGTTAAATGACTCATGGGCAAGATGACTAAGAGTCCGTTCTCCGGAACAATGGAGCGTGCAAGTGACTTGTTCGAAATCATACATACCGATGTGTGCAGTCCGATGAGTGTGAAGGCGCGCGATGGATATCGTTATTTTGTCACCTTCACTGACGATTTGAGTAGGTATGGATATATCTACATGATGAAGCACAAGTGTGAAACGTTTGAGAACTTCAAGCAATTTTAGAGTGAAGTTGAAAATCATGGTAACAAGAAGATCAAGTTCCTACGATCTGATCGTGGGGGTGAACATCTGAGTTTCGAGTTTGGTGCTCACTTAAGACAATGTGGAATTGTTTCACAGTTGACACCGTCTGGAACACAACAGCATAATGGTGTGTCCGAACATCGTAATCGTACTTTGTTAGAAATGGTGCGATCTATGATGTCTCTTACCATTTGCCGTTATCGTTTTGGGGTTATGCATTAGAGACAACTGCATTCACTTTAAATAGGGCACCATCAAAATCCGTTGAGACGACACCATACGAACTATAGTACGGCAAAAGACTGAAGTTGTCGTTTCTTAAATTTTGGGGATGTGATGCTTATGGCAAAAAGCTTCAGCCTGAAAATCTTGAACCCAAAGCGGAAAAGTGTCTTCATAGGTTACCCAAAGGAGACAGTTGGGTACACCTTCTGTCTCAAATCCGAGGGCAAAGTGTTTGTTGCTAAAAACGGAGCTTTTGTTGAGAAGGAGTTCCTCTCAAAAGAATTCAGTGGGAGGAAGATAGAACTTGATGAGGTTGTCGAACCTCTAGTCCCTCTAGATCGTGGCGCACGGCAAGGGGAAACCCCTATCGTTGCGACGCCGGTTGAGAAGGAAGTTGATGATGATGATCATGAAACTTTGGATCAAGTTTCTATCAGACCTCATGAAACTTGCGATGCAGGTGGACAAGATCACATACTACTCCTGAGTGGTACGGTAATCCTGTCTTATCAATCATGTTGTTAGACAAGAATGAACCTCCGAATTATGCAGAACCAATGGAGGGCCCGGATTCCAACAAATGTCTGGAGGCCATGAAGTCCGAGATAGGATCTATGTACGAAAACAAAGTGTGGACTTTGGAAGTACTACCTGAAGGCCGCAAGGCTATTCAGAACAAATGGATCTTTTAGTAGAAGACAGATGCAGACGGTAATGTGATAATTTATAAAGCTCGACTTGTGGCAAAGGTTTTTTCACAAGTTCAAGGAGTTGACTACAATGAGACGTTCTACCGTTAGCGATGCTTAAGTCCATCCAAATCATGTTAGCAATAGCTGCATTGTTTATTATGTAATCTCGCAGATGGATGTCAAAACGGTGTTTCTTAACAGTTTTCTTAATGAAGAGTTGTATATGACGCAACCCGAAGGTTTTGTCGATCCAAAGAATGCTAACAAAGTGTGCAAGCTCCAGCGATCCATTTATGGACTCGTGCAAGCTTGTGAGTGGGACACAACGTGGAGTTTTTGAGACCGTAATATTATTTAGAAGAAAGTGAGTGGGAGCTTGTGGCGTTTCTAATATTATATGTGAATGACATATTGCTGATTGGAAACAACGTGGAGTTTTTGAGACCGTAAAGGATTACTATAATAAAAGTTTCTCCATGAAGGACCTAGGAGAAGCTGCTTACATTCTAGGCATTAAGATCTATAGGGATAGATCGAGACGCCTAATAGGACGTTCACAAAGCACATACCTTGATAATGTTTTGAAGAAGTTCAAAATGGAACAGTCCAAGAAAGGGTTCTTGCTAGTGTTACAAGGTATAAAATTGAGTAAGACTTAGTGCCCAACAAGTACAGAAGATAAAGAACAAATGAGTTCTATCCCCTATGCTTCGGCCATAGGTTCCATCATGTATGCAATGATGTGCACTAGACCAGACGTCAGCTTGGCCATAAGTATGGCGGCAGGTTTCAGAGTAATCCAGGAGTGGATCACTGGATGGCGGTCAAGAATATTCTGAAGTACCTGAAAAGGGCTAAGAAAATGTTTCTCGTTTATGGAGGTGACGAAGAGCTCGCGGTAAAGGGTTACGTCAATGCAAGCTTTGACACCGATCCTGATGACTCTAAGTCGCAAACCGGATACGTATTTATGCTTAATGGTGGTGCGGTAAGCTTGTGCAGTTCCAAGCAAAGCGTCGTAGCAGATTCTACATGTGAAGCGGAGTACATGGCTGCCTCGGAGGCAGCAAAGGAGGGTCTCTGGATGAAGCAGTTCATGACGGATCTTGGAGTTGTGCCGAGCGCACTAAATCCAATAAATTTATTCTGTGACAACACTTGTGCCATTGCCTTAGCAAAGAAACCAAGGTTTCACAAGAAATTCAAACACATCAAACGATGCTTCAACCTCATCTGTGACTACGTCGAAGGAGAGGACGTGAATATTTGCAAAGTGCACACAGATCTGAATGTAGCAGACCCGCTGACTAAACCTCTTCCACGGGCAAAACATGATCAACACCAGAAGTGTATGGGTGTTAGATTTATTACAATGTAAATCGCATGGCGATGTGAGGACTAGATTATTGACTCTAGTGCAAGTGGGAGACTGTGGGAAATATGCCCTAGAGGCAATGATAAATAGTTATTATTATATTTCACGTTGTAATGATAATCGTTTATTATCCATGCTATAATTGTATTGAATGAAAACATAGATACATGTGTGGATACATAGACAAAGCAATGTCCCAAGCAAGCCTCTAGCTGGCTAGCAAGTTGATCAAGGATAGTCAAAGTTTTCTGAATATGTGCAAGTGTTGTCACTCGATAACTGGAACACATCATTAGGAGAATCATGTGATGGACTAGACCCAAACTATTAACGTAGCATATTGATCGTGTCATTTTATTGCTATTGTTTTCCGCATGTCAAGTATTTATTCCTATTACCATGAGATCATATAACTCACTAGCACCGGAAGAATACCTTGTGTGTATCAAACGTCGCAACGTAACTGGGTGACTATAAAGATTCTCTACAGGTATGTCCGAAGGTGTCCGTTGAGTTAGTATGGATCAAGACTAGGATTTGTCACTCCGTGTGACGGAGAGGTATCCCGGGGCCCACTCGGTAATACAACATCACACACAAGCCTTGCAAGCAATGTGACTAAGTGTAAGCCACGGGATCTTGTATTACGGAACGAGTAAAGATACTTGCCGGTAACTATATTGAAATAGGTATGCGGATACCGACGATCGAATCTCAGGCAAGTAACATACCGAAGGACAAAGGGAATGACATACGGGATTATATGAATCCTTGACACACAGGTTCAACTGATAAGATCTTCGGAGGATATGTAGGATCCAATATGGGCATCCAGGTCCCTCTATTGGATATTGACCGAGAAGTGTCTCAGGTCAAGTCTACATAGTTCTCGAACCCGCAGGGTTTGCACACTTAAGGTTCGATGATGTTTTAGTATATTTGAGTTATATGTGTGGTTACCAAATGTTGTCGGGAGTCCCGAATGGATCACGGATGTCACAAGGGTTTCCGGAATGGTCCGGAAACGAAGATTGATTTATAGGATGGTTTTATTTGGTCACCGGAAAGTTTCGGGCAATTCCGCTAGTGTACCGGGAGTAACGACTGGGTTTTTGGGTGTCTACGGGGAGGCACCCACGCACCCGGGAGTGAGGCCAAGGCCCTAGGGTGGCGCACCAAGTCCTTATTGGGCTGGTGGAGTCACCCCAAGAGGGTTATGGAGCCACATGTAAAAATACCAAAAGAAAAGAAGAAAAAAGGAAAAGAGGGAGGTGGGAAGGAAGAGGAGGACTCCTCCTTTCCAAACCGAATTGGAGGAGGAGTCCTCCTCCTTGCGGCCGGCGCACTGTGGACCCCGATCGAGGGCCGACACACGTCTGTCCCCAGGTTAAGACCAGATGCACGTCAAGAGCGTGATACAGAAATTCCAGGAAAATATGGCTTTATTAATATAATGGAGTATTACAATAATGTTTCTTACAACAATATTACATGACTCCAAGGCTATCTAAATGGCAGCAGAGGTCTTGATACATCGGCAACGACGTCCCTTGCTGGGCTCCATAACTCGCAGGACTGGCTTGGTCATGATCTAGCACGACGAGTCTTCTCCTGCAACTGGCCACGTGCAAGGCCAGGTGAGTACTTTGAATGTACTCGCAAGACTACCAAATACAGGGCATCCAAACAAGCACTATGATTATATAATAGCTATTCCAAGCATGTCATGGAATCAAGCATAGCATGTCATGGACTAATCATGTAATCTACCTCACTAGTATGACAAAGATCACAACAAGTGCTTAACTAGTTTAATCTTACCGAATATCAACTTACTCTCATCTGGGTTGTACCACAACCCTCGACATGCTCGTGATCCAACCTGCATGGATCACATCACAAGGTCATGTGACCACTCATCAAATAGCCTTCTCTTGGCTAACACATCATGTTACCAATATCCTCTAATGTTCACACGAGACGGGTTCTTCCATTATTAATATCATAGATACGGTTGACTATCTACTGATGTTTGATCGGGCTGTCCATTACCGTGGACACGGCTATTCGAATAGTTTTTACACTCTGCAGAGGTTGCACACTTTACCCACACTCTAGAGCACTGACCTCGTGATCCCATTCGGGTGGACCAGCATTGCTCCAACGAAACTTGCCTGAACCGTGATCGTCTCATCGTACCACCGGCAACCACTCCCTTCTGGAGTCCTACCCTGGGTGGCCTTGTGTCCTCATGACACCTGCCACCGTCGTGGCCCAACAAAACTGTCCCAATCGGGGACGGGTACCCCAAACAACTCAACTGGCTCACAGGGTTATCACCACCTACCGGGCCAAGGTAGCACGCGTTCATAACCCTCCCTCTTTGGAGCTACCGACGAAAACGATCACTCGAACAACTCAACTCAAGGCCGTCCCATATCGGCAAGAGGTGGTTGTGCGGATGGGCCCGGACAGGTGACTCTAATCAACCAACTAGGTATCTTATCCTGAATATAATCTGTCATAGATGACACTCCCATGTTACCACAATCCGATTATCAGATCAAGCCACTACTAATGAACTATATTCATAAATTGTACGATAAAACACAACGTAGTCATAGACAGTAATCTCAACACTACAATAACAAACTATTACCTTACCAATCATAGCTGTAGGTGGGACCTTCGGAACCCAATCATAAAATCAGCAAATAACTCAGTAGCCACCAGAACGGTCTTTACAACACAGATCTGGGGCGTTACCGGAATAGCTCAACTCCGACTCCAGACGGCTGGAAAGCAGCTCAGAGCATGAGGCGGTGTTGATAAGAAGAAAGTAGCCGTTCCCTAAGATGGCCAAAGTACAGCTCAGAGCATAGGGTCACTGCTACGGAAAGAAATTCAATGGTTGCCCGTGACGGCCGAAAAGCAGCGCAGAACATGGGACAGCCGCTAACAAAAGAAATATAACATTGGCATCCACCCCGGACGGTAGGAAACAGTACAGACTTAGGCATGGTGCCCGTATTGAAAGAAATGCGAGCAAGGGTTCGTCAGCGTCAAACCCAACACCTCACTATGTACTACGATATAAGCATTATAAATCAAATATGCAAGAGCAACATCTGCGGGCGTATGTTCGATGAATAGCATTACTAGGGACTATTATAAATGATGTCACCGTTATATGCAAATGCATGCTAACAGGTGATACATATGAACACACAAAGTGCAAGGAAAGTTATCACGCACGTCCGGAGCTCATAGAAAGAGGTTGGCTTGCCTGGGGGTCGATGAATACTTCAGAAAGAAGCCTAATAACACACCGGAAAGCTTTGCCGGAGAGGGCTCCCCTCTCGTAAGGCTCAAACAAATATAAGGGCAAAATGGTCATTTCTACTGCACAAACATCTCATGAAACTAATACTATCGATATGGGCTCGACGAGACGAAGATGTGGGCACTAGTTTTACCTCGATCGGAATTACGAGCGCAAAGATACGCCCATTATTGCACCAGGGACCAATCTCTAAAAAGAATATGTGCACATAGCTCCCTGGGGCTGAAACCGAACGCGCCTTTCGTCTCCACTTAAAACGCGCGGGCCTGGGGTTTGACCTCCTCCTCTCTCTTACACCCGGGGCCCACCCCTCATTCTCTCTCCTCTGTCCTCTCCTCTCCTCTCATCTCACCTCTGCCCGTCCCCTAACTCCAGCGGCGACGGGGCCAGGAGAGGAGGCGCCGGCCGGCGCTACTGCTGCTACCGTCCTGCGCGGGAGGTGTAGCCCGCGGCTGGATCAGGGGCCCCGTGCCCTACCGCGCCCAAGGGAGGCGGCTAGGTCACTGGGGACAGCCGGGCTAGGCGCGGCGGCGGGAGCCGTGCTGCGGCCATGGCGGCCGAGGAGCTCGAGGCTCGGGGGGGGGGGGGGCGAGGAGACTAGGGGGAATGGGGTGAGGGGCTCTGCTGCTCTCTAGGAGGGACTCAGGGACGCCCTTTATAGCCAGGGAAGGAGGAGTTCTCGCGACGTCGGAGAAGCTCCGAGATCCATGGTGAAGCTCCAATGCAGGCACCTCCAGGAGCAAGGGGACGAGGGGGAGAGGGTTCCAGAGCGTGCGGGAGAGCAGGGGGAATCTTGCCGACACCTCAAGACAAGTTATAACCCACTGTGATCAAGCTCACATCAACTCGAATGCACAGAGCTCTGTTTTGGCATGTTCTGCCCATAGTCACCACGTGTCCATGGCCTTGACATGTCCTTTGAGGTGTTACACCATGTCTAGGGTGTTCACCAAGGAACACTGAGCTTCACTGTGCCTTTGGATAACCATGGGGAGCAATGAGATGACCAGACCACAACCAAGTAGTTTTCAACACCAAGGTGTTTGTGTTGTGGTGTCACCTCCACAGTGCACCTCTTGGCATCATACTTGGCTAAGGTTGACCACTCACTTAGGTCACTATGCTGGCCAAAATGCAGCACAATCCAATAAGTCGATGGGGTACTTCCTTTGTAACTTGGCATACTGACCAGAAATGAAAAAGTTGTTGCTGGGGTCAAATGGCTAACAAGAATTGTCTGAAATTTGGAGGAGACTCCTTGTTTAGGCATATGAAGATGCTGGCAAGGATTCATAGCATTTGCACACATATAAATGGTAATTCCTTCACAATTCTTCATTCTGGACAAAAACTTAAATAGTTTACTCGGAAGAATGGAATGATGAAATGGGCTAAATTTTGGTGGGCAAGGATGATTCAACAAGATCAAAAACTATGCAAAATTGCAACTCAAGGGGAACAAGGAATCAAGCACTTCCTTTGCAAATAGAAGATCTGGACGGAATTTTCAAAGGGAGATTCTGCTTAATTGTTGAATTCGGGAACTTGATCTTGTGATGGAAATGATTATTATATGGATATGAGAAGCTCCACAAATTATTTGGGATTTTTCCTAGCTACGAAAACGGTAGTTGCTTTGGAAAGGCCCCAAAATGCTATATTGGCATAAAATAGGAAAAATGCAATTTTCCTTTATTCTATGATGGCCAATATTTTATGAGAGCTTCATAGGATCACAAAGAACATCTCTGCAAGATTTCATGAGCATTGGAAATGGATAACTATTTTCTAAGATTTAGTCCCTCAGACAAGCAGAAGTAGGAATTAATTCTAGCGAGAAAATATTGCATATGACTTGGCAATATTTTTGCACATCTGGGGTCTATTAGGGAATGATGATATCTGGGAAGGCTTGGATGATTAACAGAGCAAGGGAAATGATGCCTCCTTTGAAAACACACAAACAGGATTCCCAGTTCCAATACTTTGGAGCTAGGTTTTCAAAAGGGGTTCGGGAAACAAACTGGTACAAGGACATGGGAAAAGCACGGAGAGCTTGGGGATAGACTGGGTTCACATAGTCATTTGCCAAATTCCAGAGGAAAAACTCCGGGAGAGAAAAGCTAGGAAGGAATAATAGCAGAAAAATGGATAACCCGATTTTGGGGGTGTTACACGCACCTTCATGCCCTTGTGCTTCAAGGCTAGCCCATCCCCTCCTCCTATATATATTGGTGGTTTAGGGATTTTTCAGACACAACTTTGCCAAGTGCAACTCAAAACTATTCCAGATAGTTTTACCTCTAGATTGGATTTCTGCGGAGCTCGGGCGGAGCCCTGCGGAGCTCGGGCGGAGTCCTGCGGGAGTAGATCGTCACCACCATCGGAGCACCGTCACGCTGCCGGAGAGCTCATCTACTTCTCCATCTTGCTTGCTGGATCAAGAAGGCTGAGATCATCGTCGAGCTGTACGTGTGCTGAACGCAGAGGTGCCGTCCATTTGGCACTAGATCGGAACGGATCGTGGGAAGGATTGCGAAACGTTTCGTGGGACGGATCGTGGGACGGTTCGAGGGACTGATCGTGAAGACGTTCCACTACATCAATCGCGTTTCATAACGCATTCGCTGAGCGATCTATAAGGGTACGTAGATCTAATCTCCTCTCGTAGATGGACATCACTATGATAGGTTTTCGTGTGCATAGGAATTTTTTTGTTTCCCTTGCAATGTTCCCCAAGAACATGCTCTTTTTATTGCTCTTGTTTGGTAACCTTGGGAAGTCAACTTTTTGCATGGATCGAGTATCTTTCCTTGTCTATGTTGTTGCTCCAAAGAAAAATGAAGTTGATAAAGCCAAGATTCAAGCTACTAAGAGTTGGCCATATCCCGAAATGGTCACACTAGTGAGGAGTTTGCTTGGTCTAGGTGGTTTTTGTAGGCGTTTCGTGAGAGATTTCAACACCATTCTTGCACCTATCAATGACCATACAAAGAAGGATGTGCCTTTTGCTTGGGGTGCCGCACAGGAAGAACACTTACTCCAACTTCCTGATTTTAATAGGACTTTCAATCTTGAATGTGATGCTAGTGGAATTGGATTATGAGGTGTGTTATTACAAGATAGTAAACATGTTGCATACTTTTTAGAAAATACGACCGTGCCTAGTCTAAATTATTCTACTTATGATAAGGAATTATATGCTCTTGTTTGAACTTTGTAAACAAGGCAACAATATTTATGGCCTAAAGAATTTTTTATACATTTTGATCATGAATCCTTGAAATGTATTACAAGTAAAAATAACTGAATCATAAACATTATAAATGGGTTGAATTCATTGATATTTTCCCTTATGTCATTAAACACAAGAATGGTAAAGAAAATGCTATTGATGATACATTGCATCGTCGTTATATTTACTATCCTTTCAGAACTTGAATTTCAAATATTTGGATTGGAGACCATCAAAGATCAACATGTGCATAATGCTGAATTTAAAGATGTGATGCAAATTTGTAAAGAAGGGAGGACATGGAACAAGTTCGTCATTAATGATGGTTTTGCATTCCGTGCTAACAACCTATGCATTCGAGCTAGCTACCTTTCTCTTTTATTGTTACAGGAGGCTCATGGAGAAGGATTCATTGGACACTTTGGACTGAAGAGGACGGAGGACAAACTTTCTACACATGTGTTTTGGTCGAAGATCAGAGGAGATGTTGATCATTTTGTTGCTCGCTGCACTACGTGCCAACAAGCTAAGTCACGACTCAATCCTCATGGTTTATATATGCCTTTGCGTGCACCTAGTGTTCTGTGTGAGGATTTATCTGTGGACTTTGTTTTAGGTTTACCTAGAACAAGAAGGGGAGGCATAGCATATTTGTTGTCATGGATACATATTCAAAAATGGCACACTTTAGACCATGTCACAAATTGACGATTCTGCTAAGGTTATTGATTTGATATTTTGTGAAATTAATTTTTAAGATCGTGATACTATCTTTTTAGCCACTTCTGGAGATGTTTATTGGCTAAGTTGGGAACTAAACTGCTTTTTAGTACAACATGTCACTGATGGACACACTTCGGTAGTCAACAGAACATTGTCTACTATGCTTAGGGCTGTTTTGAAGAATAATCAGAAAATGTGGGAAGAATGCTTGCCTCATATTGAATTGTCTTATAATAATTCGTTGCATTCTACTATTAAGATGTGCCCTTTTGAAATTGTGTATGGTTTCCTACCTCGTGCTCATATTGATTTGTTGCATCTTCCATCTTCGGAGAAGGTAAATTTTTATGCTAAAAACATGATTTATTAATCTTAAAAATGCATGAGTTAACTAAACAAAACATTGAGCGTATGAATGCTAAATATAAACTTGATTGAGGTAAGGGAGGAAAACATTTTATTTTGCACTGGGAGATCTTGTTTGGTTACATTTGCGTAAGGATAGGTTTCCTGATTTGCAAAGTCAAAGCTAATGATGGTCCTTTTAATTTGTTAGGGAAAATAAGTGATAACGCATAAAAACTTGAGCTGGCTGTTGATTTTGGGGTTAGTCCCACTTTTAACATTGTAGTTTCGAAGCCTTATTTGGGTGAGGAAGATGAGCTTCCGTCAAGGGTGACTTCATTTCAAGAAGGGGATGATGATGATGAGGACATCAACCATTGTTACAACCACAACCCCTACTTCTATACATACTGGACCAATTAATAGATCTGGCGCATGCCAATATAATTACGAGGCACTTCTCTTTCTTCGAGATCCATCTAATGTTCATGAACATATGATGCTGACTAAATTACATAATTCTTTTACTTATGAATGGAGGACCTAGCATGGACAAGAGGGATAGCCATTGTAGCGGGTCTAGGAAGGATAAGAAGGTGCGCGCGCGGGGAAGAACAATGGAGTTTCCAGTGGTGATTTTCGCACTTCGAAGCCACCATAATGAGAGCATGAAGGTTGGACACGATAGCCACTTCATAAATTTCATCCATCCGAAATTATAGGTGCTTCCTTACCTTATTTTTGGGGCAAGCCCTTGTAATTTTGAAACACCACACTATAGATAGTTTTTAGTGTCCTATGTGTGGGGAAAGTGAGTTAGGGTTGGTTTCGGATCAGACCTCCATGGGGTCACGAAATGCCCCTCTATTCCCCCATATATACAACCCTTAGGGCACCGTTTAGACTTGAGTTTTGTTTAGATTAAAAGTTCTCCATACTTGCAACTTCACATCCTTCGCTTGTTATTCAGAACAAACACGTCATAGAACCCCACCTTTTCATCTATAAAGCTTTCATCTTATGTTCGTAATAACAGATTAGAATTCCAGTTTCTTTGTTGTTCTTTGTTTGCCTGCAGGAAATATACCCTCATGGTCTGATTGATCATGCTCCAGGGTGGTCAATAACATATCGAAACTGGTTTAACGATTGCTAATGCACAACGTCATGTCACATTCGTAGTCAGATCATCAAAATCTATCCCACCGAAAACGATAGCCACCATCTCATTGAGAGAAGGGACACCTTTGCCTCTATCAGGTGTAGATTTCATCCCACTACCCATGGTAAAAATTTGACTGTGAAAAGAATGTGATGCTCCTGAATCAAACAAAACCATTCCAAGTGTTGAGTAAATAGGAGACATACCCAACATGACGTTTGGGGCTTCATGTGGATCTTCCAAATTGACATAGTTCAGATGTCGCCTTCCCATGATGGCTAGCCTCTCTATGGGGTATTATTGGCTGGGGATCCATGTACTTTGCCTTGATTATGATTGGGCTCATTGGGCACGTTGCTTCAGACTTGTAACAGGACACAATCGAGAGACATGTCGTGTCTGTCCACCGCCAAAATAAATGATTTTTCTCAAATTGTTCGCATTTGGCATGCCTACAAGTATCAACATGGTTGGGCCGATAGTTCTGAGTGGGTGCAAATTCTCTAGGCTTCTTCAATGATAGTTGGTCTTACCTAGTGTTGTTTGCCACACATGAGGCTTTTGGCTGCCCTGTCCACTTGTGCTTCCCTTGAGTATCATCTTATGTTTCCGGGTATCATCCCAAGCATCATGCTTGTGTTCGAGCATCAGTGCCTTGCCCACACATTTCTCGGAATGTCTTGGAGTTATCTATGACTGGTTGATCCTCCAGGGTCATCTGTAGTCTTTCCAAAAGAGCGCTCTTGGCAACCTACATTGCCACATCTTCTTGTGCATACCGAGACAACAAGTTTAACTTGGCCATATACTCTTTCATGGTTTGCTTCCTTGCTTCAATGTGCGAAATTAATGCTTCTTGATTGCCATAATTTTGGAGGGGATATGGGCCTTACATAAACCATGCTTTAACTGCTCCCGTGTCATAGTTAGTCACCATGCATGAGTTTGAATTCATCCCACCATGCCCTCGCACATCCTCTAAGGAAGTGGGTGGCATACATCACCTCCTGATCAGTGCAAGTGATGAAGACTAAGTTGCTCTCCATGGTGTGGATCCAATCATCAGATTACAATGGATCTTGAATCTCCATGAAGGTTGGGGTTCGTACTTCATGAAGTCATAGAGGGTTGAGTGCTTATCGCGTGGTTGTCCACGTGCCTTTTGTAGGAATATCAATGCAGAGAATCCCATGGCGGGGAGGATTGTACTTACTCCTCCTCTTATTGCCGCTCAGAAGATGCCTCAAAAGTTTCTCAAGAAGCATCCTCAGCAGATGGAGACAGAAGTAGAATCCGCCTATAGTTCCTCCTGTGACTTCTTCAGCACTGGTTGATCTAATCCCCATTGCATGGAACCAAACAAAATGTCGAATCATATTAAAGGACGATTTTCACATGATAATTATTCAGTGAAGAATCAAGAAAGGGTTGAGTTCTTAGTCTTCATCCTCCTTGTTGTACACAATGTAGAAGGCGGCTTTCCAAAGGTTGCTTCTCCTGGCACCAGATTCTTGCTTGGGGAACACGCGTTGCCGAAGTCGAGAGTAACACCCTATTTTGAGGAGACACCTGTTGGAAATATGCCTTAGAGGCAATAATAAATTAGATATTATCATATTTACTTGTTCATGAGAATTCTTTATTATCCATTCTAGAATTGTATGGATCATAAACTTAAATACATGTGTGGATATATAGACAAATAATATGCCCCTAGTGAGCTTTCAGTAGGCTGGGCCGTTGATCGAAGATGGTCAAGGTTTCCTGATCCTAGTCATGAGTTGTCATTTGATAACGCAATGGACAAGACCCAACCGTAAGTGACGGGGGGATAACACTGGGGTAGGTTCATCGGGCATACTCCCTCGCACACTAGCTCCATACGGGGCAAATGCTGCCTCGTATGCCGGTTCCTCCCTGGTCAGCTGTGCAGCCCGCGCCGGCTAGGGACGCACTATTCGGCAGCCGGCACAACACCCAGCCGTCTGGTGGGCGGCCAACATTAGTCCTATCAATCCCTCTGATAGGACTGGGCTCATGACTAAAGGCAAGAGGGCGTCAGCTCGGGTCCCACGAGCTGACGTACCCGCGGCTACACTGGTGATCGCCGTACTGCTAATCGGCTTCGGCTATAATCTATCAGCCTCGCACAGTGCTGGCATGCCCCCACCTACTCCATTACCTGTCCCGGCGTAGCTACAGTGGAGGCAGGCGTACTGCTGACCATGGACGGGATTCACAAGAAGACGACTACAGTGCGACCCACGCCGAGCGTCGGGAACGCGCATCGATTCCAGTGTAGCATCGGCGGGCCCTAGCACTCGATGGGACCCAGCAGCCAGCGGGACCCGCAAACGACAAGACTCCTCAACTGGGGGACCCACTGGCCGTTAGGAGAGGCTGCCAGGCGGAGCTACCCAAAGTACCTTATATCCCATTTGTATGCCAGGGGGTTCGCCTATAAAACTCAGTGGCCCTCCTCCATGCAGAGGGTCAGCCATTCTACGCACGAACATACACATAGGAGAGGGAGATAACAAGCTGGCTAGCTCTTAATTCCTCCTTCGACGAATAGCTCAAGGAGCACTTCGTACTTCTCTTGGTTCATTAATCATTCCGGCGGGACTAGGGTTTTACCTCCCACAAAGGGCCCCGAACCTTGGTACATCGTGTGTCTCGCACAGCTAGCTACCAATCCCGTTCCCGGAGCCCGCCTGTGTACTTTCGGCTCCAACCACTCTCGATTAGCCTACCCATGGCATGTGTTGTGAGAAAACGACGACAGTTGGCGCCCACCATGGGGCCATCTGCGGCACCGGTCGGAGTTATGCTCTGTGCGGGACCCCTCGATAACTCCACCGGACGCAACGCGTTTGGACTGATCAGCACACCCGTGGATGCATTCATGGTACTGATCATCAACACTGCCTGCCCTGCAGGCTCCGCCGCCGATCCCATCGACGACCCTGCCACCGATGAAGGTTGCCTCTGGGTCCTCTCCGAAGAGCAGCACCTTGGCGACAAGCCAGGTCGCCCCGCCATCGCAAATGACGTCGATGCTCCTTGCAAGCTCTTCAGCAAGTTGTGCCTTGACGACGTCCCTGCGCCCGACGAGTACGCCAGCAAGGTGCTAGACTGCATCGGTCCACCGGTGCTTGTGGGGTCTTTCGCCCTGTTGGACGTTGTGGACTCCTCCATCCACATGGAGGTGATGGTTACCGGCTCCAACACTAGTTCGGGCTACGTCAGACGCTGTCGCAGCTCGTCCCGGCCCCTCCGACCCTCCTCACACAACCCTTGAAGGTTGAGCACCCACATCGCGCCTTCTACCAATCCGGCTTCTACCAGGGCCGAGCTGCAGGAAGCTCGCCAATAGATATTTACGGAAGGAACCGCCCTTGCTACCGCCAAGCGCTGGATGGAGGCCTCGCAACACGAGTAAAACTCCGCTTACGACCTCACTCCGGCTGCCGATGGGCCCAGCCGGCATGGTGAGATCCTTGGTAGTGGCCGTGTTGTCGCTGAAATCCTGGGTGGCAAGCTGCCCGTCTAAGCCACTCCCGCGGTAAACATGAGGGCCGCCCATGTAGCCCATGAAGATATGGCCAACATGCAAGGCGAGGAGCGTGAGAGGAAGGAGAAACACGTACGGGACCTCCCCGCAACCACCAACGAGCAGCAGGGTCGCCTTGACCCTGATCATGCCTTCAATGAGTCCCCTTGCTTCGACGACGAGGGCCACCACGCACATAGGGGCCGCCAGCAGGACCAGCAGTATTCCTCCCCTCACGGCTCCGGCCGGAGGACGGAGGGAAGTCGCGACAGGCGCTCTCAACGCCGGAATGAGCAACATGTGGTTTCCAGCCGGCTCCACAAGCTGGCTGGCGGTGGCGACTAGGAGGTCCAAATGAGGGCCCCCACACCTGCAACTCCAGTTCAGGCCGAGCTCGCAACTCTGCTCAGGCCATGCGTCCCCCTCGGCAAGAATGACACACGCACTCGCCTCGACCGGCTAGCGTTGTCAGCCCTCATGGAGGAGAACGGTCCAATCAGTTCGGCTTGCTTCGGCCCCCAGATCCGTGAGGAACCATTTCCATTTGGCTTCACACTTCCCCGAGACAGCCCCAAGTACAGCGGCTCCGCCAAGCCGGAGGACTGGCTGATCGACTACACCACTACGGTCGGCATTGCCAGAGGAAACAAGCGCGTAGCCGTCCGCTACGTGCCACTCATGCTAACCGGCTCGGCCAGGACTTGGCTCAATAGCCTGCCTGCCGGACCCACCAGACAGGAGCAAGCAGGTTGCCACCGTCGAGGAAGAGCAGCCGGCTGCTCTGGCCGGTAGCGACCTTCGAGCAGATGCTCGACGCACCCTGCAAGATGAACACCGGGGCGAAGCCGGCTACCCACACGCTCCAACAGTGCATCTTCTCACAGCGCTTGGCCCGAGGCGAGTGCGTGCCAGCTCCTGCACTGGTGCCGGCTCCGCCTCCACCTCCTCCCAATGATGTTCGTCTCCGTGATCAGTTCCCCAAACAAGACGGGTCATATGTCGTCTTCACCAGCGAAGGCGCCGACAAGCACAACCAACGCCAACGTCGGCATGAGGTGAATGCCACCGTTCCCTCGGTTCCCCAGTACATGCACTGGTCCGAGAAGCCGGTCACCTGGAGCCGGGCAGACCATCCGGCAATGATGCCGAACCCTGGCCGCTACACGCTCGTCCTCGACCCCACTATCGCCTCCAAGAGACTCACCCATCAGTTCTTGCGGGTGTTGGTCCATGGCGGTAGAAGCATCAACATTCTCTACCGCAAGACCTTGCTCAAGATGGGGCTCAAGGAGAAGGACGTGCAGGCAACCCGTACTATCTTCCACGGCATTATGCCAGGGCAGCCCTGCTCTCCCATTGGCAAGATCCAACTGGACGTCCTCTTCGGTGACATAGCTCATTTCTGCCACAAGCCGGTCTAGTTCGAGGTGGTGGACATCGAATGCCCCTACCATGCGCTGCTGGGGAGGCCGACTCTGGCAAAGTTCACGTCGATCCCTCATTATGCCTACCTCAAGATGAAAATGTCGGGACCCAAGGGCATCATCACCATCGCTGGAGACTGCAAGAAATCGATTGAGTGCGCACGAGACAACAGCCAGCTGGCCGAAGCGCTTGTGATTCCCGAGGAGAAGAGGCAGCTTAGCCAGCTCGTGCCTCACGCCACCGAGCGTCAGGCCGTGCTGACTCCCCTGTCCATCTGGCCAGCGAGGCCATGTTCGAGCCGTCCATGGAAACCAAGAAGGAGCCACTCGACATGGCTAACCCCCGGCAATGCGTCACCATTGGGGCTAAACTCAGCCCCAAATAGGAAGGCGAGGTCGTCGACTTCCTCTATGAGAATCGGGACATCTTCGCATGGTCCCCCAAAGACATGCCGGGTGTTCCGAGGAGGTATGCTGAGTACAAGCTTCATGTGCAGCCGGATGCGAAGTCGGTCAAACAACACCGCTCGACATGGTGTGGCCATTCAAGACGGCCCAAGGAGGCATGACATATCTCCTGGTGGCCGTCGACAAGTTCACCAAGTGGATTCAAGCCAGTCCCATGAAAAATCTAGACCCCCGCATAGCCATCCAGTTCATTAAGAACATCACGTCCATTACAATGTTCCACACAACATCATCACCCACAACAACACCAACTTTGCGAAAGGCGCAATGGCGCTCTTCTGTTGCAAAAGAGGGCATCGGGCACGATCTCGCGTCGGTCGCCCACCCGCAGTAAAACAGCCAGGCGGAAAGGGCAAACGGCCTGATTCTGGCCGGCATCCAGCCAAGGTTTGTGGCGCCACTCATCTGGTCGGTCGGCTGCTAGATCGAAGAGCTGCCGGCTGTACTCTGGAGCATCTATACCACGCCGAACCGGTCAACCGGCTTCACACCTTTCTTCCTCCTATATGGGTCCTAGGCGGTCATCCCCACGGATGTCGAATTCGAGTCACTATGCGTCACCCTATACACGGAGGCACACGCAAAGAAGTAAGAGAAGATGGCGTCGATATACTCGAAGAGGCACGCGATCTAGACCTCAGCCGAACGGCTATCTACCAGCAGAAGCTGAGGCACTACCACAACAAAAGGATTAGACCCCTCTCCTTTCGCTAGGGGGACCTGGTGCTTAGAAGAATCCAGCGAACAGTCGGCCAGCACAAGTTGTCCTCCCCATGGGAGGGACCCTTCATTGTCAGCAACGCATTGCACAACAGCGCATACTATCTAATAGACGCCCAAAAGCCACAAAAACGCAAGAGACACGCCTCTAGCGAAGAGAAGGAGTGTCCATCGAACACGACACTTCTTGGCCCGTTCTACTGCTAAGAGAAAAAGAGAAACAAGTGTATGTATAAAATTGTTGCCCTTTTGGGCTTAAATGAATGTAGCGGGTGCCCAGAGACTACGCTTGGGGCATACATTTTCAATTCCACAAAATTGTTGCGTTCTGAGTAAAACCACGGGGTCCGACTACTCGGACTCGGAGGCTAGCCGGCCGGCCCGAGCCTCTTCTTTATCTTCGTAGTCGAATACATGGAGTGTGATAACTCACAACACTTACCACCCTGCCGAGCTACCGCCCGGCTCCCAGCTGTCCGTCTAGCGAGTCCCTTGGACGAAAGGCTTGCCGCTTGCAAAATTAAAACTACGAAGGAGTTGTCGGCTCGGGGGAGTCTAACCGTCTACAGTTCCTTCTTTAGCCGGCCTCTGGCAGCTCGTTCTAAAGTGTATGTGCTCTTGCGGCTTTTGGAATCTCGTGGCTAATCCCCCAAAGGCAGAATCCCCATTTCAGTCACAAACCGACTCCCGGGTGTCGGACTGGCGGGGCGGAATTTGCAGATGGAAAAGTTACGGGAAGCCGGAAGACAAAAAGAAAGTAATGACAAAAAAGCGAGTCGGCAAGCACAATTTTTCCAAAGCAAAGTATTTGGAACACACATATATTACATGAAATTGCAAAAGGTCCACGGGCATGGTTCATTACACACCCCTAGTGTGTGGAACTGCGAATTAACTCCAAGTGCAGGAAAAAGATAAAGTCCCAATTGGTGGAGGCTCCATCCATGGCCCCGGCATCGCCCATGATGGTCGAGGCGGATGATCCGTCACCTGCTCAGACGTCTCTCGCATTGTCGATCGCTGCTGATTCAACCCCCGCCGCGTAGTCGGTGTAGGCTTCACTGGAGTCGGCACCCTCGAGGGCCGCCTCGCCGGTGCTACGGTCGGGATCGCTAAGAGCCAGCTGGAAGTTGTCCTCTGGAAATGGACTGCCATCAGTAATCCGCTCTAGAACATTCTCGTTCCATGCGGCGAACGAGGCAACATCGGCGGCTCGCACCTGCAGCTCGCCCTCAACGACGGCCAGCTCTGCACCCGTGTTGGCGCGCTGCGCCACAAGCAGGCCCAATTCAAGGTCGAGGTACCAAAACGTGGTGACCCGAAGTGGGGTGATGTAGCACAACGAAGGCAAATATTTCCCCAAGTTAAGAAATGAAGGTATCAATCGATTAGGAAGATCCACAAGACTACGTAAGCAACACATGCACATAAATAGCAAATCCTCGCAATCCAATGCATAGAGGGGTTGTCAATACCTCGTGTATAACGTAAGGATAGATTGATAGATGCAAACAAGAGTGATAGAAAATAGAACACAACAAGGTATTTTTGGGTATTTTTATAATATAGATCTGAAAAAAATAGCAAATAAATTACGAAAGCAAATAGCAAAGTAGATATTGCAAATAGATGATGTGAAATATACCTGTGGGCCGTAGGTTTCACTAGTTGCTTCTCTCGAGAAAATAGCAAGCCGTGGGTAGACAAATTACTCCTGGGCAATTGATAGAGAAGTAAATAATTATGATGATATTCATGACAATGATCATGTATATAGGCATCACGTCCAAGATAAGTACAACGACTTCTGCCTGCATCTACTTCTAGTAGTCCACACATTGACCGGTATCCAGCATGCATCTAGTGTATTGAGTTCATGGAGAAAGGAAGTAATGCCTTAAGAACGATGTCATGATGAAGACAGGATCTATTCATGTAGCAATAGACCGCATCGTTTTTTCCTTGATAGCAACGATACATGCATGTCATGTCTCTTTCCGTCACTGAGATTGAGCACCGCAAGATCGAACCCATCACAAAGCACCTCTTCCCATTGCAAGATAAAATCAAGTTGGCCACAAAAACCAAATATAGGAGGAGAAATACGAGTCTATAATAATCAAGCATGAATGTGTTTTCATAGACCTAATCATAAACTCACAATTCATCGGATACCAATAAACACACAACAACAGAAAGAGTTACTTCGTATGAATCTCCAAGAGACCATTGTATTGTGAAAGAAAAATAGAGAGAAAGCCATCTAGCTACTGCCTATGGACGTGTAGGTATGATATGAAGTACTCACGCATCATTGGAAGAGCACCAATGAGGATGGTGAACACATTATTGATAGTGTTCCTCTCTGGAACATGCTCTAGATTGGATTTCGTGTCTCTAGAATTTGCGGCGGCTGAAAAAAAATTTCATCGACGCCTCTACATTTTTCTGAATATGAGGGTATTAATAGAGCTCACACGTAGTGCAAATACTTCCCGAGGGCCCCACTAGACAGTAGGTCACTCTAGGGGCCTCTAGTGCATAGTGGTGTCTAGTGGGCCCGGTTGGTCTTGGTTGATGCTCAATCTTGGCCCCCAAGTTTTGTGCTTGTCCAAATAAAATCTTCGTAAAGTTTCTTGGCAATTGGACCTCATTTGATATGGATTTTCTGTGAAGCCAAAAACAACGAAAAACAACAACTCACACTATGCACTATGTCAATAGGTTAGTCCAAAAAATGATACGAAATTGCTATAAAATGATTATAAATAACCCAAGAATTATAACATAATAGCATGGAACAATTAAAAATTATAGATACGTTGGAGACATATCATCATCCCCAAGCATAATTCCTTCTCATCCTCGAGTAGGTAAATGATACAAACAGAATTTTTACTGTGGAATGCTACCTCACATGTTCATCATATTATTTTTCTTTCAGCATGAACCTATGGACTTGCAGATGATGCCAAGCAATAGTCTAGAATTTAGCATGAAGATTTCAATACTCACGCATATTAACAAGCAACTAAGTCTTTCATAATATCAACGCTAAAGAATGTTATCCCTAGCCCATCATGATCTATCATTGATCCATTCATGCACCACACTTATATATTAACTACATCCAATGATCAAGTGTGATAATGGTATTCCTTAGTTGGTGCTTGATAAGAGAAGACGGAGACTCAAATTAAAAAATAAAAATTCCATAAAGTAGATAGGCCCTTCGCAGATGGAATGAGGGATTTCTAGAGGTGCCATAGCTGAAAGTGAAAAACTTAGAGATAATTTTTTTAGGGTGGCATGCTTTTCCTGTCAACGAGAACGACTAAGTGTTTCCAGTATCCTCCATGCTAAAAAAATAACAGGCTGTTCCCAAAGTGGTAATAAAGTTTATTCATTTTCCAGCATTCTTTCATATTCCACGACTAGCTGTATCCACGGATGCCGTCCATACCTACACTTTCCAAGGATTTATTATTTGATAAAAAATTGTTTTGTTTTTGGGACTAGGCATCCCTATTACCACCATACTCACATGGAATGACAAGTGAATAAACACTCATCTTGAGATCAACCTATTTAACATGGAAGATACCGACCACCCCTCGTCGCTTCATGAGCGATACAGACACACAAAACAGAATTTTATTTTGAATATTAGAGTTGGCACTTGCAAATTTACTTGGAACGGCGTTGAAATACCGCATATTGGTAGGTATGGTGGATTCATTTGGCATAACTTTGGGTTTACGATTTGAATGCACAACGAACATTCCCGCTTAGTACAAGTGAAGGCTAGCAAATAGATTGAGAAGCGCCCAACGAAAGAACAAAAATCATGATAAGTGAACATTAAACATAACTAACAATGAATAATGCAACACACGTAGTATGCAATTTCATAGCATAATTATTGACTTCATGTGCATGCATAGGAAATCACAAACCTTAACACTGTTATTCTTCCTAGAGAATAATTACTCATCAACATAACTCACTTATTACAATGTTCATATTGCAAAACTATTGCAGAGAATCACGTTTAATGTCCAATGATATTCATGAAAGTTATTATTACATCTTTCCTCGGCATTCACTTTGGAACTAATTTTCATTTAAAGAAAATTGCCAATGCAAATAACAAGCTCTCAAACTAGTATAAGTGAAGCACGAGAGCACAAGTTTCTTTAAAATTTTCAACTCTCAAAAATATATAAGTGAAGCAAGAGAGTATTTCTTCAAAATTTCATAAAATCTTAAATTAATCTAAGTGAAGCATGAGAGAAAATTTCTTCAAAATAACAGCACCACCGTGCTCAAAAAGATATAAGTGAAGTACTTGAGCAATTCAATGGCTCAAAAGATTTGAGTGAAGCATAAAGAGCATTTATAACAAATCATAGCATAATTTAGCCCTCTAAAATGAGTGTGTCCAGCAAGGTTTATTGTGAGAAACTAAGCAACAAAGAAAGCAAAGACATAATTGATACAAGACGCTCCAAGCAAAACTCATGATATGTGATGAATAAAAGTATAGCTCCAAATAAAATTACCGATGGTTTCTAGCAGAAAGAGGGGATGCCTTCCGGGGCATCCCCAAGCTTAGGATTTTATCACTCCTTATTCCATCATCCATCGTGATCTCGCTCAAAATTTGAAAACTTCAATCACACAAAACTCAACAAAAATTCCTGAGATCCGTTAGTATAAGAAAACCAAATTTTGCTCTAGCTACTGTTGAAAACCCATTCCAATTTTGTTTTTGCAATATACCTACTATATTCTAACTTTACCATGGCATATTCCCCCCGATATAAACCATAGAACCATTAAAAGAAGCACATAATGCGAAGAAAATAGAACATGTTAAAAACAGAACAATGTGTAAAGATTCGAAATTCACTCATACTTCTGTAACACCAAATATTTTGAAAATTTAGGATAACATAGAGAATTGGTATATTAATATTGTGAAAATAGGTAAGACACTTTGGATATTTCTGTGATTTTTAATTGTTTTTCTATTGGATGGAAAAGTTTCTGTTTTACAGCAGGATTAAGGCAACTAACACCCCACATGATCCCAAAGGCTTTGCTTGGCACAAACACTAAATAAAACATAGAACACACAATTATAACATTATCATAATTGTGCAAACAATGAAAAACATAAAAAAATGAAAATAAATTTTATTTATTGGGTTGCCTCCCAACAATCTCTTTCTTTATAGCCATTAAGATATGCTTGAATTTATTGATGCTCGCATGAAAGATAGTAGCGGAAACACAAAGAGAGAATCATCTAGAATAAGACAAACACACTTAAGCCTAACATACTTCCTATGCATAGGCATCTCATAAGCAAACAAATTATCAAGACAAGAAATATCTAACATATGCATAGAAGAAGAAAGAAAGAATAGCAACCTCAACATGAAGAGAGATAATTTAGTAACGTGAATATTTATATAACCATATTTCCCTCTCTCATAATAATTACATGTAGGATCATATTCAAATTCAACATATAGCTATCACATAAAATATTCTCTTTGTGATCCACATCATAAAAGTATCATAATCTTCCAAGGTAGTGGGATTAACATTAAATAAAGTCACGACTTCTCCAAACCAACTTTTATTAAAAAAATCAAGAGATAGATAATTCTCCTAAATATTGGTATCATTATTACCTAAAGTTGACACTCTTCCAAAACCACTTTCAATACTATCGCAAACATTATTGTCAATATCATATTCATCATGAGGATTAAATAAATTTTCGAGATCATAAGAAGCATCACCCCAATCATGATCATTATAATGAGTAGTGCACATGAGAAAATTGGCATCCCCAAGCTTGTAGTTTTGCATATTGTTAGCACAATTGACATTAATAGAATTTATACTAACATCATTCCAATCATGCTTTTCATTCAAGGAGATATCATGAATCACTTTACAAATTTCTTCTTTTAAGACTTCATCACAATATTCAGATTCACGATTTTCAATCAAAACTTCACAAAATCCATCAATAGCACTTGAGTCACTTGAAATTGGTTCAACATAATTGGATTTTTTGAAAAGATTAGGAAGTGGACGAGGATCCATATGTCTTCACTCTTCCTATATAATTTTATGTTTTATAGTGTTGTCATGAAGGCAATAGAAGAAAGCAAGAAAGAAAAAGGCAAACGGAAAAAGGCATGAAAAGGGCATTTTTTGTGAAGTGGGGGATAGGGAAACGAGATGCACATGGCAAATAATGTAATTGCAAGGATATGAGATTTATGTGTAGGAACCTGATAGATCTTGACTTGATCTTCCCTCGCAACTGTTGGTGAATACTCACAACATATGCCATGGGTAGGCTAAAGTAGGTGAGAACCGAAGTGGCAACGGAGGGTGCTGGGAGCGAGGTTGGTACAAGCATGGAACACACGATGTATGCAGGTTCCGGGATATCACTAGAGATAATACCCCTAGTCCTGCCGGAGTGTATGATATGTATGGATGGGATTACAAGGTTGCTCCTGGAGCTGTATTGTGGAGGAGGAAGCTGGGAGCAGCCGACTCGTCTCTGCCTCTACTATGTGGTTGGTGTGTGTGTGCGTGTGTGATCTGTTGACCGACCCTCTGCATGGAGGGGGGACCGGGGGTTTTACAGATGAACCCACCGGCCTACAATATGGATAAAGAGTACAAGAGTGGGACCCGGCTGGCTGTGGGACCCGCCGGCTAGCCAATCAAGCTCTCGCGTAAGGTTGACGCAGGGCTCGTCCAGCGAGATTACAAGAGTGGTACGTCCGGCTCGTCCAGCAAGATTCGTCATGGGCTGACGGTACGGCCGCCTCCACTCTTCCCACACCAAGTGCAGTAATGGAGTGGGAGTTTGATGGCAGACACTATGCTGGCCGATGGATCAGAGCCGGGGAGGTCAGCGGCGTGGCTGCCGACGCTGGTACCCGTCGTGCACTCCGATCCAGTACCTGTGCTGACGCGTAGCCACCTTTAATCGTAGGGTCTCGTCATGACCTACAATCTGATGGGACTTGAGATCCCTGGCCGGCTTGCCTGCTTGGCTAGCCGGCTTGGGCACGACCGCCTCGTCCCTAGCCGGCTGGCTTGGCCTAGGAGGCCAGGAAGAGCTACCTATCTTGCTTCTAGCCGGAAGGTGCTGCCTGGCCGGCCAGCGAGTTGGCCGTCTCGCCCCTAGCCGGTAGGCGTACCCTTGCCGTCTAGAGGACTTGGACCTTGGGGAATTGTTCTTGGTCATTTCTTTTGGGCCGGAGATAAAGGAGCAAGCTCGATGAGCCTACCCTGGGGTTATCCCCCCGACAGTAGTCCACGAAGCTGGAGAGGCCCGCCACTTCTGGCGGGTGGTCTCACCGGCTTGATTTTTTGTCATTGTATCCCTGCCGCCGCCTGCGGCAGGAGTCACTAGCTTGGAAGCCGGCTGGCTTCGAAGCGACGCCTAGGCTTCGTCGTAGGCCGCGCAAATCGCGCCACGTGCCAGGCCCGGCCTGATGTCATGATGGTTTATACTGGTGATGGGACCGGGCCTGGGCCGTGGGTCCCGCCATGATGCCCCCTCGACCGCCGTGCGGAGGATCCTCTGTGGATTTACTCCGTGATGGTTGGGTTTCGGGAAGGCTACCGCCCGTAATACATGGGATTAGTGGGGCTCCGCGCGCACCGGATCCCCTCCCCACGATCCTTCGTGGGGTTTAAATGGCATGCGGGGGTACCGAGGCGGCCATTCGCTCCCTTCTCGCCCCACATAGACGCCCTCTTCCTCCCTGAGCCCAGAGAGAAAGAGTCTGTCCGCCTCCGACATCTTCTTCTCCGTCGCCGTCGCACCGCCAGTCTTCCCGAGCTCCCGCCGCCCGCAGCCATGGCGAGCGGTTCTTCCTCGTAGAAGACTTCGTCTCACGGAGGTTGGCTCGGTAGTGAGATCTGCGACGGCCACATCGAGGCGCTCCGCCATCGCCGGATGCTGCCCCCGGCCTCTCTTGTGACGGTGCGGATCCCAGGCGCCGAGACCGCCCCGACACCATGAGATGGA